>NC_140587.1:55584491-56154491 GCF_964204655.1 Triturus cristatus
GATAGTGAATGACCTGGCATTCTCAGACCGAACCTCGCCCATTATTCCTCCCTCCCAACTTCTCTGCGACCAGCTGAATATCTATTTTTTGGCCAAAATAGCAACTATCAAGCTTAATATCCCTCCACCCTCCTCTGCCTTCGTCGATCCCGCCCCCCCTCCTCTCCCCCACCTTACCTCTACCCCCCCCCTCACGCAGGACTCTTTTCTGGAGATACTCCCTAAAGTGAAGTCGGGATCTCCTGCGGACGTCTGCCCAGCACGAGTCCTGCAGCAAATATACTCCAGCTGCCCTGACCCCCCCATCGCCTTCCTCAACAGCTCCCTGGCACAGGGCGTAGTGCCCTATTCGCTTAAAGCAGCTACCATAGTGCCCATCCTGAAGAAAGCTGGCGCTGACTCTTCTATCTCGGCTAACTATCGCCCCATCTCCCTGCTACCCTTCCTGGGCAAGGTGATGGAACGCCATGTTACCGCGGTGCTCAGCGCCCATGTGGAGGCAAACGGGGGACTGGCTTCCCGCCAAGCCGGATTCCGTCCCAGGCATTCGACCGAGTCAGTCGTGGTCTCAGTCTTGGACAAACTCAGAAAGGGTATGGACGAAAATAAACACCAGGCACTGGTCCTCCTTGATCTTTCCGCCGCCTTTGACACGGTGGACCACACCATCCTACTCACCCGTGTCAAGGCGGCCGGTATCGGGGGATCGGCTCTGATCTGGCTCTCCTCCTTTCTGAGGGAACGCACTCAGGCGGTCCGGTTAGGCGACTTCACGGCCACTCCCCTTCCTGTCACTTGCGGTGTTCCCCAGGGATCCTCGCTCTCCCCCTTACTTTTCAACCTTTACATCTTTCCTCTCATCTTTGCACTACAGCAGCTGGAGGTCACCGTCTATAACTACGCGGATGACCTCCAGCTCATCTTTGATCTGTCCCCCTCTCCTCTCTCGGTCTCCAATTTCCAGTCAACCCTGACATTCATCAGTGACTGGATGAACCACAACCACCTTAAGCTGAACCCGGATAAAACCGAGCTGGTTCTCACCGGTGGTTCATCCAGTCCCTGGAACTCTCTCTTCTGGCCCCCTTCTCTTGGCCCTGCACCGACCCCCTCCACCACAGTCAAAACACTTGGTGTCAAAATAAACAACCAACTCACTCTCCACTCACAAATCAGTTCTGTGGTGTCCTCCTGCTTCCTTTCTCTTCGCACTATCCGCACTGTCTCCCGCTTCTTTTCCCCCCAAGCACTTAAGATTATTATGGCCGCACTCGTGATATCAAAATTGGACTACGCAAACGCTCTTTATCACGGTATCCCCGCTTCCAGCTTGCGTAGACTCCAGACCGTTCAGAATCAAGCAGCTCGGCTTGTGTACGGCCTCCCTCGCTATCACCACTCCACCCCCCTTCTTAGAGAGCTTCACTGGCTCCCCATAAAGGAACGGGCCCTATTCAAGATCGGGTGCATGGTCTTCCAGGCCCGCCAGGGCTCCGCCCCTGCCTTCATCTCCTCACTAATCAAGTCCTATTTACCCACAAGAGAACTTCGATCTTCCTCCAGGTCCCTCCTCCAGATCCCTCGCTTCACTCGCAAAAAGTGGGGCGGGGCTAATTTCTCCACCCTAGCTCCAACCTTCTGGAACTCACTCCCTGACCACCTCCGGTCTGCCACCCAGTATCTCCCCTTTCGCAGAGATCTGAAAACGTTCCTTTTTAACCAAGCCTTCCCCATTTAAACCCCTTCAAATTTCCCTTTCTTCTTTCCCTGGTCTCCTTGTTTTCACCTCAGCTGCCGATCTCCCCAGCGCCAAGAAACCGCAAGGTGTATGCTGCGCTTTACAAGTATTTTAAATTAGAAATTAGAAATTAGCCTCGGTTGGCCTGGGATAGCCGGCCTCTCTCGGGGGGCCGGTGCGTAGAGCCACTCGCTTGGGGACCGGAGCGCGGACGGAATGGGGCCGCCTCCATCGCCCTTAGTGCACCGCATGTTCGTGGGGCACCCGATGTTAATCATTCGTAGACGACCTGATTCTGGGTCAGGGTTTCGTAAGTAGCAGAGCAGCTACCTCGCTGCGATCTATTGAAAGTCATCCTCTGAGCCAAGCTTTTGTCTCTCTCCGTGCGTGGGCGCCCGCGGACGCCCTCCCTCCACCACACCCAGGGGTGGGTCCCTCTGCCGCCGGGCCGGCGGGAAGGGACGCGGAAGGGGGCCTGCGGGAGGCTGCCTCCACCACGTGCCTTCCGGCACAGGGGCTGCCCCCTCCCGTCCCTGCCCCACCGGGGCGTGGGGATGGGGGCCACAGTCCCTCGCTGCTCGGCAGGGTGACCAGATGGCCTGGCCTCCCCTTCCCGCCGCTCCCGCGCAGGGAGCAGCACCGGGGAAGGAGCCCTCCCGAGCGGCTGCCTCGGAGTGCCTGGCCACCCTCGCCGGACTGCAAGGTCGACTGGGCATAGCACCCTCCCAGGCCACCTGGGGGGCTGGGTGGTCCCTGGCCATCTGGTCGCCTGGCTGCACGACCAGATGGCCCTGCGGGCCTGGCAACCAGATGGCCCTCTGGGCCGGGCGACCAGATGGCCCTGCGGGCCGGGCGACCAAATGGCCGGCCTGCCGGGCTGTCTCCAACTTTTGTCCTTCCCCAGAGTTATGTAAGCCCGCACTACGTGGGGGCTTAATAGTCGATAAAAATGGGCTCCCCGGGCAGGCCGTCGGGGAGAGGACGTGGCCTGGGCTTAACCCTCCTTGGTTCCAGCCGAGGGTCCGGGTGCTGGGGACAGGGGGTCCACCGGGGGCCCGGGGAGGCTGCCCCCAGCCTGGCTGGGGTCCGGAAGCTGGGCCCGGGCCCGGTGCTGGAGCTCCGTCCCCGGGTGCGGCTCCGTCCCAGAGTGTGGGAGCCCCCCCCGTCTCGCAAGCCAGCCGAGGGTGCGGGCGCTGGGGACGGGTGTCCACCGGGGCCCGGGGAGGCTCTCCCCGGCCTGGCTAGGTTTCGGAAGCTGGGCCCGGTGCTGGAGCTCCGTCCCAGGGTGCTGCTCCGTCCCGGGGTGCGGGAGCCCCCCGTCCCGCAAGCCAGCTGAGGGTCTGTGCGCTGGGGACGGGTGTCCACCGGGGCCCGGGGACGCTCTCCCCGGCCTGGCTAGGGTCCGGAAGCTGGTCCCGCTGCTGGAGCTCCGTCCCAGGGTGCAGCTCCGTCCCAGAGTGCGGGAGCCCCCCGGTCCTGCAAGCTAGCCGAAGGTACGGGCGCTGGGGAAGGGGGTCCACCGGGGCCCGGGGAGGCTCTTGCCGGCCTGTCTAGGGTTCGGAAGCTGGGCCCAGTGCTGGAGCTCCGTCCCAGGGTGCGGCTCCGTCCCGGGGTGCGGGAGCCCCCCGTCCTGCAAGCCAGCCGAGGGTCCGGGCGCTGGAGACAGGGGTCCACCGGGGCCCAGGGAGGCTCTCCCCGGCCTGGCTGCTTTCAGAAGCATGGACCGGGCCCGTGGGGAGGCTCTCCCCAGCCTGGCTAGGGTTCTGAACCAGGGCCCGGACCAGAGGCTTGTGCTCCGTCCCAGTGTCCCAGGGTGCGGGAGCCCCCCCGTCCTGCAAGCCAGCCGAGGGTCCAGCCGCTGGGGAAGGGTGTCCACCAGGGCCCCGGGAGGCTCTCACGAGCCTGGCTAGGGTTCGGAAGCTGGGCCCGGACCCAGGGCTTGTGCCCCATCCCAGTGTCCCAGGGTGCGGGAGCCCCTGTCCTGTAAGCCAGCCGAGGGTCCGTGCGCTGGGGAAGGGTGTCCACCGTAGCCAGGGGAGGCTCTCCCCGGCCTGGCTAGGGTTCGGAAGCTGGGCCCGGACCCAGGGCTTGTGCTCCTTCCTAGTGTCCCAGGGTGCGGGAGCCCCCCGTCCTGCAAGCCAGCCGAGGGTCCGTGCGCTGGAGACAGGGGTCCACCGGGGCCCAGGGAGGCTCTCCCCGGCCTGGCTGCTTTCAGAAGCAAGGACCGGGCCCGTGGCTTGCTTTTTTATTCTACGCTGGCGGAACGGAATTTTCCGCCCACCCCTAGTTAGCAGTAGAAAGCACAGATATTTCAAAGGAAATGCTGCATAACCCTGTGTTAAACAATATGTTTCATGCAAAGTAACCCTTTTCCTATTTATTAAAGTAAACTTTGTCATGAAACATTTGAATTTAAACTATTCGAGTTTTAAAATGGTTAGTGGTTTTATAAATATTGCTAAAAGCAGTTTGTCAGTTTTGAATCCCAGATGACTTCACTAATGCAGTTTTATCCTTATCTGCAATTAAAGAATGATGGTGCATTAAACCACGAACCAATGTAAAATGATCCGATTGTTTTTTGCAAATTTAATTACATAGGAATACGCTTTTAAGATGATGGCTAGATAAGTGAGTGGCTAGAGTTGCATTGTGCTAACAGGTACACTCTCCTAGACGCCGAACTGCAGTAATTTTATGCCCACAGCATGGGGACGTTTAATTTTAACAGAAAAAAACATGTTCTTTGAATATATCTTCTAAGAATGTCACTAATTTTCTAATATTGCCATAAGATGTAATTACATTTAAATCCTTTGAATTGCTTGATTTCCAAACTGTTCCGAAAGCTTTACAAAGTAAAGCAGCTTAATTCCCAGAGATGGGTGAAGAACAGTCATACAACAAGCATTGGCAAAGCCAACAGGTGTCACCTACAAAAGAGCAATTGGCTTTGTCAGAGTTTTTTGCCATGTTGTACAGCAGCATGCCTGCTCTGCGGCATGGATGAAATTGAAATAAATTTAAATTTTCAAAAAGCACTATGATGCAGTCAAAGCGAACCACGTCATGACATTTAGTTTTATTGCTGCTGGGAGGGTGGGGGCCTGTGAGGAGTCAACACTAACAACGGAGGGGGTAGGGAAAAGAAAAATCACTGTTGCAGCCACTACGGATCACTGTATGTAAAGCAGTTATCAGAACCTCCTTGGCCTCATTCAATTATAAAATGCAGACTCTGATATATATCAAGCTTAGTGAAGTAGGTGCAGAGACACAGGGACGTAGTTCACCCTAATTAGCGGCTATGTTTTTTAAAGCCAAAACAGGGGAGGTGGATAGGAGACCAAATCCCTATCTTGCATAAGGGCTCACGGTGCCCTTGCTACTGCATTGGCACCCACAAGTATTACAGTTTGGACTTAGTGTTTCAGCTAAGGTGCAACGTTCTGCTATAAAATGGACCGGCTCATGTTGGTGTCCACATCAATTTGCCCTTCCTGTGTATTTAAATATAGTTTGCCTTCCTGGACCACACTAGTTGAACTACAACATACTGCAGTAGCTCAGGCTGTGCTCAACCACCTGCCGCATGAATGAGTTGGGTTTCAAGCCGGAAGAGAGGATGTGACATTATGCTAGAGCTGTAAACTTGGAACTTGATTTTTGACGTTGGCTTAAAATCCTGCGATTCTGGTCAAATCACTTAATCTCCCCGTGCCTAAAGAAATTGTATGTGACTTAACTGGTGCTCATGTTAAGTGCTTCCAAGTGGATTGACACAAGCACAGCACTAGTGGGAATGAGGCATTTACATAAGTATGTGAGAAGTGGCTGCTGTTGCTTCACCATAAGAACTTGTGTGGTTCAAGTCTTCTAATGCTACCTCAGCCATAGGCAAGGATGAGATAGACTACTGCTTAGGTCTTGAGATCAGTCATGAGGTAGCTGCAGCCTGTCCCACATCAGTACTAGACCTACTGAGAAGATGAACTGCCCATGTGTTCATGTTCCTTCCTCTTTCCTTCAATTGGGAAAGTTAATATCTGCCTTGAGAAAAAACTCAGTCAGGGCTTCAGGGCAATGACACTTGCACATAACAAATGGCCCATTACTAAGTGAATAGGCTGGTGCACCTGACCCTCCTGAAGTTGGTTCCACTCCCAGAGTGGGAGATAGGCCCTGCTGGTACGACCGCACCTTTGGGAAGAGAAGCAACTAGTCAGGGAATGAAGCATCCAAAACAGAGGGCCTCACTGATCAAAAACATTTGCTCATGGCATAACATACATCATTAGCAAAATGCTCAGAGCACATAATTGTTGTACACAGCTGAACTCTTTTAGCTACTCTGAGCCCTTATTATGACTATACACTTATTCTGTATTAAAATTACTTAATCCTGGAGAGCCTAAACTCCACCCAAGACAAGCAGGGCTTTCACCGCAGACGTAGGGTGCAGAAAGCATGGACAAGGGGGTGGAAAATATCTAGCTAAGAATTGAAATATTTCTTTGGAATAATATGTTGTTTATGATCATATTGGTCAGCAGTTGGGAGCAGAGATTGTGGAATTTGCTTAGCTGCAAACTATTAAGAGTGTTTATTAGTTTTGGAGGCCTACCTTTAGCAAGGAATCTACCATACGTATATTGGAATTTGAAGCAGGATTGTCGATGTAATTAGACTGTCATTTAAGGAGAGCAGCACTTTTCAAAATGAGGCACTAAGCTTAATATTTTGGGAAGCCTAGAAAAGTATTGGTATACATCTAAGAAGAAAGAGCCATAGCATGGATATGGGTGCAGGTACAAAAAGTAAATGTGTGTGTTTTGGAATGTAATTGCACTGCAGGTTACGTTATGTTAAAATGTTTCTAAAGCGCTTGAATACCCAAGGGTGTCTTGGTGCTGGTTGGGAATGGGAAACCGTGGTTAAAACACGGGTGTTACCACGCGGTAGGTAACAACGCAGTCGTTACAACGACCGCGTTGTTACCACGCGTAGCTTTACATCGCAAGTTGTTTCTATGACTTGCGCTAGGTGACGTGCAACACCAGGAAATGTGTTGGATTTTAAATCCAACACATTTCCTGCGGTTGCGCTAATTGGAGTAGGAATAGCAATTTATACTATTCCTAAATCCAGCGCGCCATCTAGCGCAAGTCATAGAAACGACTTGCGATGTAGAGCCATGCGTGGTAACAACGTGGTCGTTGTAACGACTGCGTTGTTACCTACCGCGTGGTAACACCACACGTTGTATCATCACATATTCGTTGGGAATAGCAATGAGGTGAGAGCAGAGGGAAACTAGAGGCTAAAAAGACAGGTTTTTATTTGTTTCCTAAAATTGTGGGAGCTGCTGTAATATTTATAGGCAGACTGCTTCAGAGGGCTGGGGCTTCCGATGAAAAGCAACTGTCTCCCTATTTGAGTCTCTTAAAGCTTGGACAAGGGACCGTCTGAGTTTTTTGATCGTAGGTCTCTATTAGGTTTATACCAGGAGAGAGACTGTTTGAAGTAGCTAGGACCTAGATCATGCAGGGCTTTATAGGTAAGGGATAATGCCATGAATTTAATGTAGTTATTCACTGAAAGCCAGTGAAGTTACCTAATGGAGCTTGAAACTGGACAGAATTTGGGAAGATCAAAAATAAACCTGGCCGCCGCATTCTGCACACTTTGGAGTATTGTTTTTGGAGCTTAAGAAAAAGTCTGTTACAATAATCCAGCTTCGTCAGTATTAATAAGGAAATTAATGTTTTTCTGGAAGGGGAACGTACGGCAGAATCTTCCTGATGATTCTCAAAGTGCTAAAGCAGGATGAGACAACAGAACTAATATGCTCATTAAAGCTCAGTTTGTGATCTATGGTTATGCCTATGTTTTTGGCTTTTTGGACTGGGTTGGGAGAGCTCCCAATTCTGCTGTCCAGCATGCTGGGTTCCAAAACTGAGGATTATTATCAAACAGTAATACCTCAGTTTTCTCCGAGTTTAGTTTGAGGCAATGCTTTCCCATCCAGTCGATAACTACTCTCATACAATTGTGAAACTGAGAGATAGTGACTTCTGTATTATCGAAGGCTGACACCACAATTGGAGTATAGTCTGCATAAGATGGGGGGGAATCCAAAAGATCCAATCAATGAGGCCAATTTGTAAACAAACATTTAAGAGCAGAGGGCTTAGGGAGGATCCCTGAGGGACCCCACACGGAAGACAGAAGGAGTTACATGCAAATTTCTCCAACATGATTGAATGACTTCTGTCTATTAGGAATGATTAGAGTAGGGTATGAGCTTAATCAGCAATGTCCAATTTTTTGAGGCGGAGTGACATGATCATCCGTATCGAAGGCCGCCGACAGGTCAAGGACAATAAGTGCTGTGTAGCCTCCTTTGTCCAAGATGGTTCTTAATTAATCTGTGGTTTTTATTAATGCCGTCTCAGTACTCTGTTCGGCCCAGACGCTGAATTGGGAAGGATCCTACAGGTCCTACAGCTCATACATACCCTAGCATGGAAATAGTCTAAGTTAGTGTCTAAGCTGCAGACATTCTAAATCCAGCCATTCTTAACTCACATTTTGACCATGTACTTGTGTGGCATTGAGGGGAATTCAATCAACTTTGCCACATAAAATGCTTTTTGTGCCAAACATTGACATGGGTTCAGCACCAATTATCTGCTGTGTGGTGCACCAACCCACTAGCAGGGTGGGAACAGTGCAAAGACAACTGAAATACACACAAAGGCAGATCTTCTTAACTAACGTGTTCTGCCTTTGCATGAAGTTATACCACCAAATGAAACCAGCCTCAAACGGTGGGTATACGGAATAGCCTTTAATATTTCAATACACATGTGTAATTTCTTGCTTGCCTTAGCACTGTATGCAATGCTTAGAATCACACAACACAGACATTGGCATGCAATTCTTTGAAAATATGGCGCTGTAATATTTTTACTGTTTATCCAAGGGAGTCCAATGGAATATTACAAATATTTATATAGCACTGCCCCAAGTTTAGTTGATCTAGATCACATGGCGGCACCACAGCTCCATGTTTCTGAACAAGTGAGTAGCCAGAAAATGAACATACCGCCCACTTTGAACTAAAGCTCTGATGGCACCAAGTAAGTGAGCCCAACTCGCCCTAGAAGAGCTCCTTTGTCTCTTCCATCCCAGCATCTATTCATTCATCCTTTTACCCTTCCACCTATCTGTTGATATCCACTATTTCACCTTTACATTGTATCACCCATTCATTCTTTCATCCGTCATTCAGTCTTCCCATTACAGTCATCTATCTATCATCCATCCACATTGCCATCCATCCACTCGGTCATTCATCTCTCCATTCTGCTATCTATCCATCCATCATCCACTCTGCGATCCATCCATCATCCACTCTGCTATCAATCACTCTGCTATCCATCCATCATCCACTCTGCTATCAATCCATCATCCACTCTGCTATCAATCCATCATCCACTCTGCTATCAATCCATCATCCACTCTGCCATTTATCCTCTCTACCATCCACCCATCCACTGTGCCATCCAACTACCCACTCAGCCATCCATCTAGCCATCCATCTATCCATCCATCCATTACCCATCCATTCAGACACCCCTTCACTCATTCACTCATTCAATCCACTCATCGAGCCAGCCATCTATCACTTTAATCTGTCATCCTTTCACCTACCCATCCACCTATAAATGAATTCACTGATCCATCCAGCAATCCCTTTACTCTGCCATCCTTTCACCTGTCCATTCACTTATCCATCCATCGCTTCATTCTGCCATCCATCCATGTTGTAACCTCTGCATCCTTTCACATGTTCATCCACCTATTTGCTCTCTTATCCATCCAACTATTTACTCTGCCATTCTTTCACCTATCTATCCATCCATCCATCCATCCATCGCTTTACTCTTCAATCCATCCATGTCTTACCTCTGTCATCGTTTCACCTGTCCATACACATATCCATTCATTCCATTCATCCTTTCACTCACTCATCCACCTATTCATACATACATCTTCCTTCCTTTCACCCTTCCTTCCTTTAAATATTCCTTCTTTTTTTCCTTTTTCTATTTACCCATCTTTTGTTCTTATTTTCTCCTGTTTGCTTTTCTATTGAGGCAATATTCCTTTATTGCATTAATTGCGACATTTTGCCTGCCCAGGTGCAGACAGAATAGGAGAACAAAGAACTACAGCTCCCGCTGTAGCTGCTGAAGCGACACAACACTCCTGTTTCTGAGCTAGGCTTTCTTCAGCTTATTCACTAACTTGTACTTATCAAGTTATTGCATGCCCATATAGACATTCTGGGTTAATTCAAAACAGGTGCACTGCTCCCTTCGGCATGATATGCCTTCTGGACTCTGAGCATGTAACTTGAGTAAGAAGAGTCTTATGGGCATATTTGCAAGCCCCTATCGCCACCATAATTTTTTCTGACGTTGCGGTGACTATTGGGGCTACGCCTTATTCACCTCGTGATTAAGGCCCCCTTTCACACTATACTTAGCGTGAAAGGGGTGGGAAATGGGTGTTGCGGTGGGCGTTCCACCGCAACACCCATTGATTTTGACACTGCCCCATATTTACAAAGGCAGCGTAAATATGGGGCAGAGCCAAAATTAAGACAAGAGAAAACCTGGACTTAAATAGGCACGAGGAGAAATGTTTCATTCCTCCTTGTTTTTGCTGTTTCTATGGGTGCTGCATTGTGCAGCACACATAGAAACAGCAAAAGCCATTTCAGATTGTTTAAATAAAAACATTGCCATTTTGTAACTTGTGTGTGCTGCATTAAGCAGCACACAAAAAAGTTTCAAAATGTCATTTCTTCCCCTACAACGCAGGCACTCTTGCACGATGGTGCAAGGGTGTCTGCATTGGCGCTAGGCTGCTTAATCTAGCACGAGCACAGGGGGAAACGCAGGGCTGCACCGTATCCTTGTAAATGCGGTGCAGCCCTGCATTTTGGAAGTGGCGGAGCGTTAAGCCAATGTGGCTAATTCCGCACTCCACCACTTCCTGGTAAATATGCCCACTGAACTGTGATCATCCGCAACAGGTATGTTTGTGGATTTGCAGGCAGCCCAGAAAGACTTCTCAATAGTGGCTTAACAGGCTCATGATTTATTTTGATATTACTAGTATAAACATTTGACTCAGCAACATGCCTTATGTATTTGTGTGGTGCAATTGGTTTACTCACTCAGTACAAATTTGTGGTTGTAATTTAAACACAGTGAAATGATCAGTCAGTCGTCCTGACTCATCAGATACTGGGACTGTATTGTACTGTATTTTAATTGTATCCATATAATGTTAGCTACTCCTGACAAGGCACTGAAGAACCCTATGGTGGATGGTACACTAATTTGGAAACGAAGGTCAGTGCTAGGGCCAGTAATATTGGTTATTAGTTTGCCCCTCTAGGAGCAGTACAAGTCCAAGACCACAGTCTTGTCAATGGAAGGCCTAAGTATTTGTGTCCACGCTAGATCAGCATGATGCTGTGGCCACAATAAAAAAAACAGGATTCCAGACACTGTGCAGGTGGGCCCGCAGGGGACATGACTGTACACAATGCAGGGGACATTCTTATCACAATAACATCAAAATACAGAGAGTTGGCTGCACAGAGATGTCACTAAGGTATATCCATTCAGTGTTACAATTTATCCCAGGACTGCTATGACCATTTACTAAAAATACCTCCTATTGCCTTTAGACAACAACCACATCTTGTAGAACTCAGTGCCCAGCAAAAGAGGCGAGGATCAATAGTGGAGTCCAGTGTCACTTTTTTCTCTGTTTCCCCATTTCTCCTTCACCTTGACTAATATTGACCCACATATCCTTGTGAATGTGGTTACTGGTGGTGGCAGTGAGAGATGGAAAAGAGCATGGCTTCCATAGAATCTGGAGTACGTGCAAAGTTTGTTCTCTCTGAGAGAGACTCAGAGCAGACAAATTGATGGATGGATTGTCTGACTCAATCTCAGCCACTTGCAATTACTCAGGGCTACATCCAGTCCATCTTATTTCAGCTTGTCTGTGTCATTACATGCAAAAACCAACCACATGCATATCAGTCTTGGCCCATGCTAGCAGGAGTGCTCTAGACCAAGTTCCCAAACGGGTTTCTCTTTGCATGGGAACACCAGCAACCTTAATTTGGTTTCAGCTTTGCTGGGCCTTTTTAGTTGGGTGCAGCTTGAGTATTGTAGCACAGTGAGTTCAAGATCCATGTCTATACTTCCCACTTAAGAGGCCTTGCTGAGAAAGAGGTCCAGAATAATTACCAGTGGCTGTTTCTAAAGGCACAACTATATTTGAAAGTCTCCTTTGATCTAGAAATCTTCAAATGCTGTCTGCATCTCATTCAGACCTAGATGTTGAGCACCTACATGATGCTTAACCCCATCAAAACAGTATTCCAGTTTTTTACCAAGAATATCAAGTAATAACTATTACAAACATGGCTCAGTGACTTGAACGTGGACAGATTCTAACCTAAACTACCATCCAGTGCCAAGTAACTTGGATGCACTGTGGACAACGACCTCATACTCAAGAAGCATGTGGTCAAGAAACCAAGATGGTTTGAAACAATATATTTATTGGGAGATTTGAACATTATACTCACACACTATCTTTGTGTGGACTTGAAGAGATTAGTTTTACATACAATTTGTGAGTGTTCTTGAACAGTTCTATAATAACACACTATTTGTGTGGGCACGTAAACCTCATAATCTTCACACACAATTGTTGTGGTGACTTGAGCATGATTACCTTCACACAATCTCGGTGAGATCTTACACATTCCTATAATCACACACTATCTCTGTGGGGACCTGAACATCATTTACTTTACACGCAATATTTTTAAGACTTGTACATTCTTATAAACACACACTGTGTGTGTGCAGGTCTGAATATGCCTAGAATACCTGTTTGAATGTGAACAATCAAACCTTCACATAATATCTGTGTAAGGACTGGAAGAGTATCTTTAAACATTATCAATATTATTAGGGACTTCAACACTACTATAGTTGCACATTATCTCTGTGGGAACTTGAATATAATATGGCTGCTTGAACATCCAAGTAAACACAAAATAATCTCTGTGGGGACTTGACTATGCCATTAATCACACACTATCTGTAGAAGATTTGACCATTATAGTGACACGCTATCTTTGTGGGCACTTTAATATGATTAACTTCACACACAATCTGTGGGAGTCTTGAACATTAGTACCTGAAACACTAAGAACCCTGAGGTCTAAACTGGCCTAGAAAAGAATAGGTGACGTATGAATAACAAACAAAGCCCAATTGACTAAGTCAAAGGGCAATCCCTTTTAAGGACGTAATCCCTCACTCACCCTGGGTGACATGCTTCATCATATGGGATTCTCCTCCCAGAGAAATATCCTAGTTTCTCTGGGGGCTACAACCCCCTCTCTGAGACGGAGGAGCTCAGGGATGTTTTGGTGGTACACTAAAGAATGGACTAAATCCACATATGGGGCCTCATGTAGGTAAATAAATTTTACCGGTTCTTAAATACCGAGCCGTACCGAATCGGTAAATTAGAATCGGTAAGTTATATGTAGGTAAAAATTCGGTAACAGTTACCGATTCGGTAACAGTCGGTAAATACGAATCGGAATTCACCGAATCGGTAAATACTGAGGTGATAATTACCGAATTGGAAAATACCGAGGTGGTATCTACCGAATTGGAAAATACCGAGGTGGTATCTACCGAATCGGAAAATACCGAGGTGGTATCTACCGAATCGGAAAATACCGAATCGGTACGTACGGATTCGGTAAATAACATCACATGACTTGACGAAACAGCTAATCCTGTGCAACGACAGCCCACCCAACCAGGAACTGCCCACACCCAGGCAGGTGTACACAATTAGCCGAAGTGGCCACACCCAGGCAGGTGTACATAATTAGCCGACCCTGGAGAGGCTTGGAGTGCAGAGGAGAGGCAGGGAGCAGTTGCATGTGCGAGCGGGAAACGAACAGCATGTCCAGCCAGAGCACACAGAAAGACGGAGGGGAAAGGAGGAGGAAGCTCAAATTCAGCCCCAAGGAACTCCAGGTGCTGGTGGAGGAGGTGGTGAAGCAGCACCAGAAGCTGTTTGGGAGGCAATCCCTGCAAGTGCCTGAGGCCGAAAAGCGCAACATATGGCTGGCCATCCAGGCGCAGGTCAATGCTGTGGGAGTGACCCACAGGGAAATTGAGGTCCTCAAAAAGCGCTGGTATGACCTGAGGATTGTGACCAAGAGGAAGATGGGCGACATCCAGAAGGAGGCCAGCCAGACCGGAGGTGGAACCAACAGGGCACCTGCCCTCACCGAACTGGAGGAGCTGGTGGCGGCCACACTCGAGCAAGAGAGCGTCGTGGGTCTTGGGGACGCCGACAGCTCTGCCAGAGCCGCAACACACCAAGGTAAGACGAAAGCACAGCAATGTAGCCGCCCCTACCCCTATCCCACATCCCCCATTGTGAAACGAGAATCACACTGCAGTCCACACGTGTCAGTGCAGACAGGCAATGCATTCCGGGAGATGTAGTCAGGGCAACACTAACCATGACGTAAATGTCACAGGGCAACAAGGCATGTCACGCACTCGAGGCACAAGGAGACAGAGGACAGATTGGAATGTGAAATGATTTATTGTGACGCTTGCAATGCAGCCCTTCGGGGACACTGAGCCAATGTTGTTTTTCTGTCCACAGATGTGACATCATGCAGTACAGGGCATGCTGCAGGGGAGACGGCACACCGGCCACAAAAATCACCTCTAGCCAGCACGAGTGCAGACCAGGGAGCAGGCCCACTTGCAGCCGGCCCACCTACGCAGCCAGCCTCGCCGCACACAGAGCCAGCATCACCTCACCGAGAGCCAGCATCGCCACTCATGTTCGATTCACCGGCCACATCTCCGCTTGCAGGTGTGAGAATGAGGAGGCGTCCAGCAGCCAGGCTACGAGCCTTAGACACCTCGTCAGACGACAGCATGGGCCCAGAAGACCGCACCGGGCCCCAGGAAGGGAGCCATCCCACTGTGCCCCACACCTCACAGGCAGCACAGACGGGAGCAAGAGGGCGCCGCAGGTCGCGTGTCCAGAGTCCACCAGCACCCACTGACGGCCATGGTGTCTTCTTGGGGCTCAAGGGCCAAATGTTGAAGCAACAGCGCCTGCAATCAAAGGCAGTAATGTCAGTCCAGAGGCACATGCGGGTGATGAGGACAAGCTTAGTCAACATGGACACAAACATTGGCGGCATGGCTGCGGGCATTCGGGACATGTCCCAGTCAATCCAGCAGTTGTGCAGCAAATTAGATGCTGACATCGAAGCACGGCGCCGGGAACGCCAGAGAAGGGACACTACAAGCAGGGCACTCAACCGTCTGGCAACTGCGACTTCCCTACTTTGCCGGCGCTCTGTGACGATGCAGGAGGGCCTAACACAGTGCTGCAGCGACCTGTCACGGGGGATGGTGCAGGTGACAAGTGCACTAGGGGTGCTATTGACAAGTCAGGCGTCGACAACTGCTGCAGGGGATGCTGCGGAGAGCATCGACACCAGCAGCAGCATCACACCCCCCGTCCCAGAAGCACGCAGGAGCAGCAGGCGGCTTGGGGTTGGCTCTAGTGAGGATGCACAGGCCGTGCAATCCACCACTGCAGCGCGTATGCGCAAACATTGATGTGGCCCTGCTTATCCACTTGCCATTGGGTGACGTAACCCTGGACATACTCATTGTATAGATGGCATATTGCCAGATTGGCCTGTTCATGTGTTCATGGCGTGGTGCCACATTAAACTACGTCATGACTTCTCACGACTCGCTGTGTCCCCTCACTTACTCAGAAATAGTTGCATGTGATCTCTGCCCGTCTCTCTCTCCCATCGATTGCAGTTGGCACTCTAGCTGCGCTGCCCTCTGGCTGGCCTGACTCATCCTTGTTGTCCTCAAAATATGTTAGTTCCACATCTGTACCTTTTTTCGTGGCAAGGTTGTGCAGCATTGCACAAGTGGCAATTATCTTGCAGCAGGTGATGGGTTTGTACTGGCGTGCGCCTCCGCTCTTGTGGAGGCAGCGGAACCTGCTCTTCAGCAGTCCAAACGTGCGCTCCACCACATTGCGTGTAGATTTGTGTGCCACGTTGTATCGTCTCTCACTCTGGGTTGCTGGGTGTAGGTAGGGAGTGAGGATGAATGAACGGCATGCATATGCACTGTCGCCTGGATGAGTAAAAGGGAACCATCAGTTACATGCCTCTATACACTCGGATTTGCAGGTTTCAAGGGGCGTCACTGTTACTTACCCAGCAGGTATCCGTCTCCGGATTCTCCGGCTCTCAGTCGTGTGTAGATCCCACTATTCTGGAAGATGTAAGAGTCGTGGGTGCTCCCAGGAAACTTTGCAACAATATCTGTGATGATGTTCCCTGCATCACAGATCACCTGCACATTGATGGAGTGGGTGGACTTCCTGTTCCTGTAGATGTGCTCGGTGTCAGCTGGAGGACAGATTGGGATGTGTGTACCATCAATACAGCCGATGACATGGGGGAACTGTGCCATGTGATAAAGTCTGTTTTTGTTTTCTGCAGTGCAGCCTGTGTGTTTGGGAAGCTGATGTAGTGGTGCATTCTCTGCATCATGGCATCCAGGAACTTCCTGAAGAAACGTGACAGGCAACTCTGGGATACCCCACCCACCGCAGCTATCACCACCTGATAACTGCCGGATGCCAACAGATGTAGGCTGCAGAGCACCTGCACATGTGGGGGTATGGCGTGCGCCCTTCTTATTGGCTGGTCCAGGAGTGGGTGAAGGTCCCTGATTAAGTCCATGATGGTTTCGGGGTGTAGCCTGTACCTCTCATGTATCTCTGCATCAGTCAGCTGGAATAGTGTGATGCGCTGTCTGTAGATTTGTTCCTCCCGTCGCCACACCCTCAGTCCTGCTGCCTGTAGACGTAGGCGCCTTGCAATGACGTACATGGCGGCCATGTTGTCCACGCTGATGCATTTTGGGATTGCTTATGTGCATTGTTGATGGTTACCACCTGCTTTCCATCCGTGTTAATTACCGACTCTTATTTACCGATTTTCCTGGATTTCTTAATTACCGACTGCTCCTACATGTCATTTTAAATTTTTACCACTTCATATTTACCACTTCATATTTACCGATTCGTTAATAATGTATTCGGTAAATATGAATCGGTATTTTAGAATTCGGTAACTATGAATCGGTATTTACCGCCTCATATTTACCGAAAAGTGGTTTTTGGACTCCTACATCTCACTTGTCTGAATACCGGTCGGTAACGGCATATTTACCGAAAATCGGCCGTTACCAACCGGTATTTGGCTACCTACATGAAGCCCATGATGAGCTAATTCGTATGAGTGAGGGGTGCAGTGCTAACAAACTGATTGTGCAGTGGGAAAAGTGTATTAAAACTAGTCACGGGACAGCAAAGGAAATGTAAAAGAATGAGCTAGAAAAGTTCTTAACATAGCCGTGCCGATGCTAGATTAAAATAGTGAACACCACTAGTCAACGATGTAGACTATGGTGATAAACAACAACAAATGGTCAACATGTTTCAGCCAACACGCCTAAAGAGGCTCGGCTTTCATCAGGACCACAAGAGCTACTGCAACATAGAGAGAACTGTGTGAATCATACACAGAAAAAAGGATATTGTGAACACCCATAGACTGCTTGAAGGGTGTACGCCAGCTTATCATCTCAACATCACCTAAACAAAGAAAACTGGGTATGAAAACATAGTGGTTCTAAATGCAAAGTACTTAAAATACAGAAATTGTAATCCAGTAACTTTTTGCGTTAACCACTCACCCGTAAACACTGGGTGGGACCATAACCTCCACCTGGCAACCGCTCAGGAAGGGAACACCGCTCTGAAAAAAGGATGCAAGGCAACTCAAAATTTGGTGCTTACATCTCATGAACGAGTGTTCAAGTGAAATACTATCTATGTGAACTAAAAATCCTAAGACAAGGGAGACTGATATATTCGCTAACTTTGCAAGGAAAAAGCATGAGTTCTTCATTTAAAACGAACTCAGAAATGCAAACGCACTCCAAAATGTATCTATTCCAATGGATAAGCTTGTCAATGTGTCGCTGTCAATAACGTAAATAAAAAACAATCCAAGAAGACCTCTGTTTAAGGAACTGCTTGCAATAATAAAGAGAAAAAAAGAGAAAAAACCATTAAACCTGGTACTCGATATAGTGAAAGTTAATCACAACGCATTAGCTATATAACGAGTAGCCAGGATACTAAAAAGAGGCACAAAAACGCCTTCCATGTAGTCAAATAGACCTTTCTAAAACTGAAAGTAACTAGAAAGTATAACAGAACGTGCCCAAAGGCTACTCCACGCGCTTACCTGTCCGTCGGGGAACCGAGGCTTGAATGAGCCTGTGGCCGGAGGTCCCGCGGGACTGGTAGCATGTGAAATAAAAGCAGTCTGTGTCTGCAAAAAGTGGCCAATCAGGAAGCTCACTATAAGGAAACCAATCAGGGCTGCTCAACTGCCCGTGTCCCTGTTCCCTTGACAACGGGCAATGCAGCGTACGAGACGGCTTCTTAAAGGAACTGTACGAATGAAGCCAACGTGCTGGATCGTACTTAGAGCTAGGCAGTGACTTGACTGCCAAAAAACGAGGAATCCTCAGTCTGGACAGACACTCGCTCAGCCAATGAAGACAAATTAGCGCACATACGCTCGTCAGAAGCAAAAACACAACTTGTGAAACACCCAACTAGGTGTTGCAAAGGAAAAACGAACAAACAAAGCGTACTGTTATGGCAAACAAAACAAAAAAGCAGATGTCTTAGAATGGCCAGAAAAACTTAAACAGCTTAGGGACACAATTGAACAATGAATCAATCCAAGAATATGACAAAATAATACTGGGTAAAAATACCTAAGAGTATTGTTGAAATCCTATCTGTCAAAAAAAGGAGGGGAAGGAGAGAAGAGGGTGTATCTGGCTCTCACAAAAACCTCTCTGTAGTGGATTGTGTAAAAGACCGGGTCATTTGGAAAGTGGAAAAGATCTAACTCTATGAGATTCATAGTAACAACCACGGTATATCATCATTCAATCCACTAACATGCGTATTGAGTTTGTAAACCCACCTTTGCTCTCGTTTAAACAGAAAGGAAGAGCAATCTGTCAGATGGGAGGGTATGAATGGTTTTTCAAGGACTGTCCAGTGTAAGTCCTTCAGGGCATGATTGACTGATAGAAAATGATTGGTGAGTTTAGTTGAAGAACGGCCACACCGTATGGTGCTTTTATGTTCCAAAATTGGGGTTTTACCCGACGGGTGGTCATTCCAACATATCGTAACCCACACGGACATGTTATTAGGTAAATCAAATTGGAGCTATTGCAGTTACTGTGACTTCTAAGGGTCCAAGGCCTACCAGTGCTTATGTCGATCTCTTTAGTCACAGAAGTATGGCAACAAGCCCCACAGGAACCACATGGGTAGTGTCCTACAACTGGCGGCAATCCCCACAAGGTATGTTGAGTGTCTGCTTGATGAGTCCGAGGACGGGTGTGTACCAGTTGGTCTCGGATGTTACTGCTACGTTTGAAGGCAAAAAGAGGTTTCGGCAGCTTTACCTCTCCTATGTTCAAAATTTTCCAATTAGTCATAATGATTTTTTTGATTTGATTGGAAAATTTGCAGTAAGTGTGTACACAGGTCAACCTGTTATCAGATGATTTAGGGACCTTAGGTTCTAATAGAGCCTCCCGATTGTTGTTTGAGGCGCGTTTCGAGGCTCTTCGGATCAATTTCTTAGGATAATGCCTAGCCAGTAGTTGTTTTGATAAGTTGCTCGCATGTTCCTGATATTTGTCACTTGAGGAGCAATTTCTTTTTAGGCGTAAAAATTGACCAAAAGGCAAGTTGTCCCGCAATGCCCGTGGGTGAAAGCGATCGTATTTCAAAAGAGCGTTCACCGCCATAGGTTTCCTGTACAGTTCAGTACTCAAACCACCCTCCGAGGGGGTTATCAGAATGTCCAGA
This sequence comes from Triturus cristatus, assembly GCF_964204655.1. NCBI lineage: Eukaryota > Metazoa > Chordata > Amphibia > Caudata > Salamandridae > Triturus > Triturus cristatus. Next base: position 55,604,404 of record NC_140587.1, read on the forward strand.
AAAGGGAGTTGGATCTTGGAGTACTCACAGGTGAATTTTAGAAAAGTGTTGCAATTGTTGAGCCAGTTCTTAAAGGCCAGCAGGGAAGTCAGAGGTCCGTGCCATAGTACGAACACATAGTCTATATACCTCTTCCATATCCGTATTTGATCTCTATATGGATTGTTGGTACCAAAGACGTGCTGTTCCTCAAAGACATGAACATACAGGTTGGCCAGGCTGGGAGCAAAAATGCTCCCCATTGAAGTGCCCGACACCTGTAAGAACAACTGTTCCTCAAATTGAAAAAAGTTCTTTCATGGCTAACTTAGCACATGAAATAATGAAAGAGACTGGAGTGATGGAATCAGGTGGGATGTCCAACAGGAGAGTTTCGATGACATCCAAAGTCTCATCCTGTGGAATGCACGTGTAAAGTGACTCTACATCAAAAGAGACTAAATACTCAGTCTCACAATCAAAAGATAAGTCTTGAACATTCCCATAATCACACAAGGTCTGATTCACAAAGATACTTACACTTTTGTGTAACATTATGACGTTTTGCAATTCACAAAGCAATTTTACAAGTAGTATCTTTACGACACCCTATCTTTCTATGTGTCGAGCATGCCACTAGTTCAGAGGCTTTGCAGTCGTAAAGATACTACTCCTAAACCGCCTTTGTGAATTGCAAAAAATTGTAAACTTACGCAAAGGTTTAATTTTACCTTTATGAATCACGACCACAGTATCCCTGTGAAACTAGAACAGCATTTTAGTCACACCCTATCTTTGTGGATACTTGCACATGATTACCTTCCCACACAATCGCTGTGAGATCTTGTACTTTCCTGAAATCGGTCTTATTAAACATCATTATCTACACACACTATCTTTGTGGAGACTTGAACATCATCGTCATGCACTATCTTTGTGGGAACTTGATTGTCATTACCTTCTCACACCATCTATGTAAGGTCTTGATCGTACCTATAAACAGACACAATCTTTGGAAAACTTGAACATCCCTATAATCACACACTATGTATATGCAGAGTTGAGCATGCCTATAATCATATACTATCCCTGTTTAAATGTGAATATCATTGCCTTCACACACTGAGTGGGGCATTGAAAAATTATATTTAAACACTACCACTGTAGGGACTAGGGGACTGATTTAGATTTCGGCAGACAGGCTACTTGGTCACAACAGTGACATATATCCCATCCACCGAAAAATAAATCCCATAATATTCTATGTGATTTATATTTTGGCAGACGGGATATCTGTCACTGTTGTGACAGAGTAACCCTTCTGCCGAAATCTAAATCAGGCCCTTGAACACTATTATCTCTGGACACTATCTTTGTGGGGACTTCTTTGTGGCAGCTTGAACATACCAGTAACCACACAATATCACTATGGCGACCTAAACATCCCTGTAACCACACACTATCTCTGTGGGGACTTGAATATGTTAGTAACCACACATAATTTATAAGGACATTTGAACGTTATATTCACACACTATCTTTGTGGGGGCTTGAATAAGATTAATTTCACATACAATCTGTGTGAGTTCTTGAATAGTCCTATAATCACACACTGTTTGTGTGGGCTCTTTTACATCAATCTTCACACACAATTGTTGTGGTGACTTAAACATGATTACCTTCACAAACAATCGCTGTGAGGTCTTAAACATTCCTATAATCACACACTATCTCTGTGGGAACCTGAACATCATTTACTTCACACAAAATATTTTTAAGACTTGTACATTCCTTGAAACACACACTGTATGTGCAGGTTTGAACATGCCTATAATACCTGTTTGAATGTGAACAATCGTACCTTCACATGCTATCTGTGTAAGTACATGAAGATTATATTTAAACACTATCACTGTAGGGACTTGAACTTTTTTATCTTTGCAAACTATCTTCATGGGGATCTGAACATCCAAATAAACACACACTATCTTTGTGGCAGCTTGAACATCCCAGTAACCACACACACTATCTCCACGGAGACTCAAACATATCACACATTTTTTGTGGGTAGATTTAAACATTATCTTCACACACTATTGTTGTGGCGACTTAAACAGGATTACCTTCACACACACTTATGAGAGATCTTAAACACTCCTATAATCACACACTCTCTCTGTGGGGACCTGCACATAATTTACTTCACCTGCAATCTTTTTAAGACGTGAATATAATATCCCTATATTCACACTCTATGTAAGTGCAGGGTAAAACATGACTATCATCCCTGTTTAATTGTGAACATTCCTACGTTCACGTGCAACCTGAGGAGTTATGAAGCTCTGCAAAATGGGTTAACTCAGTCCGATCAAGGTGTTGCAGGTGCATACCCCTCAATTTGGAATGTCAGTGAAACACATGGTGTATTCCTTGTTGTTGCTGCCTCTGTGTAACCTTTTTGTATCTCACAAATCAGAAGAGATAAATAATAATTTGTAACGTCTGATGTTTCTATTGTTGTAGTTCATTGAGGTTATTGTTCATTATGGTAAATTAGTTTTTCAATAAAATGTTTGAAGTTATTACTGATTTCTTTCCTTAATTGCTTTTAAAGATTTGAAAATTAATATAGTCTTCTAATGTGGATTTGAAATGCCAGCTCATTGTTCAAGAACTGTAACTGTTCTCCTGCATTTATATGTATGTTTAAGATACTATAGAGGGTTTACTGCTTCTTCCCACTGTAGAATAAATATTTTTATACAAGAGGCAGATTTTAGTACATAGGTGTTGGACTTGGCCCTTCTGGCAGGTTCACCCCTGAACTTTTTTGCTTTTTATTGGTGACTTGGTGTGGTGATTTTTGGTTTCTGCGCACTTTCCCTGTGTCCCAGGGTAAAGTGCGTGCGCGCTCTGAGTGCATGTGGTGAGATAGGCCTGCCCTCCCATAGGAATGCATGGGGAATGTATGTGTCCCTAGTAGTTCCTGATGCGTGGGGTGTGCAGGCCCGAGTTTGGTATGTGCGGACTCGTGTGATTGAATGCTGCGTGGATGTGTGCGGCGTGCATGTACCTAGTGTGGAAGTGCCACTTCTAGAAGTGGGCACTTCGGTGTGCAGTGTGAAATGTGTGCCTTGTCGCATGATTGGCTGGTTGAGGTCATGTGACGGGCTAGGGATTCCCCAGAGTCAGGATGAGTCACCCAGTGGTGAATGGGGAGATCAGCAGCTAGATGGGTGGGAGGAGTACACCTGGGTCCTGAATAGGGCAGGGTTTTCCCCACACAATGCTGGCTCCGCCCCCTGTGGTGCGACTGACGACCCTAGCCCTGCCAATGAAAAGAGTGAGGGGCTGAGCACATCAAGGGTGCTCCCCAACCAGCTGCAACTAGTTTTCCCCCTCACCCTGAACCCAGAACAAAGGGTTTTTACTGTATAAAAATGGGGCTGTGTCCCCACAGAAACTGTTCTCTTCCAGGAACCACTTGAGGGGGGCCTGCTGCTGGGCACCAGGAGAGACCGCCACTGGGGACTGCCTCCCTGTTGGAGGGCCCTGTGAGCTGGCCCCTGGGCCCAGTCCTTGTCCCCTGCCCTTGCAAGACTTTATTGCTGGACCTTTTTGACCTGCAGCGCCTGGGAGCGCTTTATGGGCTTTAGAGCGCTGGGAGCGCTGTCTTGCTGTATAGCGCTGTGAGCGCTTTGATCCCGATAGCGGGTGCCCACCCCGCTCATTTAATTATATAATTGGCGGGTGCCCACCCCGCTTATTTACCTATTCTTACGGCGGGTGCCCACCCCGCCGTATACCGCATCTACGAGGGAGCCCACCCCTCTTGTGACGAGGAAAATCACCGCTGCAGCCCGGTTCCGGACGACAGGAAGTCAGGCAGCGCTGACCGGGACACCCAGAACAGGAAGAAGGAGGGCGGGAGCCTACCCCGCCTCCTCCCAGAGACTCGCGCTGGATCCGTAAGCCCGGAGCAGGCAGGAGCCTACCCTGCGCCCCGGGGCATTCCGACCGAGAAGTGCGGCAGAGAGTGAGAGAGCCCCTGAGGAGCAGGAGCCCTCCTGTGTCCGGTGAGGCGCCCGGTTGAGCCCGTGAGCTCCGCATCCAAGTCCCGGTGAGTGAGGGGGCGGAGGGATCGAAGTCACGAGCCGGCGAAGGCTCCGATGCGAGGGGAGCATTGTGTGCGTGCTCAGAGCGCTCGGAGCGCTCCAACGTCGGGGCCATGAATGTTCTCAAGTGCGTGTAGCACTCCCACTGCGGGGGCATTACTTGAGAGTTGGTGCAGAGCGCGAGGTCGCTCCAACATTTGGGGGCATTGTTTGTAGAGCCCCGTGAAGGCTCCAACGTGTGGGGCATTGTGGCTTGAGCCCCGTGTGGCTCCAACGTGGGGGACATTGCAGTTCTAGAGCGCGAGCCGCTCCAACGAAGGAGCACAATATTATTTAGAGCCCGTGAGGCTCTAGGGGGCATTTGTTTAGAGCCTAGAGAGGCTCCCAGGGCAGCAGATTGGCTTCAAGGGGCACAGTGGTGCCCACGCTCCTGGTTCACAGTTGCCCAGCACTTAGTGGGCAACTGCCACGTTTAGGTTGTGGCCTCTGTGTTTTGGCTTGCGCAGCTTGCGCAGCCGTGCCCTGACTTTGCTGGGACGCAGGGCGTCCTAGCCCCGACAAGGCCAGTTGGCCTAGGGACTGCCACAGATAGTGGCTAATGTGAGTTTTTGCGCCATTGTATCCTTCCTGCACCTCTGAATGTATTTTATGCATCCTGTGTTTATGTGCTTAGACCCCCTACAGGTAGAGTGATACTTAGGTGGTTGTTTTCCTCCTAGTACAGGTGGTGCTAGTGAGGTCCTGATTCCCTGCGCAGTATTTTCCTAAGGTGGTTAGGGTTGCGTAGGTGGTACTTTCTGGTTACCAGGAGTTACTGATTGTGTGTTATATATGTTATTGTGTGCTATGTTCTAAAGTATTATTCCTAAGTTCTAAGAGTGCTATTTCGGACAGTGGTCCATGTGGCCCTGTCCCCTGTACATATAATCCCTTGTAAATTCTGCCCGTGCCTGTTGGCACATTGTAAAGTGTGTGTTTTTATCTGATGTGTTGTGTACAATACAAAGGCTATTTTTATAGAATACCTTGTGTGGAGTTTCCTTTGTGGTGGGCCTTGGGTGTTGTTGCTGGGTGCACGCGCAAACGCTTTACACATCGCCTCAGAGATAAGCCTGACTGCTCGTGCCAAGCTACCAAGGGGGTGAGCAGGGGTTATCTTTGGCGTGCAACTCCCCAGCCCTGACTAGAGTGGTGGTTTCTGTCTGGCTTTGGCGCAAGCCCTAGCCAACCAGAAATCCCATTTCTAACAAGAGGCGAATGCATTCTCATAGTATACAACGCACTGCTGTCTGCTGGTGGAGACAGCAGTTCTTTTGTACATCTTAGAATATATGCTTGTCACCTGGAGAGAAGTTTCAGCACAGAGTTCTGTCTTTGTGGTAAGTGTACTGCATATGCCTGTCCCCATAAGCACTTGACAGAGAGAGAGGCGAGTGTGTACGTACATTCAAATGTGCACACTGGTTGTGCAAGACACAGTTGTGAACAGAGAGGATACTCCATTTTGCGCTCTACTACTGACATACATATCATGAAGAGAGGTATGAGCATAGATAACAGACTCTACCCACATCGTATTTTGCACATGTGTTACTCTGGGCATAGGGAGATGTCTCAGCAAGGACAGTGTTGGGTGTGCTAACCGGGTTCCTTGCACGGAACCTGGAAAGTAGGTTCCGTGCATGGAACGTGGAATGGGACATGTACGGCAGTTGCTGCCGGGTTGACTGTACAGCTGGATGCCAGTGAAAAGAAGACGACAACCGGGGTAAGGCGGAGCTTCTTTATTGGATCTGGGAGCAACCTTGTTCCTCAACAAGGTCTTTTGGGGACTAGATTTCTCCCTGCCAGAGCTCGGTCGTCCCCCGTCAAATTACAGGACTATATTAGATTTTAGTTTTCTGTATTTTGTGATTAATACAGTTTTAAGGAGGGGTTGTGATTGTTGTCATGCAAAGGGGGGGGTTATTTGTGAAGGGAGGGGGGTGTGTTGGGTGTGCTAACCGGGTTCCTTGCACGGAACCTGGAATGTAGGTTCCGTGCATGGAACATGTACGGCAGTTGCTGCCGGGTTGACTGTACAGCTGGATGCCAATAAAGAAGCTCCGCCTTACCCCGGTTGTAGTCTTCTTTTCAGACAGCAGTGTGTTTTCAAATCATAGTCTCTATAGTTGTTATGCAAGATATACTTATGAGTATAATTGGCAATTACAACTTCATACTTTACTTGTACTTCTTTCATAATGGGGAGACGTGACCACAAAGGTAAGCAACTTTTCACACCCTAACTTGCACAAGCATTATCCAAGAGACACATAACAGGAGAGAGGCCAGTCTTTCTATACACTATACTACACAGAGTTATCATGCAAGAGACGTGTCTCAGGAAACAGGGCAGCCTACTATGGATACCTGTCACCATGAGAAGAGGTACGATTAGAGAGATATATTTCTCTTAAACCCTGCGAGAGACACCTCTTACCCTGGTAAGATGTGTTAGATGGGATATGACCCTTCCCAGACAGTACTACATATCGCTATTGTTCTAAGGAGTTATGAGGACAAATGTCACTGGTTCACTACACTGTACTGTGTATCCAAGTTGTTTTGGAGATAAGTGTTAGCGCAGAAGACAAAGATTTCCTACACAATACTGTATATATCGGTCAGATTTGGGAGAGCTGTGAGTGGACAGCGAAATCCATTCCCACACACTAATAAATATGGTTCTTTCCCTGGGGAGAGGTGTTAGTTGGGAGGCTAGTACTTGTTATTCTTAGTATGCAATAATAAGATCTTAAATGATAGGTGAGTAACATTCTTATCCTACTATGCGTACTACAGAGCCTGTAAAAGGTGTGAATGGAGAGGCAGTGTCTCTTGACACCCTACTCTACCAGCCACGGCTGGCATGGCTTGCGGGTGGGAGCGGGGTCACGCAGGGAGGGGGGCACGGGGGAGATCATGTGGGGGTGTTAATTTAATGCTTAAAATATTAATAATAATTTAAACTTCCCCTTTCTGCCAGCCGGGTCCCGCGTCTCTGGCTCCTGCTCTCCTGCCTCTGGCAGGAACAGAAAGCAGGCAGCCGGGGATCCCTCCCCTAAGCCAATCACACTTCTCATGTCTTACTTTCTACAAAATTACAAACATACACTGTTATGAACTTAATTCCAAATGTAGGATCTTGCTAGCATAACACGAGAGCCAGAGAGGAAGTACAACCAACCCCTGGTACTGCATACAGAGGATTGTGTCTTCAGCACCTGTTATGAGCACGGAAAAGCTGTAAGTTTGCAAACAAAATAATAAATACAATATACATACTGTACTGACATTATCAAACATTAACATTCAATAATAACTGACGAGGTGAAAAAGAACTCTGTACAACAGATTATAACAAAATGTATAACTCCGCGATCTTGTGAACCTCTCGTGAATGCGATCACACACCTTATAAATAGATATACCTAGAGAAACCATATAGTTTACAGTAGAGGTAAAACTGATCAGTGTCTTTTTGACCTATAACTATGAAGTTTATGAAAAGATAGTTAAAAAGAATGAAAATATGAGTTTTCAACTAAAATAAACCTTAGAAATTCACTGAAAAATCAAAGGTTAAAGTAACGTTATAGTTAGGTGAATTTCTCAGCGACAACGTTAATGTTTTGAACTAAAACAAAAACCACAGAAATTCAGCAGTTATAGTTAGCAGCACTAACTAGATCTTGTGCCCCCGCCATGCACTCCTTATGGCCTCACATATGACATAACTCATGACATGTTTTATGACAACTCAAATGAGACAAGTGAAGACAACCATTTTAGGACTCAGGAACTCAGTCCCTGTCCTGCAAAAAGCTGTAAAAAAAATATATATATATATATATATATATATATATATATATATATATAGGGGGCAGGGTAGGGATACCCTGTCTCTCAAGGCCAGGCTGTGGGGTCCCAGAGGGACCCATCTGGGACCAAGAACTTAAATATTTGTGATGGATCCGTGGTAACTTTTTTTTCAAATAGGGCAGATTTTTGGGGTAAACAACACCAGGATGGGCCAGGGCATATTTTTCAATTTAGTTTAGGCGCATGCAGCTTCCCTCCTGGATGTACACTCACACAGAACCGCACTGCCACACTGGCTTGGCTGGTGTTGCATAGCTGCCTTTTTGTTTTAGTCTTAATTACAATGTGCATTTCTTTCTCTCACACCTACTCCTCAATCACACTGCTAGGTGCTGAGCCCCAAAACAATTTTAGATCACCTCTCTGGTGGTTGACCCACCACACCAAAATCCAAAAAGGATCACAACAAATTCAACAATCTCCCAACTATGCAGTGTCCTACTTTGTAGTGTGCTACCTGTACAAAAATGTACTTTGACACACCGCATCAAGATATGAAGGAGAGCCTTCTCCTACATTTCTCTTAAAGCATGGAACTTCTTGCCACTACACATATGAGCCTCCTCCTCACTTCTTGAGTTCCATAAAAAGCTTAAGACCTGGCTTTTTGAGGTGTCCCACTAAGCTCTGGGCTTGGGAAGGATCACATCTACTTATCATCAGAATATCCTTGCGGGTGATAGTGCGCTCTACAAATCGACATGACATATAAACACTAGGATACAATGCAGTATTGTACAATCCTCTGACGTATACTCTAATCATACTAAGGGCCTGTACCCTTGGCTGTACCATAGTACTGTTTATTCTTGCTATACTCTAGTACATCCTCTTCTGATACCCTTCTAAGCTGTTACAAGTACGATTGTACATGTACCTCTAGTGCTGCCATCACTACATATACTTTAGTACCACAGCGTAATCTCTAGAACTTATAGCCCCAATTATAGCCTAGTATTTCCACCGTAGTGCCTGCATCTCTATCTATAAACTAGTATCTCTAAGCCTGCCTCTGCCGGTACCTAGACCCTACTACCTGTACCCCTGACTTTACTCATTGCTCCTCGTGCTATTACATGGGCTAGACCGTTTTATTTGTATCTTGATACTCCTACCTCTATATTTATTCTTGTATTAATACCCTTCTCTCTACCTTACAACCTCTAACATACCTACACCCTAGTATTTCTACACTTGTCTATAAGTTAGCTCTACTCGATAGTATCGGTCAGTGCCCAAACCGTACTATATCAACTCCAGCCTTTACTTCTAAATCTGCTGATACCCTAGTGTATTTAATCCTGCCTCTAGCCTTATTCTAGCACCTATCTCCTCTAATTTTAACCACTAAACACATCTTATTTACCTCTACCCCACCGTTGTTCTAGTATCTATATCCATGTCTATGCCTATAGCCTTCTCTTCATGCTAGAGTCTCTAGTCATGCCTAATCCTGAGACGTATTAACACCACTTACACCCTAGCTTACACCTACCATTTCTTCACCCCTCCATTATTTGTGTCCCTTTTCCCAGTTTTCTTCAAAGTCTCTCAAATATTTTGAGGATTAGGGTTACCTCATTGCAACAATATGGAAATGTGCCAGTCTATGGTTCTTTGGCATGTATTCTCCATTGTAAATGTTAGTGTATGCTTACTGTAGCAGGCTTGATCTCCATACATCACAGGAATACCATTGAATGGTGTGCTTAGACCTCGACACCTGCCTCATTCCCACACATTCAGGAAAAGTAATATTGTCTTCTAGTGCCTCAGTTTCTTTCCCGTCTATATGGGTGAACCGGGCCGGTGTTAGGCATGGGCAGTGTGGGCAGCTGCCCGGGGCCCCGCGCCTATTAACTGGCAAGAGGGGCCTCGCACAGTGCCTTTTAAGAGACCCAGTTATGATGGTGCTGCAATGCTGTGAGGAGCAACGTAGGGGCCCCCTTCTCTGGGCCTCGCAGTCATTGGTCGAAAGGCCTTCAGTAATCTAATCGCTGCATCTGCATAACAGCGATTAGATGGGTATGTAAAGTGACCTTTTGTGTGAAGTAAACCCTGACACTGCGTGAATAAAAAACAGGGTGTCCTGAAGGGCTCACCATAAAAGACAGAAACGCATCACAAAGAACAGAGCTCCCCTTAGGGTTGCCCGCTTACAAAGAAAAATACCGGCCATTTGTTGTTTTTTTATGAGTCTGCAGAGGCTTAGACGTTAGTATTATTTTAGAGTCCAATTTAGTCTATGTATTCAATTGTAACATGGCTTTTCTGTCTCTTTACTTTAACTATTAGTTAGGTACTGTTAATGCATCTCTATAGCATATTTAAAAGTACTTTCTATTTATACCTGTTTGAAGTATATACAGGTAAGGGTTAAAAATACCGGCTTTAGGGGTAGAACACCGGCTTGTGCAGCCTTGTTCCCCTAGGATAAAGGAAGAGGGTGAAAGAAGCACAGAGAATGGAGGTGCAGAGCATATAAAGGGAATACGACAAAGGAAAGAACTAAGGTAAGAGGTGGGTGTGAGAGATGATTGAGTAAAAATACAGCAGAGAGGTGGCAGACAAAGATAATAAGGGCAGAACAGCAACAAAGAGCAAGAAGCTTGGGAGAAGAGGAGCAGCGCATGTGTCAGGCTGAATCAGTGAGAGAAGGGAAGAGTCTGGGCATGGCCGGCTCTAAGTATGGCAATGAGGGGAGCTGCCCAGGGTCCTTTTCTCAGTTTAAAAACATGGGGCCCAGCTACTGTGTGAAATGCCACACTATCAGTCAGCCCACCTTCCGATCACATCACAAATGAATTTTTCAAGTGAGGTGTCTTGACCACCCTCATCCAAGGGCATGGTGGTATTTCTGTGGGTGCAGGGGTAAGGAAAGGAAAACAGTGGGTGGAGAAGTGGGCAGCAGTGAAGCCAACAAATGTGTTTGCTTGCAACCTCAGGAGCAGTGTGTTAGGAGCCGGGCAGCACCTCACTTAACAACCTGCCCTGAAGCCTTGCCTGCCTTTTCTGTTTTGCGTTGCCAAGGGCCCCTTTGTGCCAAGGACCAGTTGGACATTATCAGGTGAGGAGAGGTGGGTTGGGGAAAGAGGAAGCACCCAGAAAAGACTGATATAGCAGGGCAGGATTTAGCACAGCTCATTCACCTGGTCCTTGAAGCACTGCATCAGGCTGCAGGGTCCAAGTATGGGGTCCCTTTCCCTGGGCCTTGCTGCTGTTAACCAGTGCTGTGTGGCCCAGGGCAGGGGGCACCCCTCTCCTTGGCCTCAGTGTTGTGAAGCCCGGGGATAAAACTCCTTCACCAGGGCCTCTCAGCACATGCAGTAGTTTTGTGGAAGTGGGGACCAGGTACAGGTCCTTGCTCAAAATACTGAGATTCTAGACAAATCATTAAACCTCCCCATGCCTAAAAAACCCTGACCTTTTGTAATGGGATTGGTACTTTTGTAAAGCGCTCCAAAGACTTTGGGCTGAGTTTGTGTTATATAAAAGTGCTAAGAAAGGAACCACTGCGCCATGTCACAATCACCTCATATTCTGGCACTATCCACCATGCATGACACGTGAACCCCCTGCTGATTGGATGGGTGGAAGAGTGGAAGTGTGAAAGGGATGATGGATGGAGTGAAAGGGTGGATGGATGAGTGAAAAAATAGATGAGTGGATGGATGAGTAAAATGGTGGATGCAAGGATGGATGGAGTAAAAGGGTGGAATGATGGAGTCAAATCAATCAATAAATCAATCAATCAGGGGTTTATAAAGCAGGCTACTCACCCATGAGGGTCTCAAGGCGCAAGAGCCAGGTCTTGAGGTCCTTCCTGAACATGTGCAGGGTCGGGGAGCATCTGATGTTCACAGGGAGCTCATTTCAGGTCTTAGCTGCGATGTAGGAGAAGGCTCTCCCGCCTGCTCTGTTTCTGCGAATGCGGGGGACCTCTGCCAGGGCGAGGTCGGCAGAGCAGAGGTTCCTCTAGGGTATGTGGAAGGAGACTCATTGAGGTATTTGGGTCCGATATTGTGGAGGGATTTGTAGGCGTGGGTCAGGAGTTTGAGGGTGACCCTCTACTCGACAGGGAGCCCAGTGGATGTCTGGTAGGTGTTGGGTGATGTGTTTGTGACGCGGTGTCCCAAGGACAAGTCTGGCAGCGGCGTTCTGGATGGTTTTGATCTTGTGTAGAAGAGTTCTGTTGACTCTGGCATATAGGGCGTTGCCGTAGTCCAGTCTGCTGGTTATGAGCGCGTAGGTGACAGTTCTTCTGCAATCGGGGGGGATCCATTTGAGGGTCTTGCAGAGGATGCGCAGGCAGTTGAAACTGGTGGAAGCGACGGCGTTGATCCGGCGGTTCATGGAGAGGGAGGAGTCGAGGAGGATGCCGAGGTTTCGTGCGTGGTCTATAGGGGCGAGTGGATTTCCTTGGGCAGGGGCCCACCAGGCGTTGTCCCAGGCGGAGGAGCAGGGTCCGAGGAGGACCTCAGTTTTCTCCGAGTTGAGCTTCAGGCAGCTGTCTTTCATCCAGGCTGCGACGTCCTTCATTCCTTCATGGAAGCAGAGTCTGGTGTTTTCTGGATTCTTCGTGAGTAAGAGGATGAGCTGGGTGTCGTTGTAGGATACTATGCTGAGCCCATGCTGTCGGACGATGGCGGTGAGGGGGGCCATGTAGATGTTGAAGAGCGTGGGGCTGAGCTATGATCCTTGGGGTAATCCGCAGTGGATATTGGTGGGTTCAGAGAGGAAGGGAGGTAGTCTGATCCTCTGGGTTCTACCGGAGAGAAAGGATTGGATGCAGTCGAGGGCCGCTCCTTGTATGCCCGTGTTGTGAAGTCTATTTGCGAGCGTGCTATGTGAAACGGTGTCGAAGGCTGCGGAGAGGTCTAAAAGGACAAGGGCTGCAGTGTGTCCCTGGTCAGGAAGCATGCGAATGTCGTCAGTGGCGGCGAGACGGACGGTCTCGGTGCTGTGGTTGCTGCGCAATCCAGACTGGGAGGCGTCTAGGATGGAGTGCTCTTTGATGAAGGTGGTCAGCTAGGCGTTTACGAGTCTCTGAGACTTTGGCCGCAAAGGGGAGGAGAGAGATGGGCTGGTAGTATTTCAGGTCCGTTGGGTTGGCCGTTGGTTTCTTGAGGAGTGGTTTGACCTCCGCTCACTTCCAGTCATCTGGGAAGATGCCGGATTTGAAGGAGGCGTTGATGGTCCGTCTTAGTTCGGGTGCGATGGTGTCGGCGGCCCTGTGGAATTTGTGTGGTGGGCAGGGGTCTGTTGAGGCTCCAGAGTGTGTTTTCTTCATGGTCACGGTGATGTGTTCAACGGTGGTGGGATTCCAGGTCATGACTGTTGGCTTATCGGTGGCAGTGGGGAGGGGGGTTGTGTCCGGCATCTGTTCACTAAAGTTGTCGTATAGGACCTTGATCTTCAGATGGAAGTAGGAGCGGCACTTGTCGCAGAGTTCCTGGGAAGGTGTGACATCAGTGGCTTCGCTGGGGGGTTTGGCGAAATGCTGTATGACATTGAACAGTTCCTTGGCGTTGGTCTGGACCTGGTCTCGTATGAAGGTCCATTTGGTATCTCTTATGCGCTGGTGGCATTCCTTCAGGGCGCTCCCAAGGTTATTTTGTGATTCCGTGGTTTCCTGGTTTTGCCAGGTTTTCTCTAGGCATCTGCAGGAGCGCCTGGCTTCTTGTAGTTCTGTGGTGAACCAGGTGGCCCTCAGAGGTCGTTGTTTGGCGGGGTGGCGGAGGGGTGAGAGCTTGTCGGCGCAGCAGGAGATCCAGCTTTGAAATTCTTTGGCTGTGGAGTTGGTGTCGGTCGTGGCACTGGGGGGGGTCTTGGAGGAGGGTGGAGTTGAGGTGTTCCTCTGTGACCTTGCTCCAGTTCCTTCGTGGCGGGTGCGGGGTGGGCACGGGTGAGGTGGTAGTGTTGAAGGTGAAGTGGACGCAGTGGTGGTCCGTCCAGAGGGGTTGAAGCCGATGTTTGTCCCTCCTGTGAAGATGGGGTTGAAGGTGTGTCCAGCTCTGTGAGTGGGCTTGTTGACCAGCTGCTTCAGTCCGAGGTTGGCAAGGTTGTCGAGGAGAGTGATGAAGTCGGGGTCGTTGCAGTTGTCGAGGTGGAAGTTCAGGTCCCTGAGTAGAATGTAGTCCATGGAGGTGATGGCGTGGTGTGCGGCGAGCTCGGTGATGGTAGATGCGGATTGGGTGTGAGGTCCCGGTGGTCTGTAGATGAGGGTGACGCGTAGCGTGGTCCTGGGGCTGGTCTGGATCTGGAAGTGGAGGTGTTCTGTGTTGGAGTGGGGGGTCACTCGTGCTGGAGGTGGAGAGTCGGAGGGGGGGGGGGTCTTGTGTGCAATGGTGAGTCCTCCTCCTGGGCGGTGGGGGCGGTCCTTTCTCTGGATCTTGTAGCCATCAGGGATGGCAGTGGCGATGTCGGGTCCAGAGGTGGTGTTGGTCCTGTTGCGGGGATTCTGCTCATGCACAGAACTATGTTCAGGAAACCAGCACCTCAGTGAATTGCGGTGTACCAAAAACTCACCTCAGTACCCAGAACCCCTATCCGGCCAGCATCAGTGTCCCATTTGTTCTCCGTATCATCTCGGAGCTACCAATGATTAGACAACCCAGAACAAGCGACGTAGAGTACTCTCAGGAATGGTGGGAATCCGAAACACCTTTTCATTATTATTCTCATATCAGTCCACAACAAGAGTAATCAGAGACACGGTAAAGTATAAAATATTTATTTTGAACTACGTGCCCTAAGGTGCAGTACTTTGGCTAACATAAGCAGACAAATGATTAAAAACAAAATCATCAGCATTGTTACAATACCATAGAAAATGAAGGGAGGAATCATATTACAAATGATAGTGGAATAAAGCCACCCTCCCTTCGCTAGTAAGCTAGTTTTATGAAACTAATAGAAGGTCTCTAGGCTTGAATGGGGGAACCCCATACCGTAAATATCAGCTTAGGTGAATCACATCACAGGATCAGCTCTGCTCTGTGTCTGGAAAAGGTTTTCTCCAAGTGCCTGAATCATGCATGCAAATGCCATATTAAAGGCACCAGAGTTTCTGATATTTGCAGCTGTGTGCGTGTTATGGCTAGAGCATGGGCCGATCAACCTGAATTTAAAAACATACATTGTTATTTGACCTGGACGGCTTCTGCACACAGTGTTCAGACTAAAGTCGCGGTGCACGTCTAGGGATGTGAACAACAGACCATTCTTATGTGAAGAATAAGCAAGCAAGCAGTTTTTCTTGTAATAACAGCTACCTGCAGTGTCGTGTGCAAACGCAGCAAAAGTGGCAAAATGGTGTTTTACATCTAAGACGCTAATGCCAACATAACAATGTGTGTACATGGAACTCCGTCTCCACTACAGTCCAGGTTTCCGTGAAGGTGACGTCAGCGAGAGGGTGTCGATCAGGTCCCAGATCTCTACAGCGTGTCGGTGCAGGGAGCGCACGTTGAGGAGGATGCATGTCAAGGTTTCGGCGGCGCATGTATCAAGCGGGCCTTCGGCAGTTTTGGGAGCTTTGTCGATGTTGAAGGATCTACGTCAGGGTCTGCACGAGAACTGTCCGTGGGTGGTGTTCGGTGAGGATCTTTCGCAGTCAGTGTGTCTTCCGGGATTGAGTGTATGGAGGGTGGTAGAGTCGTAGTGGTGGGGCCTAGGAGAACCAGGGTTCCTGGCGCTGGCTGCAGTCGGGACGCAGATGGGCTTGCCTTAGGCGCGCCTTTGGCGTGACCGCGCAGTGGCCGCCATTAAGAAGGGGAGGTACAATCAGCTGGGAGGCGGGATCAGCGGTGAAAAGGGGGCAAGGCCGTAGGTGCAGTCGCGGCGGGAAAGGGATGCGGTGAGACAGCTAAAACAGAGAAGCTGAGGCAGAATAAACACAACAATGAACGACAAACAGTATCCAAATGCCCACAATGAAAGAAATAATTATACTAAAGCAGACAATGAGTTTACCCCAAGAAGCGAAAAAAAAAATACACTTAGGCAGAGGTGACTGGCACGCTGGGGACTCGAACCCCTCCCAAGAGGAGGCTCGACGGCGGAGAACTCTGCGCAGAGCTGCTGGAAACAGCGTGTGTCCTTGACCAGGGTTGGAGTTAAAGGATGGATGGAAGGATGAGCGAAAGGATAGGTAAATGTGTGAAAGCATGGACGGATGAGTAAAAGGGTTGGCGTAAGAATGAACAGATGAGTGAAAGGGAGGGTGGAGAGATGAAAGAAAGGATGGATGAGTGAACATGTAAATGAATGGACAGATGACTGAATAGATAAATGAATGGATGAGGGAAAGGATGGATTGAAAGTGTGGCTGAATAGATGAGCAGTGAGATTGATGGATGATCGAAAAGATGGTTGATGGATGAGTGTAAGGGTGGATGGAGTGAAATTATTGATGGCTAGGTTTGGATATGGATGGGAACATGGGGATGGAGAGGCATACAGAATGGTGAAAGACTGAATGCTTGATGAAAGAATGAATAGATGACAGAATGCAAAGGGGAAATGGTGGATATCAGTAGATGGATGGAAGGATGAAAGCATGAATGTATAGATGCTTAGATGGAAGAGACAAGAGAGATCTTCTAGGGAGGGTTGCAATGGCTTGCTCGGTGCCAATTTAGCTTTGGTACAAAGTGGGGGGTATTTTAATTTAATTTTCTGGCTATTCTGTGCCTATGTATGACATTTCTGTATTTGCCCTATGTTTACTTATGGCATATCTACATCATATGCATGACATTTTGAATGCCACCCAACATCTACTTGAATGTTACACTAGTAATTGTAGATCATAGCATGTTTTGTTTTAAGTATGGGGTTCTAAGGAAAGCCTTATAGTGTCACGAGCTGTGCTCGAGGTGTATATTGTGCTTGTAGCACTAGGCAAGGTGTTCAAAATAAATAACTATACTAGTGTTACAAACACACACTTGCGTGAACACCCTCACACCAAGTCGGCCACTGCCTTAGCCTCCCAACTGGCTTCAGTAATGGTTCCAGAATAAGGGCATCATTAAACTTTTTTCCAGTCAATGTGCAAGGTGATTATGTGAAACCTGTAACTCTCACCAGCACATACTTCCCCAGAGGAGGCCTCAAGTTGCATCTTTAAATCACATGTAAGCAGTTTTGCGGTTATTTGCTTGCATTCTGGAACTTGAGTTTTCATTTTTCTATCATAAATGCAGCAGTACAATATCCAAATGAAAGGAATAAATCAAATTACGTATACGTTTGGGAATTGTAAAAACTCACATTTTAAACAGCCTTTTCAGTACAGGGGTGACTAACCCTTCTATGATTCAGCCTCACATGGATGCATGGTGCTCGTGACTACAGGCTTGGCTTTATTTCTACAGAACTCTGCTGCCCTTTTAATTCTAACCTGTGATTTTTAAACCTTTCTAATAAAAATGAAAAGGTACATGTATTCAAAATCAACTTTATTTAGCTATATCCTGTTGCATAATTATTACCATAGTGATGCTATTCAAATAAGATTCTGCAGTGCTCTGGACCTTTTATCATGCACTAATGTGGAAACAGTCAGTTAACAGAGTAAGGAAGTCCATCTTTGTGTGACCTGTGCCTAGCTTTTCCGTTCAATGTGACAATCCATTTAATACAGCTTTAAAATAGATGGACCCGTTTCATTTGGGTTTTTATCTTTTTATCCATGTGACTGATTTGCACATATAAGGTCCCTTGGCGATACCAAAGAAGATTAGAAGTTCTGTGATATCACTTTCTGTGATGTCACTTCTTGTGATGTCACATGCAAATTAGAGGGGCCTCACTTCTCTTTCGCTCGGGGCCCCAAAAGTCCTAAGACCGGCCGAGTGGGTGAACATGGGAATAGCAATTGCACCATTTTTAAGTTCAATATGTACTGCCATGCCATTTTCCCCGCTTGTTCTGTAACCTCTCTGCTCGTCTCCAAATCAGAGCCATTTTAAGGCATTGGCAAAGTGGTCTAAATTAAAATTGCCACCCACTACACATAATATACATGTTCAATTTTTATAGGGCACTTAATATCAATAATATTGTCTAAGACAAAATTACAGGATGCATTTTTCCCAGACACGTGTTATTTCTTTAAATGTTTAATTGGGAAAGATAGGAAATTAAATGCGGTGTATTAAATCCACTGCAAAGCATAGTAATAAGCTAAATGCCATCCATCCTTCAATATATTGTATATTCCCAAATCCAGGAAATGTTTTGCAGACCTCGTAAATGTCTATCAGCACGATTGCTACTGAGCGAGTAGAAACTGAAAAGCAGCATTCAGTGCTGAACTTCAGGATGGACACTGACAGAAGTGCAAATGCGCGATTGAGCATCTCAAAAGGTCAATTAGCATGACAAGAGACTCGTCCCTGAAAACTGGGAAAGACAGGAAACGCTTCCTGGGGGGGGGGGGGGGGGGGGGGGGGGGGGGAAAATGGGACGTGTTACAACAGAGCACACCTCGATACACTTAGTCTACACGCAGGGATACTCATAGTACGGCCCGCGGGCCGCCAGCGGCCCGGCAAGCCTTCCTTGGCGGCCCGCGGACCTTGCAGACATCGTACCTGTGCAAGGTTGCAGCAGCGTGGAGCATGGGGGCCGGGCGATTCTTTTAAAAGCCATTCACTTGTTAATAAGGCTTTGTTGTATTTCACCTCTTCTTAGCGCCCCTGCATCTCCCCTCTGAATGACTGGAGATGCAGGGGCGCTAAGAAGAGATGAAATACAACAAAGCCTCATTAACAAGTGAATGGTCTTTAAAAGACCTGTGAAGTACTTGGGTGCGGCGGCTGTGTGCGTTCCAGGGAAGCTGACTCAGCGCGGGGTGAGGTGACGGACATTTATAATTCTATATATGGGTAGGTGATATTGTAACAGGGGTGTCGACAATGGTTTCATTGTCTCTGTGGGTAACAGTGGAGCAGTGCCCAGCCACACTGTCCTCATGCCGGCCTCTCGACGGGACAGTAGGGAATGGCAGTCAGTCTCTGCTGATATCAGCAGCTTTGTCTATGACAATATAATAAGGATGTTAGCCACAGCTCGTGTCTGAGGTCAGGTTCAAGGATGTCAGTCACAATGTACTGGTGCCAGCGTGTGGGGCCGGCACGGTGGTCAGTCACTTCTAATATCAGCATCTGGGGGGGGGGGTGATAGAGGGGCAGGGATGTCAGTCGCTGCTGATGTCAGTGTCTGTAGGTGACATTAGGTGGGTTACTAGTTACTCGTGTACATGTCACTCTCTCCAGGTGATGGTCAGTAGGGCTGTTGGTGTCAGCCGTTGAACGCAGCAGGGCAGTCAACCATTGCTAGCGTCAGTATCTCAGTTTATGCGGGAAGACAGTCAGTGTGTTCTTCCCACATAAACCGACGACCTTGTGTTTATCTCCTCCCCGCCCCACATTCTCTCCCTTTACTGCTGGTCCGTTTCACTGATGGACGGGATGTACCCGAGCCGGCAGGCTCCCCTGCCTTCGAATCTAGCGCCCCCGGGGCACCGTCACTGACTCCTGGATGCGCAGGGCAGGCCGGCGGAAGCCCAGGGCAAATATTTTATGTAACGTGGATGTCATTCGCTTATGAGAAATATTTCAGCGGCCTCCCTGTGGCTGTCGTGCAAACATTACACTTCGGAAGCCCTGACTTCCATGCAAGAACATCTGCTCAGGGACTTCCCTTTGTGGCCCGGCTCGGATAATAATAGCGTATTTCAGGCCTATTCGCTGCTGTTTAACAAGTATATTTTCTGTCAACACGTGCTCTCGTTGTCAGTATTTCCTGGTTACTAATAGTTGCCCAAAAACAAGAGACCTCGCCCGGTTGCAGAGCGCGCCGATGTGGGCCGGGTGATTCTTTTAAAAGCCATTCACTTGTTAATAAGGCTTTGTTGCATTTCACCTCTTCTTAGCGCCCCTGCATCTCCCCTCTGAATGAGTGGAGATGCAGGGGCGCTAAGAAGAGATGAAATACAACAAAGCCTCATTAATAAGTGAATGGTCATTAAAAGAGCTGTGAAGTACTTGGGCGCCGGGGTGTTTGCGTTCCGGTGGAAACTGAATCAGTGTGGGGTGAGGTGACGGACAGGGGGTGTGGGGGGGGGGGGGGCAGTGTACAACTTTGGGCTGGCTGGCTGGAGCACACATGGAGTCTGCTCAAAAGAACCGGGCACTACTATGTGTATGCATGTGGGTGCAGAGCGCTCGCCTGCCGTACCACAGCTCGCTGACTATTCACCTGTCAAAAGAGGAAACTGCACACCTAGTCCATCAAGGCGCTGCTGTCCAGGTCGCCTAAACCCTTCTCAGCCCCCACCCTGAGCTCAGCACTCTGAATGTGGAATCTGTCGTGGCACACCCACGCAACACACCGCACATGCGTTCGTCTGTGAAGCACTTTGATGTTGAAACCCTGTTTCCTATCATGAGGCAATTTTGATGCAACAGCTGAAGACAGTTACATTTGTTTTTATTGACAGGAAAGTGAAATATAAATGTTATCTTTAAAAAGGGAAAGAAAGAATATAAATGAAAGGGAAAGTGTTTGGACCTGCATTTAACAAACCATGCAAAAAAAATAACACCAGGAGCCATATTTATAAAACCTCAGGCTCTCATTTGGGTGGGCCTGGTGCAGACAGCATCTGTGTGCAATATCGCAAAAATATGCCTTCTCTCCAGGGCAGGTGCACCTCTGCTGAGGACAGCGCAGCAGCAACAGACTGTAGTTGCTGGTCTCTCCGTCAATGCAGAGGTCCAGGCAGCACATTGGGAAGGCGAGAGGGATTCCTGAGTACAAAAGCATTAGCCTGCAGAGTGATGCCTGCAGGTCCCGGGGAACGTTGTGTCCTACTCCTGAAGGTGCACACACTCATGGTGCGCACTGGCTGTACACCACTTCATATGCCGCGTTGCATTAGTGCACCTATCGACAGCCGGCTTTTCCCTGTGCCACTGTCTGAAAGATATGACGGACATGACAAAGTCTTCCAGGGCTTAATTTGTGCCAGTGCTTTTAAAGCCCTTTATCTATAAACATTGGCATGTATTAACTAGAATCCACCTCGGCTACCCACCTTGTCCTGTTGCTTTCTTGTCATCCTGCGGCTGGGCTCACTTGACGGGGGGGGGGGGGGGGGGGGGGGAGGGGGGGGGGAGAGAGAAAGAGAAAGACAAAGACAAAGACAAAGAGAAGCAAGCATTGGGCCCAGCGCGCAAACAGAGACTCAGTGGTTATCACCTCAACACAAAACTAGGGTTAGGAAAGAAATGAAACATTTGTAAGCGCCATACAAAATTCAACGCCTGTGCCTACAATTACTCTGTTAAATATTTCATTCTAAGTAAAACCATTCCCGGGCTGCACATGCGGCAGAGTTTGCGCTCGGTGAAAAGAATACATATGAGAAACGTTTGAAGGCGGAATGTTGGGAGGTATTTGCAGTCCTTTTAATATTTATAACAAGTTATTTATCTCCAGATAAATAATGATTAGTTATGTGAGAGAACAAAGGCATACAAATAAACTACGTTTTCATTTCGGAAAACATAGCTCTAACTAAACATAAGCGTGGAGAAGATAAAATGAGTGACATTCAAAAGCAAATGGGAAAGAAAGAGAACGAATGGAGGCAAAAAGAAAAAGAGAATCGTAGAAAAAAGTAACTGTAGAGGAAGTGATAAGAGGAGGAGATAGTAGGAAGACCAAGAGAATCAGGGCTATTACAGAGGGGAGATGAAAGTCCACACAATGAAAAACAAGATCTGAGAGAGGTATGCACAAAATCGAAATTTAAAAAAAGTAGTAACTATAGGAAACATGCAGGGGGATCAGTGCTGGCAAGCAAATAGCTGGGCAGAAAGGTAGGAAAAGCAAGAGCTTCTGAAGCAAATAGAAATACAGGGACTAACGAGGGGAGAGGGGCAGACGGAAAGAAGGCAGGGAGGCAAGGAACTGCCGTAGAAAGAGGAGCAGTTAAGCAAAACACCTGGAGAGCAGCGCTATTTCGCAACGGTCTGTATCCTGTCCGATGCGAGTAAATATTTCAGTGCTAACTTTTTTGTTTTCACTGCGATACATGTGGTCTCAAGGCCGGCTTTTAGGGTGGTGCAACCGGTTTAGGTGCACCTGACACTGAACTTAGGCAGTGCTGAATTTTGATTTAACTCATGGGTTTACAAGCACCTGCTGCAGAGTTCCTTGTGTGCCCAGACATTTTCAGTTAACAATATTTGGTTCCTGCTAGAGAGAGAGATTGGAGATTTCTCTAGTGGCAGGTTTGACTTATCAAAAAGTAGCACAGAGGGTTAATATGCCAGTTGCAAAGAACGTGTGCCATGCAGATCACATAACTGTCTTATTTGTATAGCTCAGTGGGTCACTGCTTTTGTCAGAGATCCATTTATTTTTTGTAGTTCATAAGATACAATCCTAACATAGCACAGTGACATACGAACTCTCACTAAAGAGTTGCATGCAAAGTGCACAGTACAAGTTAGAATGTTATATTTGTTTTGCCCAGTCTTACATTATCCTAATGTTGTTAAAAACGGGTTTGTTCAGATAGAAATACATTTTTATTTGTAAAGCCTACCCCAGACACTTTGGTACATTTTAAATCCTAAATTTGTGCTGCTCTAGGCCAAATAGTCTTAAAGTATACTGCCTACTAGTATGGATGACATGTGCTTCCTACAACTTTTAATCCTCATTGCCTTATGTAACATTTTCTATAGACTGATTTACACATGTATCATTCATTGTCCCAGTATACTGTGTGTGTGAGATGTAAAGTTCCCTGAAACCCTACTCTGGTATGAGTAGTGCTATACAAATAATAAATGTATGTGAAAGAGGGGCTATGGAGATGTGTGGGGCACTGCTGAGTGAGGTAGTGAGGGGATCTGTGGAGAAGGAGGTCATGGCGGAGGGGTGCCAAAAAAGGTTTACGCATCGGGCACTACTGGCAAGAAAGCCAGCCCTGTGCGTTCCAGTCTTTGTAATCTGTCCTTTCCCCTGCACAAGGGGCTGCCTAGCACCAACGCAGGCACACTTGCACCATGGTGCAAAGATGTCTTTGTTGCATGCAGGATTGTGTTTGTGCAGGAAGGTGCCCCTTCCTGCAGAAAAAACAATCCAGAGAAGCATGTTTCTCTTTGTGTGCTGCAAAGTGCAGCAGGCGTAGAAAGAGGAAGTTATGAGGAGAAATAAAGATATTTCTTCTCCTTACTCCTCTAAGAAGGCGTATCTTTTTGCGACATTGCCAGGCCTACCAGTGATGATAAAGCTGGGAATGTGTTAAAATACATGGAAATTGCATGGGAATACCCATGCAATGCCTGTGGAATGCCTTTCCAGGATAGAGTAACGCCATGCAGCAATTTGTGCAGTGTTGGGTTACTTCTGATTTATCAAGCCACGCAAGGCCAGGCAAAGTGACATTGTGAGGCTTGATATATCGCATTTTAGGGTTTGAGTCGCACATCCACCACGTTGTGTGGTGCAAACATGATGCAAACCCTTGATAAATAGAGCCCTTACTATAAAGAAGTGGAAAGATGAGCACTGATGCATGTTAAACAAAAGTGCACCAGCGCAGTGGAGAGAGGATGACCGCGCCATATCTTAACTGATTGTTGTGCTGCATGAAAAGTATTTATAGTGGACACTCATGCACTCTCAGCGCTGTACCTAGTAATAGAATAACTTCTCAGATTCTGGAAGACCAAGCTTAACCATATCTTCCTTAAAGATCCTAACTGCTTCATTTTTGCACATATCTTCTAAATCCTTTCTGTCTCTATCCAAAGATTTGTTCCACTTTGAGTAGTGGATGAAATCTGAGTAGTGGTCAATGGAAGTAAATGGCAAGGTAGAGTTCAGTTTTCAAACACGCGTTGTCCAATGTCATCAAGGTGATCTGGATAATCAGTGAAAAGTATTGTCCCAGCTACGATGCCTCTTCTGAAGCCACAGAACGACCCAGAGGAGCTTCCTGTAATGGCTTGATGGATATGGACTATTGTTAATTGAATATGTTTTTTTCCCCATTTGATAAGAAATCCTATTTACGTAGCCTGACAATAGTAATGGCTTTTGGGATGAGCCACTTCTTCTGTAGCTAGGTACACATATAGAAAGTTGCACACTAGCCTGGACTTAACCCACATCAAGCTAAATTAGTATGTCTTTTTGGAATTGTTCAAGCAGTACAGGGAACACTGGCAATCATATTGTCTGGAAAGGGTACAAAATCCTAGGTTCTACTCCTATTTTAATTAGAGTTGCCCTAATCAATGTGAGCGGACTCCTATCCGGTTTGCAAATCGCTTTGTAGATCTTAGAGGTTTGGAAAGTAGTTTGTAGGATCATTTGGTCAATTGTGGGTGTAACCTGAAAACCAAACTATATGATAGATTTAGAGGCCCATTAAAAGGCGAGTAATTCACCAAGCCTAGCTTCCTGGTGAAGGGCTACCACTCTATGAAGGGTTTCAGATTTTTTTAATGTTCATTTTGCATTTCTCAGCCAAAGTTTGATGGTCCAGTGGTTGCATCAAGGGAAAGAGATTTGATCGGGTCATACAGAGACTCCGAATTGTCATCTACATACATTTGACAATTTGAAGTTTTCTTGGCTAATATTTATTCCTGTAATATCAGAATTAGTGTTTTTTTTTTATTCAGATTATGGTTGCAAGGGCAATACTAAATAAGAAGCAACAGGTGGCAGCCTTGGCTAGTATCCTATGAATAAAAATGGAAAGTAGAATCTGCAGTTTGTTCAGATTAAAACCTTCGATTCATGGTAACTGGTCAACACTATTTGCAGGACGCTCCCAAAGTGCACATTCCAGAGAGCATCAGTTTACCAGATTGAATGCTTTTTAAGAATCCAAGAAGAGCATTAAGGCATTTTTACATCTGCTGTGTATGTTCTCAACCAAGCGCTAAATCTCATTTATATTGTCGCCACTTTTGTAAATGTTAATGATATACTGGTTCTAAAAGTAGATGTCTGCTATGGTGTTCTGTTCAAAGCAGAAAAGCTAATGTGGAAAAGCCATAGTAGGAATTTGAGTGTTTAAAGCTTCCCAGAAACCCATATATTGTTAATCATGCAATGTATAAATGAAGATCGTTACAGACATTGGCCGCAAATAAGCTGAATCAGTGACTAACAAATGGTAAGAAGAAACAATGAAAAGACGATTGCACAGCACGGCTTGCAGTATAATAGAGAAAGTGCTGGAGGTACGGGGCCTGTTTGATTAAAGGCACAGTGAACAAGACAAATATTTAGATTTTATATGCAGAGAAATAAACAGCTAATGCAAAGGAACAAAGTAAGGAGTGAGATGAAAAATAACGAAGATAGCAGATTTCTAAATATGAAAAAAGACGAGTCAATAAAGTCAAAGATGAACCCAAGTACATACAATTACAATAGTCAAGGCTTGATAAACATCCATTTGTGCAGCTGAGGGAGGTAAAAACAGGGTGATTTTACACAGCAGATGAATATGGTAGAACCAGTATAAGGAAAGTTTATTATTCTACAAGATGAAGAAGAGAGAACTATGAAAGACAACACCCACATTTTGAACAGTGGTCACTGGACAAGGAGCTGGAGCAAGGTCTGCAGGCCACCATTTTGACTTCCAAATATGTGGATAATTGCCAATAATAAGGTTGTAAACCTTGCCAGTATTGATTTTAAGAGAATAGGATTGTATTCAGTGAACTATTACAGTAAGGCAAGATATGAAATTTGTTTGAGATGTTGTACCTAAATCAAGATGAACCAAATTCTGTATCATCGGCATAAGTCATCCAGGTATTCATAAAAGAGCAGATTTATTTTGCAAGTGGGGCCATATAAATGATAAACAAAACAAGGCTTAGAGCGGAGCCTTGTGGGACTTCATATGCGATTGGCAATCAAAAGGATTTAAATGGTGGAGAGGCTAATGAATGCTCATGAAAGTCTGCTGAAGAAAGGTGGGTAAATACAATCTGATGTGTCAAACGCTGCATTTAGAGCCACCATGATCAAAGTACCAGTGCCATTTTGACAATGAGCCTCAGGTCATGTATGACAGAAACTACTATTGATTCAGTAGTATGTTTAGCACTGAATCCAGACTGATTCAGATCCAGCAGCTCATAGATTTCTACAAAATTAGAGAGCCGACTATTGATCTCTCTTTCTAAGATTTTGATGGGAAAAGCAAGATGAACTATGAGGCAGTAGTTACTGAGAGCTGCAAGATCAGGTGAAGGGTTCCTTAACAAAGGGGCAATGTGGGCTTCTTACAAATAAAAGGGACTGTTGAACTGCCAAAAGACAGATTGCAAAGATACTGGAATACGGTACAAATCACATTGGGAACATTTTGGAACACATGCTAGGCAGGGATCCAAAGGGATCCAGATTTAACCCAGCAAATATGATTTTGCATTCAGAAATGTTGATGTATACAAAGATAGAGAAGGATTATCAATGTTGATTGAAAAAGACTCACAAGTGGGTGTAGTGCCAGGCCATGAGACATCATAGCTGAACAGTTATGTCACATGTTAACAATTTTGTCATTAAGGTATTGGGATAAATCATTCCAAAACAGAAGTATTAAATATCATATTACAGCAGACAGGATTTTCTAAAAAGTTTACCATTTTAATTATTTCCCTAGAGTTGTTAGTCGCTGATGCATTACATTACGTAAGGACAGTGGTCCCAGAAATTCACAATGCAATTTAAGAGATCAAATCAAAATATACAAAAACAAAACATAAAACACAAGGTATTGGTTCTACTCAGTGTTTTAATCCACACTGGGCATCACTCTTAATGAACACATTCATGTTACTACAAATATCAATGTCCCTAGATCGGAACATGGTGAAGGCAAAGAAGGGAAGGTGGATAACGGTGTTTCGTGAGGATGGGGAAGCGATTAGAAAAGGTAGTGTCAATCAAAAACAGTACATTAATTAGGACATATGAGGCTCTACCATCAAGCCTATGAATCTCAATCTTAACAGAAATAATAAGCAGCCATGGACACAACAGTAACAAAGCATGAAATATCTGTTGGCTATGCTGGCTTAGCGGTAAAGTGTCGACGTTTTGACCCCTAGATACTGTAGGCAGTTTAATCCCTTACGTCAGGGTCTTCCATCAGGACAAGGTGCGGGGGTGAGGGAGGAGCGAGATCTAGTGGTGCACATGGAAAAACTATATTTAGCTAGAGGCATCAAATCAAAGATCAATGCATAAAAAGATGGCTTAAAACTGATGCATTACATTGGCATAATGTGCATACCGTGTTGCACACACCTTTTTTGGTGGTTCTCGAGGGAGGAGCAATAATGTTCGAGAGATTTCTATGCCAAGCTTTCTCATCTTTTTTTACAGCTCTGCTTAAGGTGTAAATCTAGATGAAATCACAGGGTGAATGTCCAAAAACAGTGACTGGCAGCTGAATTAAGAGGAATTAGCATATAAAGGAGGCAGAGTCAATACTTTGTCTGTTCCACTGTGTCCGAAAAAGATTAACTAAAGTTGGGTTGGGTCTTAGTGGGATGTCATTCTGATATGGTTGGATTTTCCAGCCCCATATGTCAAGGTGCCAGCAGTGCCACTGCTTCAGGTAGGCAAGATTCTAGGCAGCTACCACAGACTTGGCCCCTAAAATACTCGAAGCTCGGAGCAGATGGTGGACAGTGGACTCAGGCATAACTCGAGCCCAGGCAAAAACCACATCGCCCTGCATTCAACACAGGAGGCTATCTAGCAGACTGTGTGTCAGTTCAAGTTGTGATCGAGATCTGTTTCTTCTACATGGGGTTTGTTGTGCCAAGAGAATGCTGGAATTGTTGAAGTTGGAGTGAAGTGTGAGGATCCACGAAATTCCACATACCCCAAATTCCCTAAAGTCTCCTGAGAAAAATGGTACCTCACTTGTGTGGTTAGGCCTAGTGCCCACAACAGGAAATGCCCAGAACGCAATGTGGAAATACCCCATTTTAACAGTGAAAACTCGCTGTTGATTTTGAACCCTAGATCTGCCGACACCTAGGGAAACCTAGCAAACCTATACACTTTTGAAAGCAAGACACCCAGGGGAGTCCAGGATGGGGATTTGTCTGGCTTTCTCCAGGTTCTGTTACCCAGAATCCCTTGCAAACCTCAAACTGTGTAAAAAAATAAAAAAAAATAAAAAAATAATTCCTCACATTTCTGTGGTGGAAAGTTCTGGAATCTGCATGGATCCAAAAAAATTGTATAGTTTTCCAGGATCCATTATTGCTTTCATACCCATTTCTACCATTAACTGAAAGAAGGTTGAAAGCAAAAAAAAAAATAGTAAAAATATGCTATGTCCCAGTAAACTTCCAAAACTGTATAAAGAATGTTGGTTTTCTGACAAAAGTCTGTCAGTCCCTGAGAGCGGGGGAAATGGTGATTCCAGCCCCACAAACCCTTTGTAGATACCATTTGCAGGGAAAAAACAGACGCTTTTATTTGCAGCACTTTTTTCCCATTTTTCAAAACAAAAACATTTTGCTGCATTTTGGCTAATTTCTGGGTCCCTTCCAGGGGAATTCACAAATCCTGGGTACCTTTCAAATCCCTGTGATGTGGGAAGAAAAGGATGCAAATTTGGCTTGGATACCTTATGTGGTCAAAAGTTTACAGGGTCCTAAGCGTGAACTACCCCAAATAGCCAAAAAAAAAAAAAGGGTTAGCACAGGGGGGAGAAAAGGCCTAGCAGCGAAGGGGTTAATATTTGAAATATACTCTGATGCCGCAAGCAGCCTGTTGCTGTGAGGAGGTTTTCAACAAAAACCAGTGGAAATGATGAGTCAGTGATAAAGTTCCCTAAAATATAGTTTACAATATTGAAGAAATATTTGCCTGTTCTCCAATACTACATGGAGAGGTCTAAATTGGATGGTAAATCACTGTAGCGCAAATGCTGGTTCTTTTCACAGGTAACGAATTGTGTTCAGAGGCAAATTGAAGTGCGCATACCTAGCAAGTACAATATGCATTCAACTTTCAATAAACACAAAGTATTTAAACGGGTCCAAAAAGAGGGGCACAGATTTACTACTATTTAATGTTTGGCTGGTGTCACATTTTTTGATGCAACCCTAATCCAAAATCTATGTTGAGATTTACTAAGGCATGCAAAAAAAGCCCAATTTACATGGCCTCACATGGTTCAGTTAAAGAAAAGCAATGCAAGGCAGCTCATACCACTTACTTGCATTATTGTGCATTGGGGAGCCGTTCCATGGGTGGACAATGGGCATTTCCTTTAATCCGCTGTTGGTCTTTGAGGCAACCTCCGTTGCTAAAGTCTGTAAACCTGGTTTTCTCCAGAAAGGTGCACCAACCCAAAGCTGGTGTAAGGCGGAGAATTATTGTTATTTCTCCTCGTTATTACCTCTTTGCGTATGTCCCACATTCTAACAATAGCCAGTAAGAATAGTTTGTGAACAAAAACTAATTGGACCACAATGCGCAAGTGTGCCTGTGTTGGTGCTTTGCTGCCACAAGGGCACCAGTGCAAGGAGAGAGCAGAAGTGTGCCATATCTTTGTAAATATGGTGTAATTCTGCTCTCTCTCTTTCACACAACGCACTGCAGCAAGTTCTCTTGCTGCATTGCTTTGCATGATAGTTTAGTAGATCCAGGCCTAAGGGTGTGCCAAAGTATTTCAAGTAATAAACTGACATTTTTGGAAAATGAAGCAAAATTAAGTGATAGAACACAAAATGAAAACCTGTCATTCAGCACTATGGGTCAGATGTACAAAATTCTTATTTTGCATCGCCTAAATAGCGATTCCTATGGAATCTCTATTTAGGAAATGCAAATTGTTAAGTACAAAATTTGCAAATTCCTAATAGCAATTCCTACAGAGTAGGAAACGCTATTAGGAATTCGCAAATAGTAAATTATAGTGCATTCCCACCTATGGGCCAAATAGAAAATAGTTTGCATTTCCCAAATTACAATTTTCTAATAAGAAATCACAATTTAGGAAATACAAACACAAGGGCTTAAGGACCCCTGGAGGCACCCCATAATTCGTAGTGCACATATCTCATTAAAGAATGCTTTTAATGGATTTTTCTAATTTCGCACATGGTTACCATCGACTTTGAGTCAATGGCAATGGCATTTCCTAAATGCTTTAATTCGCATTTAGGAAAGGCCTTGTACATGTGCTTAGGGAATCGCAAATAGGTAATCCCTATTTGCGTTTTCTAAATCGCGGTCGCAATTTGTGAATTCTACCAGGTAGAAATTGCAAATTGCGACTGGTCTTTGGCCTTTTTTGCATATGAAAAGACTATTTTGCCTTTCTGAATGGGCCGTAATTGCGATTTGGCCCGTTCAGAAATGCAAAAAGCTTTCGTACATCTGTACCCTTTATTCCAGCTAACAAAACATCCTCATGTCAGATTTGATGCATGCATTAATTTTACGCTAAAAAAGCTTGAAAAACACAATTGAAACGAGCAACAACTGCTCATGTTTTGGTTATTCATGTTGGTCCTGCACTGCTGTGCTTTAATTTTCCTATAGACTATTAACATGACATATTTTATGGAATTTCATAAATTCCCAAAATTACACAAATGACACTAGTGTAATTTAAATTTCACCTGGGCCTACAAAAATCTATGGCGGCATGCTTTCTCACTTTTCTTCAAAATGCGCAGATGTTGAACTAAAGTACTGTGGTCAAGTTAGCCATAACCTGCAGGCTGGTGAAAAGGTGAATAGGCATGTGTAACAAATAATATGCGGCTTGTTATTCAGCAATAAAACATACAACACTTTTTCCATGCTAGCGACGTTTCAAAACCACCAAAGGTCAGCCCATGTTTTATTTTGTGGTTAAAACATGTGGTTGCTTAAGAAAATGCCATACACGCACTATGTGTGTTAAATATTTTTAAGAGGCAGTTGTTAGGGGTTCTTTTTATAATCTAGCTGTCTCTGCAAAAAACATGACTGCTGTGAAAATATGGTGATGTAAACATCAATTGTGCACTAAAGTTTTGAATTAAAAATAAAAGATGAAACAAAACGTCACTCAGCTACAGGAGGAGCCTGGAATATTTACCTGGGCATAAATTTATTTCTACATTTAACATTGATTTTCATCACATTGTTGGTTCGCGTTAGCTGGCAAGTAATACTAAAATATTCAGTAAAAGCCCCAATACAAAATAAGTATTCCCTTGACTTGTTTGCGTGCATTTAGCTTGCACAAGTTTCTTTCAGTTGTAGACAACTATCAGCAGTTCAGTTACATCTTTTAACAGCGTCTTTGGAAAGATTCACGCCTATTTAAAGCCCGATTAGACCAATTAACAGGTGATGGGTGGAGACAGTACAGAGTAGAAACACCCAGGAGTCTGCACCTTTGGACTCCTCCAGACACTTATGTTGTCTGTAGCGTTTCTGATCTAGCACTGGCTTCTCAAAGACAAGCAGCAGGTGACTTGACTGCGGCAGAAAAGGTCGCATTTCATAGTGCCGAGTAAACTTAAACTGAGGATCATTCCAAAGTGCCTCTTTTTTTTTCTTAGTGGTCTCGTCAGTCTGCCTATATTTCCTGTGATACCTTTTAGCTATAGATGTGAATTGTTCGAACCTATGTATTTATATGTATATTGGTGTTCTTTTTTTAAGCCAATGATTAACATTACTATAAATGCTTTTCACCAGAGTAGAACATGAAGGGTTGAGGAGAAGGTTAGCAAAGGGAAAATTCCAAAGGCAAAAATATATATAGACTGAGTTTAGTTGTAAAAAGTCAATTTCTTATTTTATTCTTGAAATATATCATATCTTTATATATTTTGATACAGATTACATAGGTTTAGACTTTTACCAAATCTTTCAGCAGAACGTTGTCAAATCTTCCTACACACTTTTGCACATTTTTCCACATATTTGGACACCCTCTTCTGATTCGCAGTAAGGCACGGTGTACAGTTTCTGAAGATAGACTGCATTTTCCATGAAAATGTAGTATTCGAAGATGAAATCAAACTAGATTTTTTTATACACTCTACATACTTAATGTCAGGCGATGTCACATGGCACATATTAGGAATTCCTAATTAAGATTTTGTCTTGGCTACACAATAATAAAATTCCAGAGGTCATTCAGCAACAAAAACAAATACAAACATGTTTTGACATCGGAAGCACCTCCCTATGAGTTATATATGGTTAAAGCATCATTTGTATCATATGTAGGGTCAACCCTGATACTCTGAATCATGTTACTTAACTGTTCCCAAAAGAAGACCTGATTCACAATGCAATTTCAACCTGTAAGTGTAACTAGACGCGATTGACTTGTTTTGCATGTAAAGAAATGCTTATGATTAAATAACATAATTCAAAAACAACAACAACAGTTGATGGACAGAATGCAGAACAATGTCATACATTCATCCCAGTACAGAGATCTGGGCCTAAATCCATCGTTATTTTGCTCACCACGCCACCCCAGTTCAGACATGGCCATATGCAAATCAGTCTTGACCCTGTGCTGACCAAAACAACGATGGATTTAGGCCCAGATCTCTGTACTGGGGTGAATGTATGACATTGTTCTGCATTCTGTCCATCACCTGTTTTTGCATTTGTCACCCCGAGTGGGAAGGGTATGCCCAGACGTGGGTCCCGTGCTCTCCATGCCACTGGAATCAAGCTATCCTGGCTGAAGAGGGGTGAAACCCCGAAACCGGTCCTAGGATGCTTGATTCTGGTCCAGGGAAGACATGGCTTGGCAGACTCCTATAATTAAAGTAGGCACATTTTCAGTTTTTTATTCCCATGAAAAAGACATCTGTATGTCAGCCAAAGTGACTTTCTCTACTCATACATTATGAGAATACCAGCTCTGTACAATTTGTAAGACTCTTGTATATGATTTGCCCTTCAAATAACGAGACCATCAAGTCTGAGAAAGTATTTTGTAGCTGACATGGGCACTTTTGAGAATGTTTAAGCCTTGTTTAAGAACAATTCCAATTTTACACTCCAAATATAAAAGGCTGAACAAATAGATGTTTCAACTTTGTGAAAGTTCCCCATGTTTCACCTGGGCACATTTTGAGAATGTGTCTTCCCATAAAAAGGTGGATGTACCAATGCCAACTTCATTTTTATCTACTCTTGCACAAAGGACTGCTAGCTCCATTCTGGAAATCCACTTGCAGAATTCGTGCTCCCAAAAACAGTAGATGTTTAAAGTTTGTTAAACAAGGTTTATGTGTATATATAGATCTACATTGCAACCTGGGTTTTGATTCTGCAGTGCTTCCTAATCGCCAGTGGTGCTGGTTTGAGGCGATGACACATCACGCCTCTAGCAATCGAAAAAATTCCACTTCTCACATGAAGAATAAACCAGCACTCAAATCTCTGGAATTATCTAATTCAATTCAAAGGCAGCATACGTGAGGACACAATATATATACACACACAGGTATTTATAGAGTTTGAGCCTGGTTAGCTAGAAAGAGCCCCTAGAGCAGGTATAAGGAATACTTTGAGAGAAAGAAGAGCTTTGTGAGGAGAAGACCATTTCATTCTTGAATTATAGAGACAAAAATTATAAAGATGTGCCAGTTCTAAAATCAATTTCTCTATTGTAATAATCCTAAAGTGTCAGAACAAATCTGTACCGGGAGTTTATTGCAATCAGAAATACAGTTTTATCTTCTTAATGGAGACTACAGTTGATAAATGGGGGCTAGAAAAGAAAATGAGAACTCAGATACTTGGATTTTTATGGAAGTGTAAACCTTCCTGGTTGAACTCAGTTTAAATCAGTTAATGCTGCATTTGAAGTGGGATTCATAGATATGGGATAATTCCAGTCTATCTCTAGTGGTGGCTTGAGTACCACTATTATCACATCATCTCATGTGCATATATAAAGTGCAAATTCTCACCTGAGGGTATCTTGTTGCCGAATACCATATTTTTTTGTTATTCAAGTAAATAATACTTATTGTATAGACTTTGGAAGGAATAAAGTCTGAGTGGTAACACCAGGATTCAAACGTGTGAGAGAGTGGTCAAACACATATCCCTTAAGTGGATTAATTCATTTAATAATCACCAGACTAATACGATCTGTGTGGGTTCTTCAACATATATATCATTACACACATCACTGTGGAGACTTGAAAATGGCTGCAATCACACATTATCACAGTTGGGACTTAAACATCACTATAATCGCACAATATCTCTGTGAGGACTTGTACAGGACTATAATCATGCACTATAACTGTGAGCTATCCCTGTGCATTTCATTAATCACACGCCATCTCTGTGGCGACATGGGCATATCTATAATCACACACTATCTCTGTGGGGATCTGGGCATGTCTGTAATCACACACATTCTCTTTGACAACTGTGATAATACTATAGTCACACACCATCTCTGTGGGGACCTCAACATGTCTATAATCACACACTATCTCTGTGGGGACCTCAACATGTCTATAATCACACACTCTCTGTGGGGACCTGAGAATGTCTATAATCACACACACTATCTCTGTGGGGACCTCGACATCTCTGTAATAACACACTTTCTCTGAGGGGACCTGGGCATGTCTATAATCGCACAAATTCTCTTTGGCAACCGTGGTAATACTATAGTCACACACCATCTCTGTGGGGACTTGAGCATTCCTGTAACTACACACAAGCTCTGTTTTGGCTTGAGCATCATCAGCTTCTCATTCTCTGTTTGGGGCTTTGTGAATAGTGATAAGTTAGACTTTTGGTATAAGTTTACATTGTTGAAACTGAAAAGTAGAAAAGTTAGATTGTTTGTCTAAGTTTACCATTGTGAATCGGGCCCTATTTTAATGAGGACTTAAACATAGTCATCTTCATGCACTACATCTGTGGGGAATTAAACATCGCTATAATAAACACACTATCTTTGTGGGGACTTGAACATCACTATCAAAACATATCATCTCTGTGGGGACTTGAGCATTCCTGTAATTAAACGCAAGCTCTGTTTCGAATTGAAGCACAAGAGGGTGCCATGAGGCACAGGGTTAAGACTGATTTGCATATAACTGGGTCTGAAATGGGGTGGCAAAGGGAGCTAAAGAACGATGATGGATTCAACTCAGATCTGTGACTGGGGGTGAGTGACTGAAAAGTTTCAGCACTCCATCCATAATTTCTTGTTTTTGCTTTGTTCGCCCTAAGTTGGCAGGGTATGCCCAGACGTGGGTCCCTTGCTCACTGTGCCACTGGATTCGAGCTATCCTGGCTGATGAGGCGGTGTTACCTGAAACTGGTCCAAGGATGCTTGTTTCCGGTCCAGGGAAGACCTGGCCTGGCAGTTCTGGCTGGACTGTTCCCATGAGGCACAGTGTCAAGACTGATTTGCATATAGCTGGGTCTGAACTGGGGTGGCGAAGTGAGCTAAACCACAATGATTGATTCAACCCAGATCTGTGACTGGGGGCGAGTGACTGAAAAGCTTCAGCACTCCGTCCATCATCTCCTTGTGTTTGCTTCGACTTGAACATCATCAGCTTCACATTCTCTGTATGGGGCTTTGAGAATATTGAAAAGTAGTAAAGTTAGACTTTGTCTAAATTTACCTTTGTGAATCAGGCCCTATTATAATGAGGACTTAAACACAATCACCTTCATGCACCATCTCTGTGGGGACTTAAACATTGCTATAATAACACACCATCATTGTGGGGACTTGAACAACACTGTAATAACACACTATCCCTGTGGGGACTTGAACATCATTGTCTTCACACTCTTTATAATGGGATTTAAGCTTTGAATGTACACACTATTTCTATGGAGACTTAAACACAATCTTCACCCACTATCTCTGTGGGGACTTGAACATCTATTTTGGCAAAAATGTAAGCGGGTAATCAAGCTTTGGGTTCCACTTGACCATATTCCTTGGTTCCATATGTTTTTTGATGTGTTAGTTCCCTTATCTCCTAAGATTTTAAGCACTAATAAATAGGTTAAAAACAGCTTTAAGTCTCTTTCTTTAAGCATGATATGATATTTTCTGGCACATTAATATAATCTGTCTTTAATGTATACCCCTAGTATATATACACAGCAATTCATATATGAATAGATTATAATGTTGTTTGTGTACATTGTTGATAAAATAAACATTTAGCCACGTGCCTTCGACTGTATTCAATAACAAATAGTGTTACGGAGTAGGTCCCCACAAGGATGGTAACACGTGTTAAAGTCCCCACAAGGATGGTGCTGTGCGCACGATTAAATAACAATATATTTGCATATTTGAAGCAGGATCCTGTATCATGAATTTTTTCTTAACATTATTCTGTTAGTTGTTGTAAAACCATTGGGAAAGGTTAGTCCCCACAAGGCAGGTATTCACACATAGTCCCCACAAGGATGGTAACACGTGTGTGTGTGTGTGTGTACAGCTCACATACCAGACCAAGCCTCATGAAGGGTCCTGCCCTCCCCGAAGCCTCCTGTGTCCCATTAGTTGAAAGTACACCGGGTGGGAGGGGCACGGCTCTGAAAAGCAACCCCCCAACTAAGTAGGCAGTCAGGGCAGACAGCTTGCCAAGGGGTTCCTGCCTGCCTCCGGCTGCATGAGGTGAGTACAGTCGGTATATTTTTTCGTTGCATAAAGTTAATGTTACTTACATGCATTTTTAGAAGGGGTTCGCCAGCCGCCCGAACAATTTGGCGAGGCTTCGAGGTGGAAGAAAGGGGCCATAATGGGGTGACACTGTTCAATATGCCTGCCGCCAGGGCTTTAAGTGGGCCGGGTCTCACCGGGTCTGAGCACCGGCAGTTTTTTTAAGGGGGCCTGGAAACGGGTCTCTATCGGGCTCTCTTTTGTGTCCTGGCACAGGCGGCCCGTTTTTTTTCCGGATTTACAGTGGCAGCAGCACTTCGATGTGCGCGTGGTACAGAGGCGCAACTAGAGCCAAATTTCGGGGGGGGGGGGGGGGGGGGGGGGGGGCTAACCAAAAATTTCAGGGGGGGGGGGGCTGAATCTAGGCAGAGTGGAGCTGCAGGGGCTCTTAGAAGGGGTGAAACAACAGCGAGGCCTCATTAACATGCAAATGGTCTTTTTAAAGACCTGTGAAGTGCTCGGGCGCGGCTTTGTGCCTGCCCGGGAAGCGGTCTCATCCCGGGCTGCCACACACGAGGGGGGGGGGGGGGGGGGGGGCTGAAGCCCTTTGAGTTCAATGGGTGTTGCGCGCCTGGCGTGGTGAGCCTTGTAGAGAAAGGGAAATCCTTTAAAGAGAGTCTTTTTCTCTATGGATTTCCCTTCTGTTTTTGAAACTCAGGAGCAGCAACATTGTCGTGGTGTCACTTTTTGAATATTATATACAAGCTATAGTTGCTGCTTTTTTATCTTATGCAACTAACAACCACTGACAAAGCCAATAGTCCTGACACGTAGGTATGATGTGACTTGTATCATATATCTGGACGCAATGACAGAAACAGCAAAATACAAGTCGGGCAGCACACTATGCTAAACACAGATTCTTAGCTTACGTGTTTTTAAGCCACGCCCTTAATTACATTGACCACGCCCCTTTGGGAGACCCCTTAGTTTTTTCCTCCCACTTAAAGCCCTGCCTGCCGCCCTCTTGGTGTGGGGAAATAGATCATGGCGCGCCTATGAAATGTGAACCCTTGGTGTTACTAGAGAATCCCATGTCACCTGGACACCTTGTTTCCTCTTCGGGCCATCAATTTAGCAGATCGGTGCATTATGGGAGAGGTCGTTTATTTTTCGCCCAATTAAAGACAGTTGAATAGTACAGCCAAAGGCAACAATTTGCATAAGGAACGCGCAGGACTCGAAAAGCAATGCCCCGGTAGGACAGAGTCATCAACTAACCCCTTAAAGCACAGGGACTTCCTGCGTTTTACTCGGATGTGCCCCTGTTCTTCACTGCGCGCATCCGGAATCATGTGTCTGATCCGACTACGTGTGGAGCCATTATCCTGTTTACCATTACACAGTACTGTTTGGTGGATGTCATATGCAGCTAGGCCCCTGTTTCTTCTGCACATGTGTAGTAGGGTGAGCGGTTCTGAGGTGTGTAATATCAATACCCATAAGTAATCGCTTCCACACCAGGGTATTGTGTGATCTGTGTAATATGTAGTCATGTTAATCACTTCAGAGGTACTGAGTGCGTGTGTAAAACACAGGCTTGGCCCGGTTCATGCCTGCACATGTATGTTCGGTATGATCTGT
Organism: Triturus cristatus; assembly: GCF_964204655.1. Lineage (NCBI taxonomy): Eukaryota > Metazoa > Chordata > Amphibia > Caudata > Salamandridae > Triturus > Triturus cristatus. The sequence goes on from NC_140587.1 coordinate 55,642,792, forward strand.
ACAATATGCAGCCATGCTCTTGTTGACAGCGGGGTTGGTGACATTTATACAGCAGACGCTTTGCTTTTGCTGAAGTTCGTGCTTCAATGAAATAATTGAATTATTTTTTTAAACACCACACGCACTTGGGAGGCAGAACCCCTAGAAGGAAGTGAGACGGCAGCCGGATATATATATTGTGTGGCATGGGAACTTCAAACGTGAGAATTCTGTTTGTGTTTGGGCCAAAGACGCAACAACGCGGCTTGGCGCTGTAATGTCTTCAGTATGGCGCGGGGCTGGAGGGGGCTTGTCTGCACGTTTTATGCATACCTTCTCAGGCATAACAAGTTGTAAAAGTGCCCCCTGTTGCTGCAGGCCAAAGGGGACATATGCAAACACTTAAACACACAACTCCTGCCAGGGTGAAATATATGGCTCTTTGTAGAGTGGGCCCTTGTGAACTTGGTCTTGCTAAAATGCATCATTGATGTACGGCACAAACTGTTAGAACATTCCTTGTTTTTTAATTTTTTTAGAAAGATTAGAAATGCCTGGCGCTTTTCCCTGTCGCACATAGAAGAGCAATTACTTTGGCCGGCGCGGAATGCCAATGCGAGCGGTCCTTGTTTAAAGTAAAGTAACTTCGAGAAATATCCTAAAATCCCCGAGTACGCCCCATGAGGCCACGCCCTTCGCTCATACCACATGCAGGAGGTGTGACGTCGACATAGCCCACAGAGGTACTAATTACTTATGAGCCGCACCTTTTTCGTTAATTGCCCGGTAGCGTTAATTACCCAGTCGAGGTGGGTATAAACTCAGTGTATGTAAGCCACAGGCCCACTGCCCAAGAGCCTTTCTGTGTTGTAAAATATACTAGTAGTCCTATACGACTTTTTTTTTATTTTATTCTATTTTTTGGTGGGGTTTTATTTTTACCGTCTTTTCTCAGCAAATGAGGGCTCCTGGGGGTGGCACTCGCAGAGTGTCCACCCCCGGGCAGCTTCGGGCACATAGTACGGCCCTAAGGACAGGAGGCTGCACTGATTGGCTGGCGGTCAGCAGCGCGAGCCCCAGGAGCGCGAAATTCTGTGTGGCGCATTCGCTCCTGACCGCGGTGAGGTAGGGAAAGGAAATTTAGCTCCCTGCTTGTCAGCGCTATTTAAATATAACATTCGGAATTACGAGGCAGCTGCTTCAGTTAAAGAAGCGCTGCGTATACTGTTTGAGGCTGGGAGGAAAGATTAATTAATGAAAATACTCCACCTAGTGGCCAAACAGGGCAAATGGGAAGCATTGCTGATATTTAACACCAGGTTTTGGAGGGGGAAAAGAGACATTTTCGTATTTTGAAAACGCCTGCTTAAAAATAATGACTTGTCAGGTGAATGGCCAACTGTCAGAGGTTTTTTCTCCTATAGTTGCTAATGAAAAGGGGGACATTATTTTGTTATCAAAGAAAACATCAAGGAAACTGGATGTTTTCCATACATTGCCTCAGAAATCTGGACACAAGTTGGATAATTTTGATATGTCTACAGATGTATGTCAAGACCCCCCCCCCCTTTTTGTTTGAGACGCCATTAAAGACGAGTTTAGTCAGGTTGACAGTTCACATGGAACGGAGCAGGATGGACAGCTGCAAGTTAAAGTGTCTTGCAGCCCAACGTGGGCGAGATACTGCCAGGCCCAAGAAGGGGCAGTACAGATTTTCCGGTCAGGCATCTAGCGTCCTGCAACATAAGAAACAGTGAGGAGGGGGATTTTCAAGCGAAATCCCCCACACCGTTGGACGCAGAGATTTTCAAATTACAAAAAAGCTACTAACTGGACAGAATTGATGGGAGTATAGGGTCGGGTAACTTCCAAGCGGTAGCAAAAGGGGTGGTAGTGCAGGAAATAGCGGGGTGGTAGGTTCACACTTTTTAGATGACGAGAAAGAATCCTTTGAAGAAGGTAAAATTGTGAAGGATGGAGGAATATCGAAAGGTTTTTCGAAAATGTACAGGGAAAAGGGGGGGGGGGGGGGGCTGTACTAAAGACGTCTCTAGAATTTACTTTTCACAGGACAGAGTAAGTGAAGGCACCCAGGGCAGACTCAGCTCAAGGCATCAGATCAAAGGGACGAAGATCAGAACGTCGACCGATGACCTCACTTCTATAAAAACAGGTGAGGTACATACACAGGTTATGCACAAACTTTTGCGGGTGGATAAAGGTGTGGGCACAGATTGCGTACGTAATGAGATCACAGTGCAAGATAAAGACAGTCAGGGTGCTAAAGGAGTTGAGACGGCAGTAAACAAGGTTAAAATTCCGGTAAATACAGATATCATTAATAAAGCAGAGGCCGAGGTACAGAGTACATTAAATTTTAGGCGTTTACCTTATATGGGATTTGCTATGCCATTGGGTGCACATTTAAATAAGTCTACGAAAGAAAAGCTATGGAAAGGGGAGTTTATTAATGTTTTAAACTACTCCATAGGGAAATGCAAGCAAAAGAAGAAGTGTGGGAGCTAGCAAAGAGTCCTAGGGTGCCAACATATATAGATACATGGACGTCTGCCTTTTTTGTTTTCGCCAGTGTATGCTGCGAAAACCTTCCTAATAGGTCAGTGTCAATTTTTAAGTATTTAGACACGATTCGGAAGGCAGCAACAGAATTTGGGGGCTATGCCTGGTTACACTACGATGAGGAGTTTTAGTGCTAAACTAGTTTTAATACCAAAAACCCTTGGGGGGAGGTAGATAATGGGCTTTGGGTCCAATGGATGTACCCTCAACGGCCTCCATCATCCATGCACACTACTAGTGGCTTAGCGGTTTCTTACCGGCCCTTTCAGAACAGACCCATCCTGGGAGGGGTGGGTACTTAGAACAGCCAAAAACGCCTGTCTCCGGCGCATGCTGGAATTTCAATAAGGGATACTATACAAAAAACCCTTGTTAAATACAAGCATGAGTGCTCGAATTGCGGGGGGGAAACGCGCGGTTATGTAATGTTTCGGAGAGCACGCAAATTGGGGAAGTGGTTTTACAAGCAGTGGAAGAGGTTTTGGTTTTCAGTCTGGGAACAAGGGTTTCTACTCCAATCAAGGTGGACAATTTATGTAAGCGGTTCAGATTCTACCTGATACACAAGAAGCAGTAATGTTAGAATGGGGTTTTCAGGGAAGGGTTTTTAATTAGGCTATCAAGGGCCCAGATGTTGCAGATTCGCACAGAATCTTAAATCCGCAAGCAGATTCCCACACATCGTTAGGAAGAAACTGTTGATGGAAGTTAAAGAACGGAGGATGGCAGGGCCTTTCGATTCATGGCCACTAGACAATCTCTTTGTTTCACCTTTAGGCGTGGTTCCTAAGAAAACGGAAGGGGAATTCAGGATGACCCAACACCTATCATGGCCCCAAGGTTCCTCAGTTAATGATTTCATTGCAAGGGAAGATTCCATGGTCCAATTTGCCTCCGTAGATTTCGCATTGGCAATGATAAGAAACTCAGGGGAGAACTCTAATTTGGTTAAATGTGATATTAGGTCAGCTTTCAGGTTACTGCCAGTACATCCCTTTGATTTTTATTGCTTGGAATCTTTTTTGAAGGAAAATATTTTGTAGATAAGACCCTTCCCATGGGTTGTGCAAGGTCAGGCAGACTGTTTGAGACTTTCAGCTCCTTCCTGCAGTGGTGTTTTTTCTTTTCGTACAAGGCATACCGGAGTGACACACTACCTTGATGAATTTTTATTTATGGGAAGTGCTGGTTCACAACGGTGTTACAGGATTTCAAAAGTTTGCACAAGACATGGTAGTGCCGTTAGCGGAGGACAAAACAGAAGGCCCCACCTGTTGTCTCATATCTCGGCATGAAATAGATACAAATAGAATGCAGGCTAGACTCCCCGAAAAGAAAATAACTGAAATAACTAGATTGGAATATGCAAGCAAGGTGGGAAAAATTGAATTGTAGTGCAATGTTTGTTGGGTCATCTTAATTTCGCCTGCAAGGTCATACGAGCAGGCAGAACGTTCTGCAGGCGTCTGGGTGTTTCCATGTCTGGTATCAAGCTACCACACCATAGAATCCGGATAACCGCACATATGCGAGCAGATTTTGAAGTATGGTCTAAGTTTTTTAACAGAATTTAACAATATCACACTCTGGTCACGGGGAGAAGATTTCATTTGGCAGATGCAATTATTCTCAGTCGCTTCGGGGGCCAATGGTTTCGGCCTTTTTTGAGAGGGAAAATGGTGCCCAGAAAAATGGCCAGCCAGGTGGGTTACAGAGAAGTAGAGTATAGTTTTTTCTGGAATTTTTTCCATTGTTAGTAGCTCTAATAGTGTGGGGAATAAAACTGGCTAATAAAACAGTGCTGCTTAACGTAGATAACAAGACTGTAGTTGACTCGGTAAACGGTCAGAAGTCCAAGGACAAACAGATGTTGCAGTTATTGCAAACATGTATGCTTGGCTGTTTAAGGTTTAACATAATATTCAAGGTTAAACATATTGCAGGAGTTGAAAATAACATCGCAGATGCCCCATCTCGTTTTCAGTAGGAGATCCCCCGTGGTTTGGCACCCAGCGAGATATGGGATTTGGCGATATGAATGCTCATCAACTCATCAAATTGATTAGCAAAGAGTACCAAACTGGCATATAGAAGAGCTTGGCTGGAGTTCTTAGATTTAGGTGCTATTTACAGAGTTCATCATAGCGAAGGGTTACAGCAACGCAAAGAGGACATTATTATAGAGTTCATTATGCTTAATATACACATTAGCATTTCTTCTACTACAATAGCTGGGAAGCTAGCTGAATATCATTTTGCGGGAAGTTCTTTCGGGGATACAAGCAATTGACTGGGGTAATGGGTAGGAGAATTCTGCAAGGCTGGGCAAAAATCAGAAAGAGAGGGCTATACAAAAGAGAACCAATATTTTTAAAATTGTTGTATGAGATAACACTCAGTTTACACGAGATTTGTTCCTCTACGTTTAAATTTCACCTGTTAAAATTATCCATGATTTGGCTCTTTTTGGTGCCTTCAGGGTATCTGAATTGTTAGTTCCTGCCATTAATGATGATGTAACAACAAACACATATCTCTGGTTCATTCAAATATAGAAATTTTTCTTGAACATTAAAAAGCAGACCAAACAGGGAAAGGTCAAAGAGTTATTTGGCAAATCATAGGCGGCCCGTTATGTCCTAAACAAGCACCGTTAGATTTTCTAAAATAGGAGGTGCAACTTCAAAGTTTATTTTCCGGCACCCGGGTTGATCTCAGCTAAAAGCTTCACAGTTGCTGTCATTTTTGAGGAAGTCATTAAAGAAAATTGGGAAGAATCTGGTAAATTTTGAGACACACTCATTCCGCATTGGGGCAGAATCAGAAGCTGCCAGATGGGGTTTTTTCCATTAGTGAGTTTAAAAAACTGGGGCGCTGGTCCTCAGATTGTGGTTTATGTTACATTAGAGAGTTAGATTTTGAAAGTTAAAAGAAGAAATATTAATTGTCTTTTCTTTTCAGGTCTGGTAGCAGGTTTGTCAATGTCACAGCGTCAAGTTTGGATAATTGGACACTCATTCGTCAAACGGGCAGCAAAACAAGCGGGAAAGAGGCATTTTGGGAAGAATTTAAGTTTTAGTTCTGAAGAGGTGTCAGTGTGCTGGTGGAGAAAAAGTGGCATCAAGTGGGGTCAGTCCCTGCCTTTAATGAGTGAGCTGTCTTTAAGGAACAAACCTGTGGTTGTTGTTGTTACACCTAGGGGAAAACGAGCTAGTACAGTTGTCAGGGCTTGGGTTATTGATAGAAATGAAAACAGTTTTGGAACTTTTTCACAGACTTGGTCCAAAACACAGCTCGTCTTAACCGCACCGATGCCATGTCGAATTTGGAGGGGGGCAGAGAGATTTACTGCAGTTGAAAGAGCACGGAGGAAAGTGAACAGAGATCTGCAACGTTTCTGTTTCTATTAACGGAGTGTTTTTGGTTAGTCCACGACGATATCACTAAAGATTACCAGTTTTTAGGCAAGATGGCGTTCATTTGCCCCTTTTATTGGGAGCAAAATCTTTATTTTAAACACAAAAGAAATGATTTCTAAGATTATTGAAGTTCGAACATGGTGTTGAACTTATGCTGTTGAAGCGACAGCATTCATGTGTTGTTCTGGAGAAACAGAAAGTTCTTATAAGTTTTTTCATTAATAAAACTCATGCCATCTCCCCCCCCCCCCCCCCCCCCCTCCGCCTCCTCCCAGCCTCACAAACAAGTTTTATATTAGATTATGGTGGTAGTTTTCATGGTATATATTTTGTGGATATATTATTACCTGTTTGGCGACAGAGTGAGTTTGTGTTTACGGATAGTACTTGTTTAGAAATTGAATACGTTTTTCACCTGTTTGGCGACATTGGTGCTCTCTTTTTAATATAACTGATGACAAGCGTCCAGTTGGTATTGGGAATTTTCAGCAAAATAGGGGGGGGGGGGGGGGGGGGGGGGGGACAGGAAAAACTCCTGAGTGAGGGTTTTTCCTGGTGGCAGAGTTGGAGGATATCGAGACAGGCAGGAAGGGTTGGGGGCATTAGGAATAGCTTCGGACAGAGGGAAGCAAGGGAGCATAGTTGGAGGCAAGAGGTAGGCAGGAGATGGAGATAGGGGTTTGGGGAGGAGCATTAGGCCGAATAAGGTTGGGTAATAGTTGCGATGGGGATATTGCTTAGGGGCGGGGGGTGATAGGGTGGAATATGTTTTGAAGTATGATCTGTATATAAATATGTATTCTATTGCCTACCTGTCCAATAAAGCGGCCTTTTACCCCAAATTTGGGACTTGGACGTGCTTATTGCCCGATGAGGGCTCCTGGGAGTGGCACTCGCAGAGTGTCCACCCCCGGGCAGCTTCGGGCACATAGTACGGCCCTAAGGACAGGAGGCTGCACTGATTGGCTGGCGGTCAGCAGCGCGAGCCCCAGGAGCGCGAAATTCTGTGTGGCGCATTCGCTCCTGACCGCGGTGAGGTAGGGAAAGGAAATTTAGCCCGCCCTCCCACCCTTGCATTATGTATTTTATTGTTTTTTCTTCTTTATGTAAAGCTTTTCATGTAATTTTTTCGGTTGTCGCTTGGACAGGTGGCAGAGTTGGAGGATATCGAGACAGGCAGGAAGGGTTGGGGGCATTAGGAATAGCTTCGGACAGAGGGAAGCAAGGGAGCGTAGTTGGAGGCAAGAGGTAGGCAGGAGATGGAGATAGGGGTTTGGGGAGGAGGATTAGGCCGAATAAGGTTGGGTAATAGTTGCGATGGGGATATTGCTTAGGGGCGGGGGGTGATAGGGTGGAATATGTTTTGAAGTATGATCTGTATATAAATATGTATTCTATTGCCTACCTGTCCAATAAAGCGGCCTTTTACCCCAAATTTGGGACTTGGACGTGCTTATTGCCCGAATGGCTTCTAAGAGGATTGCCGCTGCTACCGCCGCCGCCGAGCCCGACTCTTCGAAAGCAGGGACTACTAAAGCAGGTGGGTTTTGTCATCTTGTAATATTTAATTTTATACAAATATCTATTGGTTGGGTTGAGGCTTCAATGTACTTCGTTTTAATGTTCTAAAACGTGCTTGTCAAACTGCATGCTCTAAGTAAAGCTTATTAACTGGAAATAAATGTGGTCTGGTTTGCATGTCGTATTTTTGAAGTGCGTGTTTTTAGAGTTTTTAAAAAGTTGCGCCCCCTTTATTTGATTTATTTATATATATTCTAAATTTAATTGGACTAGAGGCATTCTTCATTTCGACACCAAATATTTCCCATAAATACATTATAACGAACATTTTATAATGGCTTTTGTCCAGTGTGTCCAAGGAAAACAAGCATTTGCAATGCAATAGGTCTCGCATTCACACAAGTTTAAGTTATGGCATTGTAAATGGCAATGCCTTTTTTTATTTGTGTTTTAAAAACCACAACATAATTCAAAGGCATTGTCATTTACAATGCCAATAGCTCAAACTCGCGTAAATGCGAGACCTAATGCATTGCAAATGCTTGTTGTTCAAATTGGCAGGTTTAAGGATTACCTATCCTTCCCACTCTGTACAAGGCCCCCTGCATATGGCTTCTTTCCACACAGACCATTTTAGAATAATAACAGCAACTTAATAACAGCGCAAAATACTTGTCTCTTGCTGCGTAAAAAATAGGCTTGGATATTATTACTCAGATTAATTACACTCATTTTATTACCCTCAAAACAATACAAACGTTGAGTTCAACCCACTGAACTATCTCATCTCCTGTCACCTCACGCACATTAGCTGACCTGCTTGGCTGGTCGAAACAAGAAAAGAACATACAAAATAGGGTACCCGGACAGCAAACAGGCCAAGGACACAAAAGGAATGGAGGAACCATCCCAACACCAAAGACGGCTGCTCATATGGAAGTATTCAAAAGACCACACTGCCACGTGTTTGCAATATTCAATTGGCCACACAACCATGTCTGAAAGATCTTCACGATCCCCTGATCTTATGTGACAAAACACCTCCCAGGAGATGCGGGAGATGGAGGAAAGGGGTGGGATCTGTTACATATAACTTCGAAGTCTCGTCTTCTCCCCAGGGTGGATTTCAGTAGGGTCGGCAAGAGCATAAGCAAAGGAAGAAAGTGGGAAATAGAAACGGAGGCAGGACTTTAAGTGGGCCGTGTCCCGCCGGTGCTCATGACCAGCAGTTCTAAAAAGTAGGTGCTCAGATCTGGGTCCCTATCGGGCTCTCCGTTATTGCCCTCACCCTCAGCATAATAAAACAAATCTTAAGTCTGCAACAGTGTCAACCTTCACTGACTTTGATGCAACTTGAAAGAGACTCGTAGGGTTTTCAGTTTCATAATGTTTGAATTGAAGCATTTTTAATATTCTATACAACAAAGCCATCGTTGTTGCTTAATTATCTTATGCAAGTAACAACCATTAGCAAAGCCAATAGTCCGGGCATTTTGTAGGTGTAATTTTACTTGTATTATATATCTGGATGCATTGACAGAAGCAGCAAATTGTTAGGCAGCACCCTGTGCTAAACACGAGTTTTTTTAGCTTACTTTTAAAACCACGCCCTAATTACATTCTCCCTCGCCGCCCCCCCCCCACCCCACCGTGTTTTTTCATCCTACTTAAAGGCCCGAACAGAGCTGATTTCAAGAAAGGGGAACGATTGGGAGAGGGGAAGAGAAATACTTTTTTTTCCAGGCTGGACTGCTTTCAGCTCACTGTCGGCTCTGGTAACGCTATCTTATAAAAGGCACCCAAGCGCGTGGGAAAGAAAGGCGCGGCGAGCATAACAGCCGAGAAACAGGCAAATGCCGCGCAGTCTCATCAATTGACCTAACTCACCTTTATGCTGCAGACAGGGTCTCTGTGCCACAAATCCCGTGGACTGGAGAGCGCGCGCCAGTAATGTTAGCCGCCGGAAGTATCTATTGACTTCTCCAGGGCCCGCCCCCGCACACGCCCGCGTCCCGCGCAGGCGGCAGCTAATCAAAACACTTACAGAGCAAGTGCAACGCATGGGCAGGCAAAAGCGTGCCTCCTGATTTGTTAACACGGTTTTCCTCTCTTCCATTTCTACGAAGATTAACATCGTAGAAAAGAAAGGGGGACAACCGTTTAACAATGCAGGCATTTGGAGTGACTGCCGATTTAAGACACAGGTATGGTGGCGCCCTGCGCCCCCCTGACCTTGGCACCCGGTGCGGTCGCACCGTCTAAAAGCCGGCCTTGCATAGCTATAGATGCGCAAATGGGGGGGAGAGGCACAGAAGGTGGTTTCCAAAGTCACTAATGTGGCGATTTCAGACGTGGACACAAGACGGTGCAATGAAAAGAACAGTAAAATGTCCACTCCTGGGAAAGGGCCTGAAAGTCTGTAAACAAGGCGCACAGCTCACCCGCTACAGCTCCTGCACAGCCCACCCACTGCAGGTCCTGCACAGCCCACCCGCTACAGCTCCTGCACAGTCCACCCACTGCAGGTCCTGCACAGCTCACCCACTGCAGCTCCTGCACAGCCCACCCACTGCAGGTCCTGCACAGCTCACCCACTGCAGCCTCTGCACAGCCCACCCACTGCAGGTCCGGCACAGCCCACCCACTGCAGGTCCTGCACAGCTCACCCACTGCAGCCTCTGTTCAGTCCACCCACTGCAGGTCCTGCACAGCCCACCCACTGCAGGTCCTGCACAGCCCACCCACTGCAGCCTCTGCACAGCTCGCCCGCTGCAGCTTCTACACAGCTCACCCACTGCAGCTCCTGCACAGCCCACCCACTGCAGGTCCTGCACAGCCCACCCACTGCAGGTCCTGCACAGCTCACCCGCTGCAACTCCTGCACAGCTCGCCCGCTGCAGCTTCTGCACAGCCCGCCCACTGCAGCCTCTGCAAGGCTGCCCGGGGGGGTTGCGCAGCAACCCCCCTAAAAGGGCGGTCGCCTTAGTGCCGCATGATGGCACTGGGGGTAGCCGGTCTAGTCCCTGGGGTTGGCCAGGGAAGACGTCTGGCCAAAGACCACTTCCGGCGGAGGGGGGAGGGGGCAGGGGTATTTAGGCTGTCCCCGCCCCTTCCTCGCCCTCTTGTCCCTCTCGTCTCGCCTTGCCGGTCGTCCGAGTCCCTCGCCGCCGTCTGCGTTGGGGACAGCGAGGTTGGTTTGAATTGTATCGCGCCGAGCGCCTGGCTGACGGACTCCGGCGCTGCGCTGTGGGGCCGGGCTGCACTCGTGGATGTGGCACGTCAGCTTGGCCTGCCAACTTCGGTGCAGGAACCTAGTGTTTGAGCCTCGGGGGCGCGTCCACATCGGTGAGTCTGTTTGCGCAGGGAAAACGCGGGGCTCTAGTGCAGCGATCCAATTTCCGGGTGGGCATTTATACTGGCCATGTTGGTGCTCTGATGTTTATGTGCGGGGTGGTGTGATTAGTGTAGCACCCCCTACAAATGAAGGCTCACATCCAGGCTGAAGGTTAGCGAGACGATGTCATGAACAAGGTCTTTGCAGTCAAGTAAACCCAAGTGCGATATGCCATAGTCACCCGGATAAGGCTTTCGGCCTATCAAGTGGTGTATTCTGTGGTTTGAAGTCGTGCTTTTCTCTTCGTAAGAAAAGCTCGGGGCAGGCGGCGCGGGTAAACAGTTGTTGGCGTGGGGCGAACACCTGGCTCGCGCCCCCGGCGCACGGGAGATGGGCCGGGCCGCGCGCCGGGGAGGTGGTCCGCCTGCCCATTCTGCCAAGTCCAAGCACACTGGCACGCTTAGCTGCGATCGAGGCCGGGCGCGCCCAAGTGTGCGCCGCCAGACACACGCGGTGCCCTCCCGGACCCCCGCTTCGTCCCCGGGGCAGGGGCCCGCTACCGCCCGGCAGACAGGCTAGCAGGCAGCCATTTGCAGGGCTGTAGCTCAGTGGCAGAGCTCGTGCAGTGCGTGCACGAGACCCAACGGTACATTTTCCTACCTCTGCTACTTCCGGGCATTTCACGTTATCTCCCCGCACCTGAATGGGTAATGTATCAAGGTGCTACGTAAGTGCTTCAATCCCCTGGCATGTTTGCACCATATAATGATACGCAACATAATTGAATGGCACTTCCTGCTTGTCAATCGTTTTATTGTCCTGGCCTTGATGTGCATTGCTTATTGGTGCCCTGCGCTCCAATACCTTCGGGTCGTCTGCCGAAACCTGGTGCAGGGCTCCTGGTTACCTCTGGTGTCGGTTGGTCTTGAGCCAGCACGTGCTCATCGTGTCATATGCATGCTCTCTGTCTGTCAGCTATCGTTGCAGATGCAGGTCGATCCTCTCTTCGGGGTATGCTCTCTTTCTATCTGTCAGCTAGCGGTTGCAGATGCAGGTCAGTCTTGTTTTCGGGGGTGAGGGAGGCATGCTGATGGGTAGAGTACCCATGGTGGGGCCCATATCCTCACTTGAGTGTTGGCGCTCCCTCACGGCACTATGCAACAGCCCAACAAACACAGCTGATAGCCCCCGAAAGGCTTACGGGCATGTGGGGGCCTTTTGCAAATACGAGCAAATGTCTTATGGGGTGAGGTTATAAGGTCCGGGTGAAATTGTAGACCTTCGCTAGGAAAGACCCTGGGCTTTGAAGGCTCTTGTCTTTAAAAATGTTTGCTCTTTATTCAATTAGGTATGCCGCCAGGGAGAGGATGTGGCATATCGGCCCCAGCTGCTAATTTCAAGGCTAGGGGGTATCATGTTCTAGTATTAGCTCAAACTCGCGGAGTCGTCCTCCCTCACCATGATCGTCCTTCAGCACAAGAACAACACTAGTTCTGTCTCCTTTCCTGTGGGTCGAGCATAGGACTTGTCCCATAGGTTATGTAGGCCAGGGAGAGGTAGCGCTGCTCTGTCTGACAGTTATTAACTGCAGGTTGTGGAGCACTGGGAACATTATTTATGAATGGCCTTCGAGTGCTCCTCTGTTTTTACTAATATTAAGTGTGGGTTGTTTACCTCCATTTCTAGTTTTTTGCAGTTTTCGGTAGTTGGGAGTTTATGTGCAAGTTAAGGACTGTCCGGTCATGCACCGGTCCCACCATCGCCTAATCGCTACATGCTTTCTCCCCCTTTACTCATCATGCTCACGGAAAAGTGTCTCTCATATCGATGTGTGCTCGGTCACATTAGGGCTGTCAGCTAGGTGTGTCGACGGTAGCTCGCGTTTGGGTGCGCATTGGAGCAATGCGGTGATAAAGTGTAGTGTGGTAAACAGTTGGATGGGGTGGTAACTTCGAAAGTAACTGATTAGGTTTACACAGCCTCATCATTCCAGAACCAGCACATGTACTACGGAGCGACAGTTGTTGCTTATTACTGAGGCAAATATCTCCCAATAAGTTTGGCTGCAGGGTAGTGTCCTTTGGTAGTACGTAGCTTGAGGCAGTGACAGAGGCCTCATTTTGCCGCACATAGGCAGTATGTTAAGAGTAGGATGTTAAGGTGAAAGCCCACCAGGTTACGATGATTTTGAATTATATCGTTATTGGCATTGAGAGTGAGGATTCGGCGGTGCTGGCGGTTCTCCTATAACGGAAAAGGAAGAGCTGGGGGGGGGGCCTTCATTCTGAGGAGGTCGCTGTATATTTTGTGCATTTCCTTCATCCTCGCCTTTTATTTGCCGCACATAGGAATTATGTTGTTAAGAGTAGGATGTTAAGGTGAAGCCCAACTGGTTACGATGATTATGGAATTATATCGTCACTGGCATTGATAGTGAAGATTCGGCGGTGTTGGCGGTTTGCCTATAACGAAAAGGGAAGAGCTGGGGGGGCCTTCTCTCTGAGGAGGTCGCGGTTATCTTGTGCATTTCTTTCATCCTTGCCTTTTATTAAGGGCTCCCCCGGGTGTTGTGTAGAAATTGCAACTGAGCTAGAATGGGGAATTATTTCTATTACGATGATTATGGAATTATATCGTCACTGGCATTGATAGTGAAGATTCGGCGGTGTTGGCGGTTTGCCTATAACGAAAAGGGAAGAGCTGGGGGGGCCTTCTCTCTGAGGAGGTCGCGGTTATCTTGTGCATTTCTTTCATCCTTGCCTTTTATTAAGGGCTCCCCCGGGTGTTGTGTAGAAATTGCAACTGAGCTAGAATGGGGAATTATTTCTACATATGCAATTAAAAGCACTGATCAGCCAATAGATGGGCTTGGTGTAGGTAGTGCTCCACGCGTAGTAAATGTAGGCATGCCATGATATGTGCTCAGTATGTCAGGTAACTGGAGCTCATGTTTAACGCTTCAACACCTTTGCGCTCACATACACAGGCATTTGTATAATCTAGGTATTTCTCAATGCGCATTAGAGTAACGCTATGAATGGTGACCATGCAGGCTTTCAAGGAGCTGGACACCTAGTAAATGTGCGGTGTGCCAGTGCCAGGCCTGCATGCCATAGTTTTGCCTGAGCTGCTAGGGGAGCAGGGGGAAGGTGTACTCATCGCCTGCAGCACCTATGCCAAGCAAAATAATTTTAACTTGGGCGTTGAGGGTGAGTTATGTTCTAGGGTCGCTTAGATGGGCGCCATAGGGTAGGATGACCCAGAGGCATTGTGCAGCTAGGGTGGTTTACGGTGCTTTATCGACTATGAAGAAAGTATGCATCGCGAGGCCCGCACTAAAGTGGGCTAAGATAACACACACCATAGGAGCCAAGGCGGCACCGATGCCAGGGCATTGGGGTGCCAGTTTACTTCTGAAACGGCTCTGGCGTCGGATGCGGAAAGGATTCCGTTGTTATTTATTCGATCGTAATCTTTAGTTAGTTGCGGTGTTCCCCCCGGGTGTAGAGTGCGAGATTCAGGTTGTCTTTCCATCGTGTCGGTTGATGCGGGATGGTTGCTATTTGGGCGCGGCCGTGTGGTGGCTCGTTCGTCGGGAGATTGGGTTTAGCCTAACTGTGATCTCCCTGTTTGTCACACTTGGTTTGATGCGGGGGGTGTCAACAAGCCCGGGGGTCGGGTCAATTGACTGAGGAGAGCCATTATCGCTTGGAATATTTGGGCAGGTAGGGATGCCAGGCAGGATTCTAGCGAAGGCAGGTAGTGGTACTCATCGTGATTGGAGGTTTGTCTCACTGGCAGGCCGCCATGCATGGGGACCCTGTACACAGGACACACATCAGGCAGTGTCAGGTTAACAGGGACGATGTGTACTAGAAAAGACAGGAGTGGTTCCCACCACTGTTGGTTAAATGTGATGCTGTCACTATTTTTCCTGGCCTTGGACCCCTTTAATCCAACATTCCAGAGGTAAGCTGAGGATGCCTGTTGTGGCTGTCAGACCGGTTATTAGTTACTAAAATCCCAGGGACTATGAATTATTCAGTTGTACTCTATTCATAGGTAATTACAGGACGTATATGGTTCAATACATCCGCCTTTGGACAGGACTGCCCCATCTCGTTCTAGGGTAGTAAACATAGGGGTAGGCAAACTTTGGCAGAACATTGGTGGTTTGCTCGCACACATGGAGGTTCTGGGGGCTGGGGGGCAGGGTAGCAGGCATCATCTTGCCACTGCTCTGTCAGACCCAGCAGACCCCTATGGTGTCAGCACGTTCAATTACACGTCATGTTGGGAGTAGGTCCAGGATGTAAGGGTTGTGCGGAGTGTGGCTCAAACCCATAGCGATTGTGGTAGCTTCCGAGGGGCACTTCTGGTTGTGCAGTAAAAAATTGTAAATACAACCAGGGAGCCCCCTTCCCTCATGTCATTCCTTGTCACTGGTTGTTTCAGCAGAGTTTGGGGGCAGGTTAGGCGGCCCAAACTGGTGGGTTTGATGTCTGGACAGGATGAGTACAGCAATTCTGCTGGGTACATCTGGGAAGGTTGGAAGGTCAGGCAAGAATTTAGCAAAATCACAAAGGCAGGTAGGGTGCTCATGGGGTATGTGATGTAATTTCCACTGAAGGCCGCCAGGCAGGGAGACATGGTACCTAAGCCACTTAAATTAGGCATTAGGCAAGCGGCCTGGGCTTCAGTAGGTTGGGGGGGAGCACATCCGTTCCCGGCATTGTGGCTGTGATTCCTGACGTGTCTCTAGTCCTGCTTGCTGTAGGTGGAATGATGAGTGTTGATTACATAACTGGATGCGATGGATGAGGAGGCAGACCCTTGCAGCACTCTCTGCTAAGCAATTTTTCTGCCGAATTGTTCTGATCCAAGGCCGAAGCGAGAGCCTCTAGTGCAGGGCCAGAACCATTAAGCCAGGCAGCATGACAAAGGTCTTTTAGGCACTGCTAGAATGGTGCATGTTAAGTAGTTCTGTAAGCCCACCCCCCCTGGCAAAGATGGCGAGCAGGGGTCACTCGGGGGACGGAGCTATCAGCTGCCAATCTTTTTGAGCATATAGCCAGCATGAAAGTCGGAGGGAGGCTGCTTGGCTAGCTTCAGGGTGTCATGTATGCCAGGTTGTCAGTAGCGCCCAAGCCAATCATACGCCACTAACCTGTATCGTAGAGTCCAGCAGAGACGATAGGAGATGAGTAAGTCCCTGATTCCCGAGAGCCTAAGCCCCAGCAGAGGAAGGCAACCTAGCTGCGTGAGATCAGGCCTGAGGGAAAAAGGGAAGTGGATAACAAAACAAAGATGAGGTCAGTGATAGGAGCTCTTCAGGATGAATGTCGGGGATGTAATCTTCTCTTGGAAGATAGATACCTGCAGACCTAGGATGAGAGAGACAGAAGAATTCTCTCTTACAGTGTAGCGAAAGTACAAGACCTTATGCCTACCCACCACAACGGTGATGTCTTGGGATTTACCTCAAGTCCTGCGTTATCAATCTTGTATCCTTCGGCACTCCCCTGACTGCCTCATATAGTTCATACCCCTACCCGGGGTTACCACACTGTCCCAGTTATTGTCACTAAAGTGCGTGGGTACTATTCGAAACTTAGCCCTAGAGTTTAACGTGCGTAGGACCGCACCTGGCTTCTTCGTGATGTGATTCACACCTCACACCCACTACGTCAGATACCAGCTGAAGGGATCTACTCGTGAGCACCCGCACTTGCACAGTCACAGCGATAGCGTTGCTCCTAAAAACAAAAGAGTATCCCCTCCTTGGGGAATTCGTGGAGAAAGTATTAAAGCAGTCTATGCATGGCAGAACGGCAGCAAGGCACTTAGCGTCTGTGTCTGCGTAGTGCAGTCCCGATATAATCTCTGGGTAAGGGAAAGGCAAACCGGGAATATAGACGACCTGGATGAGTCTCTATAAAGTTTTTGTTGAAAAAAGCAACACGCTCGGCTCACCAGATATGCTTGAGCCTCTGCCTTCCAGATTCCATAGCGTTTCTTACCCTCCGGTGAAAAAGGCTTGCTTCCACGGGAACGCGGGACTCGGCCCGACACAGGAATGAATGCGGAAATGCTTCTCGCTGGAATCCGGCGGGGAGCACCTTCCGCCTCGAAAATCCGGAAGCTCTATGATTGACAAGCACCTTCTGCCTCCAGCGGAAGTGCTTATGTAGTGAAGGTCTTTGGATGCGCCCCAGTGCCTGCAGGGAGTTGTAGTTCAGGAAACCCTGACATCGGGGAAACGCGGAAACAAACCCTATCGCTTTCTGGTAACAGGCACGTTTGGGGGTGAGAATACGGGTGAGTGCTACACAGGGCCAGTTGGGGGCTCTGCTCAGGGTAAGGTCAGAATGCTTGGTTACGTTTGGATACTTTGACAGGTTGCCCTTGCTCAAGCAACACGGCGATAAGGGTAATTTTGGGGGTGTGAACTAGGTGTCCTTTATGAAACTCATTAGATCTTGCAGTTCCGCCGTTGCAGAACATAGATTTGTCAACATTCTTCAAGGATACCATTATTAGCAGGAAGGTATTGAACTATGGAGAGACAATGGTGGTGGGTTCGGGCACAACAGTAGTAAGGGAATGACGTCCTGATTCAACAGGCTATATGTACCATCAATAGCACCGGCTGCTGTATGGCTTCTATTTCGCCCGGGACTGGGGCGGGCAATGCCATTAAACTTTGCAGCCAGACACGGAATAGGCAAAGTTTTACCTGTGATGGTGCAACGGGCACTCAGCAGTTGAGTTAGCTGAGTGGCATCATACCCTAGTATACCGTCTGTGTAATACGTACGGTTAGGGGCTAGGCCCGAACAGGCACTTCCTGTCTGCGGGGGCGGGAATGTGCCAGTGCCAAGAGGGTGCTGGTTGCCTGATTAGACTGCTATGGATGGGAGGGAGCACTAATACGGTCAACCACAAGAGCACATTTTTGCAGTCATAGAGGGTTAAATTGATCATTTGATGGCATGGTACCAGTTGCTTCAGTTATGCGCATTTTCCTTGGCAGTTGGCAGCGAACATTTTGAATGCCATGCTGGTGGTTAGCCTGTGTCATGCCTTTCAGAGGTGTCTCAGCTCAGGCATGGCCAAGCTTGGGTTAGATGCCTGTGGTCTGCCCTGGGATTCATGTTATCGGGCAGGTCAAGCGGCAGAACTTAGAGGGGCTTGGGTCCGACCTCTGGTCACAGGTGCAGTTCCTGGTAGGTTCACTTAGTATCCCGTCCTTTAGTTCGATTTAAACAGGTACCATTGATTTGAGTAACGGTAACGGGCAATTTACCCCGCCCTGCAGCCTTGCCTGGCAGCGATGCAAGTGTGGAAGTTGCCTTCCAACCGGGGCGACCTGGTACATAGGTTTGGGGGGGAAACGCAAGAGGCAGATCCTGGTAGGTTCACTTAGTATCCCTTCCTAAGAGTTCGATGAAACAGGTGCCATTGATTTGAGTAACGGTAACGGCTACCTTCTCCCGCCCTCCAGCACTGGCTGGCAGCTGTGCAGGTTGTGGAAGTTGCCTTCCAACGGGGGCGAGTTGGTCCATAAGATTGGGGGAACCCCTGGGAAACACATTTGGGCTACAAAGTAGCAGGAGAACAATTGGCATTCCCAGTATTCAAAATAGGGAGGTATTTTACACGTTGGTTCCCCTCTGAGGTCACTCTATCCTGTCTGCTCCCTGGTATACTAGCAGAAGTTTGGGAGGGCAAGGCTTCACATTGGGTGGTGACTGACGGAATGCATTGGACATAATCCGACTAGTGCTAGACTCAGACAACTGAGTGAAAGAGGAAGTAAGGCGGGCTTGTCAACTCTTACCTCCTCCCGCATTGCACTGCCTGGCAGGAGTGGCTTATCAGAGGTATTGTTCTTCAGCCATGCAAAGGTAATATGGGACCATCGCCTATTCAGGTTTTCAGGTCAATTCAGTCAAAAATCCACGGGGGGGGGGGTTCGTGGCCAAGCCGTTCATGGAGTAAGACGTGGGCTGTTGGAGCTCCGGGCTGCCGCTGGGTAAACGAGCATCCGACAGCGATTTGGCGGCCGGTACACGGTCTCCTTTGGGGGCGAGAGGCCAGCGGAACGGAGAGGGCTGCCTCTGGACGTCGTGGTGAGCCCGGGGAGTGCAGCTGGAAGCGCCGGAGGCCGGACAGGGGAGAGACCCCGGGCGCAGAGGAGGCGGCCGCCATCTTGGGCATCCCGCATCGGAGGGCGGCGGAGGGTTCCCGCGGGCTGCCTGGGTGCCCGAACCCGCCGGAGGCGCTGCCTGGTCATTTTGGGTGAGATCGGAGGCGTCTGGGAGGGGGGGCCGAGGCTCCCTGGAACTGGCTGGAGGAGGAGGCGCTGGAGGGGCTGCTCCGGTGGCGAGTCCGCCATTTTGTGCCCCTGGGCCTCCGACGCTGCGGCCCCTGCAGTCGAGAGAGACGAGGACGACTTAGCCTGAGGTGAGGAGGTCGGCGGGCGGCATCGGCCCGAGTAGCGGTTCGCTCGGACGCCTGCGGGGGAGGATTGACTGCGGTGGCGTGCGGCGCCCTGGAGGAGGTGGGCCCGACCTCTGGAGAACCCCTGGGAGTGCTGTCTGCGAGGGGGCGGCGACTACTGTGAAGGCGCCCGGAGACCCAGTGCGGGGGCTCTCCCTGCGGCCCTGAACTGGAGCCCCGGACCAGGGGCGGCCTGGCTGGCTGATTCTCTTGGGTGGTGGCCATGTGCCCGAACGTCAGACTGGTGGCTGCTGACCCCTGACCGCGTTCCGGGCCTGTCTGACGGGGCGTGCCTTCGCCCGGAGTTGGGGGAGACCCGGGGGTTCCGCTGGGCACTGGTGGTGTCCCCGGCTGCTGGATCGCCTCCCCTGCTGGACGCTAGTGAGGAGTGGGGCTGAACTGTGTGGCGTTAGCGGGGCCTGGGACAGCGGGACTTCTTGGCCGTTGGGCCCCTCTGCGTGGACATACTGCTTGCCCCTGCCTATGAACGGTCTGTGTTGGCGCATTGTGGGGGTACATTGGAACTCCCTGGAGGCGCAGGAGGGCCGCTGCGGAGACGGCGCGCCCCCATGTCCTGCTGAAACTGTGCCGTTCGCTGCCTGCGAGGGCGGGGGAGGCCCCGGGTCGGAGCCTGGTGGGCCTGGGGACTGGAAGCGTCCGGGCCCCGAGGGCGGGCTGTGTCGGTGTGGACCTCGGTGCCCTGGTCCACCGCTGCACCCGGAACGCCTACACTGCGGCGCTGTGACCAGGGCGTGCGGCCTGGAGTGTGGGGCAGCCTTACGTTGGACGCGACGCAGACTGGCTTGCGCGCCCTTGGACGCTGGCTGACCCCCCGGGCGGTGGCCCTGAGTTGACTGCCCGATCTGCGGCCGGGGTCCTCCTGTGGAGGCGACGTGGGACTGCACAATGACGCGCACCAAGCCGGGAAAAGAATCATCGGCGCCCACGAAAGACGCCACGGTGAAGGACCTTTGGAATAAGCCTGGAGGGGCGCCGACGGGCTCGCAGGCGCTGGGGGCTGGAGCGTCGGCGGAGCCGGTGACGCATTCCTTTATGGCGCTCTTCATGCAGAACCTCAAGTCTGAAATAGGCTCGCTGCGCACGGAGGTCCAGGCCTGCGTCAAGGCGCTCCGGAGAGACGTGGGAGAGCTCGGGGACAGGGTAGACGATATGGAGAAGACCCTGGACGCTCGCACGGAGGACCAGGAGCGCCTTTGGCAGCGAATAGCGGCCCTGGAGGAGCAGAATGTCGAGCTGCAGATCAGGCAGGAGGACCTGGAAAATAGGGGGCGCCGCAACAACATCCGCATTCGAGGCGTCCCGATTGGAGCGGAGGGGGCGGATATTATGACATTTGTGGCGGACCTTCTTCATGAACTCCGGGGGGATGATGATGCCTCTCCGCCGGCATTGGATAGGGCCCACTGAGTCTCTGGTCCGCCTGGGAGACCAGGCCTAGTTCCCGACATCCTGACGCGGGTCCACTTCTTTGTCGAGAAGGAGGCTATTATCAAGGCGACCAGGGATAGGACAGATATCAAGTACAAGGGAGCTACGATCCAACTGTTCCAGGACCTGGCCCCCACGACCCTCCGGCGTCGGAGGGCCTTCCAGCCGGTTACGGACAAGCTGCGAGACCTCAACATTCGCTATCAATGGGGACATCCCTTCGCCCTCATCTTCCACTGGGAGTCCAGACGGCGGGTACTGCGGTCCTACAGGGAGGCCGCGCAGCTGCTTCAGATCCCGGACTCCCCTCCGGCCAGTCCGGTGCGCGGTGCCGCGGGGCCTCGCGCCTCGCTCAAGCCTAGTTGGTCCAGGGTGCGCCGGGCGGGGCAATCTCCCTCTCCTGCGGCTAGTCGATCATCGAGTGACAAGCAGGACATCATACGCCACATTCGGTCCCTGGAGGCCGGCTCGTCGCCGGTGGGATCACAGGAGCCCGCTCCCCAGTGAACTTCCATGCTTGCAACCCTGGCTCCCCTTTTGAGAATGCGAGGTGGCTCTCTATGGGACTACCAGCCGCCTTTTGGGGAGAGAGAGTGCGGCCTACTCACTGAGGTCGCTGCAGCAGCTCCAGATGTAGGGCGGCGGCCCGGGGCTCCTCCTGACTTGGTGAATGGCGGCAGTGCCGACGGACCCCCACCTTTATTCCTGGGAGAGTGACATCTCTGGGATAGCCTGTGCCACAGTGCCTGGCCACTCCCTAGACTGGAATAGGCCTTGTTGGCCATGTTGGCCGTTTTGTGGTTTTGGTTCTTTTGTTTGCTCCTACTTTATTTCCTTTCTCCCTCTCTACTTCCTAACCCTCTGGCGGGGGGGCTTTGTGGAGGGGTTGGGGGCAGCGGGGGGGACAACTGCGCTCGTTGATCCATGTCTATGACTACAGTACCCTCCTGGAAGGTCGTCTCTTTGAATGTGAAGGGGCTCAACTCGCCTAGCAAACGACATCAGATCTGGAGATATTTGCTCCAACAGGGCGCCGACATAGTATTCCTGCAGGAGACGCACCTTCTAAGGGCCGATGTGGGTCGAATGGCTCATCCGCGCTTTCCCCATAGGTTCTGGGCATCTGCGGCCACTAAGACAGCGGGGGTCGCAATTTTTTGTCGGGCGGGATTCTTCCATGGGGACACACAGGTGCGTAGAGACACTGCGGGCCGGGTCCTGAGGGTTGAGCTAACGCGGGGACACCGTAGGCTCACACTTTGTAATCTTTACGCTCCCAACCAGGGTCAGGACGTCTTCCTGCGCGGGGCCATCCGGGAGTATCTTGATCCGGTGAGCTCGGACCTCATAGTGGGGGGTGACTTCAATCTGGTTTGGGACGCGGAGCTGGATCGTTGTGGGGGAGGCTTTCATGGAGTGGGGGCCCTGTCGGCCACAGTGAAAAAATCCCTTACTGCTTTGAACTTGGTGGATGTTTGGCGTTACCACTCCCCGGGGCTGAAAGACTACACCTTTTACTCACATGCACACCGCTCTTACTCTCGCATCGACATGCTCTTTGTCTCCCACTCCCTGCTCACGGACACTATGTCGGCATCGCACTCGAGCATTTCGGTCTCCGACCATGCCCACGTGGAGGTGATACTCCATGAGCGCCTCACTCGCGCATTAGGTCCCCGCCGTTGGCGGTTCCCGGATCACGCCCTACGGGACCCGGTAGACAGGGAGGAAATAAAGACGGCCATACTGGAATACTTTGAGCACAACGAGTTGCCGGAGACCCCCCTTCCCCTCTTATGGGATGCCTTCAAGGCCACGATACGGGGCACCCTCACGGCTATAGCTGCCGCCCGGACGCGGGAAGCCAAACTGTACGAAACCAGACTTGCCCGCGAACTCAAGACGCTGGAAAAGATGGATCAGGCCCGCCCGTTGGCGGCTCATAAGAGGCGTCTGGCGGTCCTTAGGGGACAGCTACGGGCACATAGGACGAATAAGGCGGAACGGGCGCTCCTTGCGCTCCGACAGCGCTTTTACATCGGAGGAGACAAGGTGGGCGCAGTACTAGCGCGGCGGTTGCGTACGAGGGCGGCCAAGGCCCATATCGCGAAGCTACAGGGGGCAGGGGGAACCTGGGCGACCACGGAAGCTGCGAAGCTCCAGGCGTTTCATGACTACTATTCCTCCCTGTACATGAGAGACCCGCCGGACCCTGCATTGATCGTGGAGACCCTGGGAGAATGCGAATGGGAGCCGCTGAGTAAACACCACTCCGAGCTCTTAGAGGAGCCCATTACACTGGAAGAAATAGCGGGCGCCCTGGGAGATCTCCCGCTAGGCAAGACACCTGGGCCAGATGGGCTCCCGGTGGCATTCTTTCGTACCTTTCTGCCGCAGCTGCAACCTTACCTCCATCGGCTCTTTAATTCATTCGCGGATTCGGGAGGGCCCTCTCCGGACATGGCGATGGCTGAGATCGCCCTCATCCCAAAGCCGGGGAAGGACCACGCCCTCTGCTCATCCTATCGACCCATAGCCCTGTTGAATACAGATCTTAAACTGTATACCAAAATTCTCGCCAAACGACTCAGTGCACACCTCCCTCGCCTCGTAGACCCGGATCAGGTGGGGTTCATACACCAACGCCAAGGTGCGGACAATGTACGTCGCATCTCCCACATTGTGGGTAAGGCCAGGCATTGGGAAATCCCGGCTTGCCTGTTGTCCCTAGACGCTGAAAAAGCGTTCGACCGGGTAGATTGGGCGTTCCTTCGAGCGGTTTTACGGAAAATAGGCCTTGGGCCTAAAATGGAAGCGCGCATCATGGCCCCATACGCTGCCCCTGCAGCCCGGGTGCGAGTAAATGGCCAGCTTACACAGCCATTCCCCATCTGCAGGGGCACGCGGCAGGGTTGCCCCCTGTCACCCTTGCTCTTCGCCCTGGTAGTGGAGCCCCTAGCTATTCTCATTCGCCAGTCGCCGGATGTCAAGGGCATTTCCCTTCGGGGACGCGACCACAAGATTGCGCTCTTTGCCGACGATCTCCTTCTAACGCTGTCTGCGCCCTCAACCTCGCTCCCGGCCGCGCAATCGTTGCTCCACGCCTATGAGCGTGCCTCCGGGCTAAAAATTAATCACACTATGTCCTGGGTGCTTAATCTCACGATTCCGGAGGCGGAGGTGGCGGCGCTGCAGACATGCACCCCATATCAATGGGCGAGCGGCTCAGTGAGATACCTTGGCCTTAACTTGACACCGGACCTAGCAACCTGGACGCAGGCCAATTGGCCGGAGTGCAGGCGCTCGGTCCTAGCTGACCTGCGCACCTGGAAGGCACTGCCGCTTTCCTGGCTTGGTCGCCTCAATGCAATTAAGATGTCCGTGCTGCCAAAGATCCTCTACCTGTTTCAGACTCTGCCGACTCCCATACCGGAACATTATATCCAAGGGTTACAGCGGGACTTGATCTCCTTTATTTGGGGAGGTAAGAAACTGCGATTCTCTAACAAAATATTAAAGCTCCCTCGGTATAGAGGTGGTCTTGCCTGTCCCAATTTAATGGACTACTACTGGGCGTCGCACCTCCGATATGTTCTGGAGTGGGGGGCGTGGGAAAGCGAAAAAATTTGGTTCCACATGGACAGGGCAGTTACCCGTCGCCCGATCTGGGATCACGCTTGGCTGCCCCGGGCGGCGCGCCACCGTAGTGCGTACATGGCGGTCCCCACTAGGACGGTCTTGGAGATCTGGGACAGGGTGGCGGTCCGCAGGGGCCTCACCACTTTCCCCTCGCCACACACCCCCATAGCTCGCAACCCACAGTTTCCGCCGGCCTGCCGCTCGCCATACTTTGAGAACTGGACGGAAAGCGGCTGTCGGACGATCCGAGATCTCTTTGTGGGGGGGGGACTTCAAATCCTTCCAGCAATGCCAACGGGAATTTGGGCTGACGGACAGGGACAAGTTCCAATACGTACAGCTTTGGCACTGGGTGCAGGGCTCTTCGCTGGTGCAGGCGGCCACGCGGCCTCTCACCCCGTTTGAGCACTTAGCGCGCACGTTTGGCACATATAGGGGCCTTGTCTCCCGCGTCTATAAAGTGCTCCATCATTCCCAGCGTCCAGGCCTACATCCGTACCAAGTACGATGGCAGAACCTCTTGGGCTCCGGGATCACCTCCGCGCAGTGGGCAAGGCTCTGGAGCGATATCCCCAAAACCTTCCGTAGCATCCCCCAGCAGGAATCGGCCTACAAGGTGATGACCCAGTGGTACTACACCCCTGTCCAACTCCAGAAGGTGTTCCCTAAGGTGTCCCCGCTGTGCTGGCGCTGCGCCCAGGCGCCGGGGGACTTTATCCATGTTTGGTGGACGTGTCCGAGTTTGACTACCTATTGGAAGGAAGTCCTCAGCCACATCAAAAGGGTACTAGGCTACCCCCTGCCGGAGGACCCGCTCACGATTATTTTGGGCCTCCGACCAACGTCGCGGCGGGCAATGACAGGTCGAGACTGGCACCTGAGCCTTCACATGTTAGGCGCAGCAAAACAAACAGTGGCGGTATACTGGAAGAAGGCGGAGCCGCCCTCCATCAACGTGTGGTTTGCCCGCCTCTGGCAGGTCTTGGCGATGGAGCTGCTTACAGCCCGTCTCCAGTTCCGGTAAACTAGGTTCAAGACCCTCTGGACTCCCTTGGTGGAACACTTGAGCAGGATAGAGCATGCACGATTGCAACCGCCGAGACTGCGGGCCCTAAAGCTGTTCGACGACGAGATTAATCTGATGCGCTCCGAGATTCTCGCGCGGCCTGTGGAGCTGACACCCTCATCATTGGAGGGTCCCTAGCTCCAGGCGAGTGCGCCGGAGTCGGATCTTCCCACCACACAGGCATACATTACCACAGGGGTACCAGGGACGTCAGGGGACCGCCGGCCCAGCTTAAGCGAGACTAGTTGAATCCACCGGATTTCCCCCTTTCCCCCACTATGGCACTTGGCGTTCTGCTTCCCCTCCCCCGCCGCCCTCCCCCGCCACTTTCCCCCGGTCCTTGTTTGTTTGGTTTGTCCTGTCTTCAGGACTTATAGAGGTTAAGCGATGTGATAGTGCCTTGGCGACACAGCACGGTGGCGCTACGCCACTCCGTCCAATCCCTTCAAAGACTGCGAGTTTGCCGGGGAACACTGTATTGCACTACATGAGCTGTCCGGGGCATGGCATATGAACTTAGCATAGACCTGGCGTAGAGAATAACAAATACTTGTCCTGGGCAGGGTTAAGACACTCACTAGCTTTGGGCCTGGGCCCTGTTGGCCTCCTACCGCGGGACCCACGTTAGAGACTAGACTACACCACCAGTTGCATCTGCCCTGTCTGACCCCTCCGTTGGTGCGAACATGGCTTTAGACAGGATGTGGGGCGACGGGCACGTTGGGTGGGATGCGTTGGGTAGGGGAGCGGCAGAGGGGATAAGGCTACAGGGCTTTTCAAGGAGAGTGACTGCTGGGACAATAGAGAGACGTGGGGTCCGGGGGGGGAGGGGTGGACCCAGGGCATGGAGGATACAGCAGGGAACTGGAGGGGAGGTACATGAGTTATGCTATGCTTTACTGCTTCTGTATGATGGAATTGGATTTTGTTCGCTGCCGGCCAGGATGGTTGTAGGCGCACAGCTGTGTACTTTGGCTAACCTCATCTTTCAATAAATACAAAGTTGGTAATAAAAAATAAAAAAAATAAAAAAATCCACGGGGAGTTTCGAAAGGATGGGGGCACCTGTCCTTATGAGGGCATGCTGGCCTCCGGTCCTGTATGGGCTAAGACTTGTTCTGGCTGGACCTGGGAGAAGCCCGGTAATCAGCAGGTTGTAAGTAAAAAGGCCTACCTTGGTGGGGGGCCCTGGTAGTGACGGTGGCCACTCCCAAGGCTGTGGAGGAGTTACAGGGCGATCCAGAGTCTGCAGATACCAAGGGGTACTTCATGCAGCAGCACAGCGTGGTGCTAAGCCAGGATACCCAGGGATGTCTAGCGTTGTCCCCTGGAAGAACTACGGTGCCCCTTTATTCCTACGGGCGGTTGTGGGTCTGAGCAACCGGGGGCTGCCATTATACGCTCCGCCCACCTCTTACGGGGGGCGTGAGTAAGCAAGTGGACTGGTGGTCCACTGATGGGAGGGGGTGGCCCCTCCCAAGGTTTGGTATGCACCAATTGGCGACTGCCACGGTGTGATTCAGGCTTATCAGACGGGCAGGCGGCATAGGGGTTCGCCTGCCCTGGGATCGGATCGCCCGTAAGATAACCCACCATGTTTGCATATTGGTTATGCTAATAAACCTGCAGCAATATTTCTCCACCTACATATGTGTCGTGTGGTTTATTTATGTACTTATGTGTTATGTCCAACAGTTGCCGATATTGGCACTATGCACAGCTCGCCCGCTGCAGCTTCTGCACAGCTCACCCGCTGCTGCCCACCCACTGCAGCTCCCGCACAGCCCACCCACTGCAGCTCAGTACTTGAAATAGAGATCAGTGCGCGCGGTACTCACCTCCCTGAGCTGTGGGGGTGGGGCCAGGGCGGGTCTACGGGCAGGGAGCGGGGCTCCTCTCTCCCGGGCCTGCCCTTCACGTCCTTTTATGATCAGATACACGATTTCTGTCCCTTCGCCTTATGTCTCCCTGCTTCCGCTCCTTCATCTCCAAGGTCTATATATACCCTTTCAATTCCTTTTTGGTGTTTTGCCCTCTCTATATTTCACTCCACTGACTCCCTCCCCCCCCCTCTTTATTTACCTATGTTCTCTCGTACCACTTCCTTCTTTCACTTTCTATTTGTCCCCCTTCTCCTTCTCATTTCTCTGCTACTTTGGCTTGTTTCTTCTCTTTCCACTTGTCTCTACTCCCCAATATCTTCTTTACCCGTCATTCTTCTCCTATAGTTGCCTTTCTCTCGTCCTCTTCTATCCCTCTGTCCTCCGGTTTCTTTCCCTTACACACAGACTCGTACCCTAGTTTCTCGTTTCTGTGTCTCTTCTTCCCGTCAGTAGCTTTCTCTATCTGTATGTCAATAACGCCAGGCTGCTCCCTCCTCCCCTCTCATTTTCCTTCTGCTCATCTGTTGCCTTGCCTTATCTCAATTTCGTCCCCCAAAAAAGGACTGGCCATTTGAAAAGGCAGTCTTGGGGTTGGGCACAACACTCCGTACTACACAGGTGGACGATTCTGTCCCCAGCCAAGAGGACATTGTAGTGGCCTGGATCTTTGGACAGTCACAGGGTCGGACTTGGATAGAGAATGGGGCCGGTACCAAAATACTGATGGCCCCCGTCTCCGAATTAGATAGCTAAGGAAGTGGCTAACAGCAGCAGAGTACAGTAGTGCAGGACTGTCACGCAGACACGTGGGCGGCCCGCAATCTCAAAGAAAGGAAAAGTTGGGAGCCAGAGGCGCAACTAGAGCCAAATCTCGGAGGGGAGGGGGGGCTACTAAAACTTTCGGGGGTCTGACTCTTCCAGCAATATGCAGAGTGGAGATGCAGGGGCTCTAAGAAGGGGTGAAAAACAACAAAGCCTCGTTAACATGTAAATGGTCTTTTAAAGACCTGTGAAGTACTCGGGTGCGACTGTGTGTGCCCAGGAAGCTGTCTAATCCAGGGATGCCACACACGACGGAAGCCCTTTGAGCCCAATGGGCCTG
Organism: Triturus cristatus; assembly: GCF_964204655.1. NCBI lineage: Eukaryota > Metazoa > Chordata > Amphibia > Caudata > Salamandridae > Triturus > Triturus cristatus. Next base: position 55,671,266 of record NC_140587.1, read on the forward strand.
GTTGGAGCGAAGATCAGCAGGGTCCCTCCTCGACTCCTCATCTTCAGCTTACCCGAACCAGCCTCCAGCCATAGTTCTTGGAATGGCTGCCATATCGTTTACAAAAGTGTGCCATTGACAACGAGGAGGGTATGCTTATGCGGCTTACTCACGCGGGCCTTGGACACTGGCGTGGACTGCGTGGTGCAGGCACTACCCGAGCTGGGCCACCTTCGCCTGCACTCGGCCCAGAAGGCCTCCACACACTTGCTCCGGATGTGCTGGTAAATGCAAGTCAGATTGCTAAATACACCAATGAAGCCCCGCGAGTCAATATTGCAGCTCTTAGAATTAGAACACCATGGCTGAGATCAGAGCACTCGTAGGCCATGATAGTATAACAGGCATTGGCAATGCAAATTAGTCTCGAATTTGTGAGAGTTCGAGGTATTAGAATCTTAAATGACAATGTTTTTTACCCATGTGTTTTGGATTGGAGTGGATGTATGTGGTGTGGAAAGGATTTATGTGGTTTGGATTTAAATTGATAGTTTTTGAATTGTGTGTTGTGTGGAGTGGATTTATGTAGTGAAATTATGTGCCATGACGTGCAATAGAAATATATGGATAGTAATTATCTGTCCTTGAGAATACTGGAATTAAGTGGAGTGGAATTGTGTGTTACAGAGTGCAATTATGTGGAATTACATTTTGTTTTGTGTATGTATGTATGTGCATAGCGAGAAAAGTATGAACATAAGTGCCAGTGTATTTATCGGGTAATAGACGTGTGGCAAAGCTAACCAGATTTACCGATGCGACTGAAACAGCGGTCACTAAAGGAACATAACGTGCCTTTGAAAAAGAAATGCATGTGATATAAGTTGATGGGCAATGACTTGTGCGCCCTTTGGATGTACGAAAAAATAAATGAAAAACAGACTGACTACATGCAAAATATGGGAAGTGAAAAACGAAACAAAATCTGTGCTTCGTAATAAGGGTTATGCCAGTGTTAAGGTGTTGGAGCGCTTTAAATGATGTGGTTGACATTACACAGGGGCAGATTTACTTTTTCCCCCATTGAAGAACTGAACAATTAAGTGATTTGCCCAGAATCACAAGATGTTCAGTACACTGATGGAGCTCCAAGGTTGCTCCCCAGTTTCAAAGTCGGTATTCCTGTCTGTAACGCCACACCCTCTCCTCCTTCCTATATAGTGAGGGATAACATTACTCTTAAGTTTAGCAATATTTCTGGGTCCATTTTAGATACGCAAGAGTAAATTAGGTGATTTTATTATAATTTAGCAGTATGTATTTATTGATGTGCTTTTAGTTTGTAATGAATTAAGCACATTAAAATACACGGAACACGAATAATAGAAACTCTACACCAAATGGGCCGAGATTTTGGTAAGTGGTATTTAGGACAGGTTTGAGCACACTGAAAGAAATGATGTCTGCGCTTAACACGCCAGCAGACTTTAACAATACAGAGGGTGATGATCACTTCAGCTTTGAATGCTCTGCTTCGTGCACACGGCTGTGTTTGTCTACAATTTGTGCCTTGTCAAGTCCATAGTGCGGAGAGAGGCGATAGAAGGCACAACGGTGCAGCAGGGGATGCACATTACTATTGCAGAAAACGTTTTTGTGTTTGCTGCAAGTACAACAATGTTGGTCCTTCGGCGTGGAGCTACTGAGCGGTCAGGAACTGGAGCCCCTGCAGATAAGTGACAAATGTAGTAAAAAAAAGAAACAGGAATGACCAGTGACAACAGACTAATCGCTCATCTTTGGCCAAGCTGGATTGCTGCAATGTCTTTTGTAATAAACTGGTACATACTTGTTGCAATGAATAGTAACCACTGTGTTTAAAGAAACAAGGGGACCCAATTGTGATGGTCAGGGACCTTGGGTAGTAGCCCTTTACAAATACAGTAGAACCTGACAGGGAAAATACACAGATAAAACAATAAATATAGACCTGGAATCAGTACAATATTAAGGCTGTCCAGCCGGACAAAGTGATTTTAATAATGTTTCAGATCACAAAAACGAGGGTAAAGTGGGACACAATAGTGCGTCCTACAAATAACACAAAACACAAATAACAAAGGTCTCAGGCAGGAAAAACAGCTTGTATGTTATACAAGAAATTAAACATGCGAAGATAGGTAACAACACCGTTACACATAAATAATCACTTGAATTGCGTTTACGGTGTACATTAGGCCGATGACGTTTTGATCCAGTAAAACCAATACTAGGATCATCATCAGGATCTAAAGTTACATTCCTGAGAGAGATTTTCCATGCAGGATTGCACAAGGCATGTGGTCTTGTACTGATGCGGCAATTAATGTAAAAACTCAAGTTTGCCGATTGACTGAACCGAACAAGGTATCACATGAATGGTTGCGCATGTGGAAGTGGTAAGAGAAATTAAATGGACTGCGTTCACTTATCCAATGTGAGACCAGCGGTGTTAGGGGGAGGCATGATGATCTGAATTGTGGATCAATTGAGAACTGATCCAAAGGGAATTAATCATACAGGGCACCGCGATGGTGCGGTCAATGTGGCACCGGCGGCGGTGGAAGGAGGCACAATGACCTTGGTGTCCACGAGTGTCCGGGTGAGTTCGGTGAAATGGTAACCACGGCACGCTGAATCTTGCTAGGAAATCAATGAATGCAAATGCGGCAGCGGGAGAGAAAATCAGACATCTATTTCAATTTGTCTTCACGAGGTCCTTATTCTGGCCATCGTTGTAGTGAAATCACGCATGTGAAGGATGTCCGTGCACTTCCAGCCACTCAGTCATGCACGCACTGGGCTTGCAGGGTCAGCCTGCATCTTGAAAGGATGTGCATGGTGGTGATCAGGAAGTTACGGTGCCCCCGCTTCTGAATCATTGAGTGGTCGTGTCGGTTGGCAGCAAGTGAGTAGGCGACTGAGTCAGGGTAGGGTGGGGGATGAAGAAGTGAGCAAGCTGGTTCATCACGTTGTTGGTGAGAGAATAATTTTACTGGTTAACTCATAATAAGGCTGCGAGCGGGTTAAGAAATGTGAGTGACCGCATGTGAAAATTACACTTTAATTGTTTGTCAGATGATGGAGCACAAATCACCTGGGCAACCTTTCTGTATTTTTGGTTTTAAAAGTCATCTTTACACAAGAGTCACAGGGAGACAAGCCTAACAAAGTAAAGAACAGCGTCCCGTGAGTGGTGTGTGCGCACCAAACAAATAACAAGATCGTGCCTTTTGTGACTCCTATAGCTGGGGGGGCAGCCTGATTGGTTTTCTGTTTGTGGCTGCGCATTGAGGTCGGCGCCATAATCCCGAGTGCCAAGCCCTAGCTCTGGGTGTCCAAGGAGGGGCAGGGTTGGCATGGCTGGGGTGTGTGCGCATGGGGGCAACCGCTCGTCTTTCTTCTTGTGGCCGCGGACCAGTAGGAAAAAAAGAAAATAGTGCTTACAGACTAATAAACACATACCGTGCTACAACAGAAGTAAAGGGGCTTGTAGCCATGGTAGGTTACAAATGAAGAAAAGGTGGTACTAAGGAGGGACCAACAAACCGATAACTAAATCAGAAGCCTGCATTTACAAAGGACAATGGTAGATCTCCTAGTGCCCCCGAGCCACGACATAATCCGTTTAGAAAGAACAACTAAACTGGGCGGTAGATTAGCTTGCATATACCGGAACACACTATCTGTCTCCCACACGGAGTCCCCCTCCTCACCTTTAGTTGAATACCTTTGTCTCAACATCTCTAGTAACCACATCTCGGTTTTTAAATTTCACACTTTCTACCACCCTCCTGGCGATGACTTCCTCTTCACTGAACACCTAATGGAAATTATATCTTCCAATGATGACCCTACAGAATCCCAAATATACCTTGGTGATTTCAACCTCTACTGGTCCAAAACCAACGACCAAGCGATGAGCTGCCTTAACGCCTTCCTATCTGACCTGGACCATATCCAATTCTGTGATCGGCCAACTCACAACAAAGGAGAAATTCTGGACCTCATTATCTCAAAAGTCAATGTCATCACATTGGAGGGCATTACCCGATTGGTCCGACCATTACAGCATCTTCTTCTTTATCAACAGGGAGGTGATACAGAAAATGGTCCAACCAAAGAAAATTAAACAGTGGAAAAGAGACCTCAGGAATATTAACAGAGACGGTCTAGCTATCGACTAAAATGCCTTGTCTCCCCAAACTGACATGACTGATGTACATGATCTCACTGTTTTCTATAACTCCACTAGCTCCGATATCATGGACTCAATAGCTCCGCTACAGCAAAAGAATGCCTCCTCCAAAATCTCCAAACCATGGTTCAACAGCAACCCAAACTCTGAACGCCACAACCTAAGAGTTGCTGGAGATCCAAACCCTCCATCTATCATCTAAAAGTCCTTAGATCGGTTAGGAGTTCTTACAATAAAAAAATCAAGATGACTAAGGCCGATTACTTCAGGGTCCAACTCACTCAAGCCTCAAATCGACCCAAAAAACGTTTCGAAATTGTCAAACAGCAATCAGCTATAGCGCCCAAGCACTTCAAATCAACAGCCAACTCACACTCCTGCAACAATCTGGCTATCTTATTCACGGAAAAAAATACGTTCATCAGTCTTGAGATTGAATCTAAGAGAGCCCTACTTACGCCATCGGTGAGTGTGGCTGACCATGCCCTCTCTGAGAGTCTAAAGCCACTTAGTATTAGCACCAAGAACATGGCCACCTGGTGCTCCTTCTACACCTAGGTGAAAACAACTGCTGAACATTAACCCCCTCTAATCATTTTAGCGACCCTTTACCCTCGTCTGTCTTAAAAGAAATCAAAGGTGCCCTTATCCCCCTTTGGACAAAGATCGTCAATGCCGCCTTATGTTATGTTATGTTACGTGGGTATTTATATAGCGCACATACACCAACAAGTCTCTTGGCACTGGGGAGTCTGAATGGGGAAGAGTTAAGCAGAGTGGTGTCTAATTGTAGGCTAATGTGAACAACCAGGTCTTAAGTTGTTTCCTGAACCGTAGGTAATCAACCTCAAGACTGAGGGAGGTAGGAAGTGCGTTCCAGAGCTTCGGGCTCAGAAAAGAGAACCGGGTCCCACTGATGCCTTTACGTCTGATTCTGGGCACCGTCAGAAAGTTCTGATGCATAGATCTCAGAGTGCGCTGGGGTGAGTGCTTACTGATTAGCGAGGCAATGAATCTAGGGCCAGTTTCTTGGGTATCTTTAAAAAGAATACAGCCAGTTTTAAACATTTCTGGCTGCTCCACTGGGAGCCAGTAGAGATCTTTCAGCAAGGGGGTAATGTGGAAGCGTCTGTCCTTAAGGTTGATGATTCTCGCTGCTTGATTCTGGATCAACTGAAGATGATGTCTCTGGTATTGTGGGAGGCCTAAGTAGAGGGCGTTACCGTAGTCAATTTTCAATTGAATAAGGGCTATTGCAATTAGGGTACTGGCCTCTTTACTAAAAAAGCGTCTGATCTTATGCAATTTGCGGAGTTGGACAAAGCAAGCAGATGCAACTGAGCCAATTTGGGCGCTCATAGAAAAATCCAAGTCAATTCGAAGGCCCAGACTCTTTATCACTAGTTTAGGAGTAGGTGCCTCACCTAACTCAGAGGGCCAGTAAGAGGGAGTCCAATGAACTAGTTTACTACTGGAAATAATTATCTCAGTCTTTTCAGAGTTTAACTTTAATTGGTTGTTGTTCATCCAAGTTTTTACATGCGTCATTAATCTCCTGACGAAGTCTTTAGATTTGGTGGAGTTCTCCAGGGCAAAGATTAGCTGCATATGGTCAGCATAATTGAAGATCATTACCCCCATCTGCCGAAGACTAGAAATCAGGGGGCGTATATATAATATGTTGAAAAGAATCGGCGAGAGGGAAGAGCCCTGTGGGACACCAGAACTCATTGCTACAGTTTTTGATTTAAAAGGTGAGAGCCACACCGACTGTTTGCGGTCCGATAAAAAGGATCTGAATCAGTCAAGTGCCGAACCCCCAAGGCCTGCTGCAGCAATGCAGTCCAGCAAAATGTTGTGGTTCACGGTATCAAATGCCGCAGACAGGTCAAGGAGGATCAAAGCCTGAGTGCAATCAATGTCAGCCTGTCCTTTAAGGTCATCCATAACAGACAGAATCACAGATTCAGTGGAGTGCGCTGGACGAAAGCCTGCCTGATGGGTGTCCAAGAACTTGGTGGCTTCCAAGAAGGACCTCAGACAGGTGACTACATGCGTCAGAATTCCGTCCATCATTTGTTTGTTGTAACGCTTTTCGCCCTAAGTGGGATGGGTATTCCTAGGCGTGGGACCCGTGCTCACTACGCCACTGGAGTCAAGCTATCCTGGCTGATGACGGCTGATAGCCAGAAACCGGTCCTAGGATGCTTGATTCCGGTCCAGGGAAGACATGGCTTGGCAGTTCGGGCTGGACTGTTCCCATGAGGCAAAGGGTCAAGACTGATTTGCATATGGCCATGTCTAAACTAGAGTGGTGTAGTGGGCAAAAGAACGATGGATTTAACCCAGATTTCTTGACTGGGGGAGAATGTTTGCATTGTCAGCATTCCGTCCATCATTTGTTTGTTGTAACGCTTTTCGCCCTAAGTGGGATGGGTATTCCCAGACGTGGGACCCGTGCTCACTACGCCACTGGAGTCAAGCTATCCTGGCTGATGACGGCTGATAGCCAGAAACCGGTCCTAGGATGCTTGATTCCGGTCCAGGGAAGACATGGCTTGGCAGTTCGGGCTGGACTGTTCCCATGAGGCACAGGGTCAAGACTGATTTGCATATGGCCATGTCTAAACTGGAGTGGTGTAGTGGGCAAAAGAACGATGGATTTAACCCAGATCTCTTGACTGGGGGAGAATGTTTGCATTGTCAGTATTCCGTCCATCATTTGTTTGTTGTAACGCTTGACGGGACAGAAAGACGCAAGCAGCTGAGAAAGAGTCACAGGGATCTAGAGGTGCGGTTGGGGAAACATGACTATAGGCAATGCCTTGCCCTTCTCATTGCAGAGAGGGATCGCTAAGGCAGGTTATTGGCATGGCTGGTTATGGATAGGCGCAATCAAGTTGGGAGGTGGTACGGTGGTTACAATGCAAGTGGCCATTAATGCTGCTTTTGCAGAGTACTATTGCTCCCTGTATGCAGACATAGACAGCCCCCCCCGTTGACAGGTTCAAGGGGGTTCTTCATGGTCTACCCTCACCCTGATTGATTCCGTTTCAATGTGCCGAAGTGGATGAGGCCCTTCAAATGGATGTAATATGGGTGGCTATCACCCAAGTTGCCTGAAATAAAACTCTGGGTACGGATGGACTCACAATAGAATATTATGCCACTTTCATTGCACACCTTTCCCAGAATCTCTTGGAAGTTCTTAATTAAGAAAGGTAGAAGGGTCAGCTTCTAGACTTGCTCCATGAGGCCCTGATAGAGGGATGAAAACCAGGCCGAGATCCCCAGAAGTACCCTCATATTAGCTGATCTCCCTCTTAACCGTAGACTATAAGATAGTTGAAAAGGCCCTGGCCAATAGGCTGCTCCCTGTGGCTAACACCCTAGTGCACATAGATCAATGTGGGTTTATTCCAGAATGCAATACCATCCTCAACATACCACAACTACTTCATCGGATGAAAGCTGCCTCGAGTGAGATGAGTGAACAGTTGCTGGTTTCGCTTGACATAGAAAAGGCGTTTGACATACTGGGGTGAGATTACCTACTGGCAACGCTAGAGGAAATGGGCATTGGGCCAGGTCACCTTAGCTAGATTCATGCCCTCTATAAGAACCCAACAGCAAGAGTCGAGATGGGACAGTTGATATCTGACAGCTTTGACATACATAAAGGCACCAAGCAGGGTTGTCCCCTGTCCCTGTTGATTTTTACTCTGGCCATGGAGCCCCTGGCCTGTTGCCTGCACTTGTAAGTGCAGCTTTGGAGTCTCCTAGAACATAACAAACACCATATCATCTCTTTATAAGCAGATGATGTCCTTATTTATCTGTGTGATGCCACTGTCACATTTCCAGCCCTGAAGGAGACACTGGAGGAATTTAGAATCATGTCAGGCCTCAGAGAAAATTGGTCTAAGTCTTGCCTGTTCGCCATGTGTCCGGTTCCTGAGGATAACAGGAGGACCCTGCTGTGGTATTGTCTGGAATGGCGTGTGGACATGCCCAAGTTCTTGGGTGTACAGATCTACCACTTGGACAAGGACCTTGTAGAGGGTAACGTTGTAGGAAGCTTGCTCTGTATACTATACCAAAGTGAGATATAGTCTGCACAGAGTCCAGTGGAACCCCAAAGGTAGGCAGAGCTAAAAGTAGTTAGCACCTTACTCTCTATTTGTGATAGTGTGGGCAAGCAGTAAGGCTGTATCAGAGGGTAGTGTTAAGTGTTTGTTGTACACACTTACGCAGCAAATTATGTCACACACTCAAAGACTGAACTCAGACCAATTTGTTTGTACAAACAACATTATTTAGTTATTTTGTTTCTAGAACCAAGCCAAGCCTGGTGCAGGTAAGTGAAATAAATGCTTTTTAAAATCTCATGCAATATTTTAGAATTGAATTCAGGTTCAAATGCAGTTGATTGAATTACAGGTAAGTCAATGTTTCTAACTTACTTTTCAGTTACTTTCCAGATTACTATGTATGTTACTTTTTAGATTACTTTTGCTAATCAGTGTGATATGCCTAGATATCACACTGAGACATCTCTTAGACAACAGGTAAGAAAATCACTTTTAGAACACATGCAGTTTTCAATGTTCCATACATGCCAAGGAAAAACAGTCAATGTACACCTATAAAGAAAAATGAAGTAAACGGTGTGCAGGTAAGTTCTGGTTTGTGCGAGTTGGAAGTCTGGGGTTAGAATCGGGGTTTCCCCAGGGTCAAGGACGCACTCTCAGAACACCCCCAGTGGCACTAGGGCAGTCAGGTGCAGAGTGCTGAGGCCCAATGTTATCCAATGGGGATAGGAGCCCTCCTGCTCACGAGCAGGCCACAAAGTTGTGGTAGCAAAGCTGCTGGTGTTAGGCTCAGGGAAAAGGGGGATCCGAGTTAGCACCCGAAGTACACCTGCAGCGGCGCAGGGGCGGCTGGGTGCAAGGTGATGTTTTGGCATCGGGTGCCCTGTTGTTTTCAATGGGGATTCTCAGGTTGCAACAAAGACTGCAGGCTCAGGGACGAAGGTCTTCTGGAGGTGACCACTGGTTGGAGAGGTAATTTGGGATGCTTGGGGATGCCGGGACAGCGTCGGTTGGGCCACCCAAGGCCGTAGGACGTCGGGTGCAGGGGTGTCTTTAGGCGTCAGTTTTCCTTTTCCAGGTCTGGTGGCAGGGATCCTGCAGAAAGGGGCTGCAGGCTTCGCTTGGAGATTCGAGGCAGGTCAGAGATCACCAGATCATCAGACCAATGGCCGGGGAGACTTCCTCGTGGTATTGGGCCACTCAAACTCTGTCCGTTGGCGTCGGGTGCAGAGTGGTGCAGACTCATGGTTTTGGCTGGGGTGTGAGTGTGTGGGTGAGCAAATCCGGTGCTCACAGGAGACAAAGTCTTTGGCTTGGAAGGCAGGGGAGGTCCTCAGGGTTCTTGAGGTTGCTGGCTGCAGCACACAGCGGGATTTCGCTTGAGCATGTTCGAGGTGGGGACAGGCCGGCAGGGCTGGGGTCAAGTCAGTGGGCATCCTCCTCTTGTTAGTTTCAGCACGGCTTCTTCAGTCCTTCTTCTTCTCTTCTTCTTGTCGAGTGTTATCTATTCCTATCTATTCTTGTATGAGGAAGCAAGGTTCAGGGTTGCTCCTAAATACTAGATTTAGGGGCATTACAGGTAAGTAAAGGTTGGGACTAATGGGTCCCTTCCTTGGGGTGGGTACACCCCCTATTATGCCACCCTCCAGTGGGAGGTGGGCATATGCCTCACTGTGGTTGGCTGAGCCCCCCCATCTGCAAGATGGTGGGGAATGAGAGTTGTGCTTCACCTCACCTCGCCTCCCTCACCTGAAGGGTGGGGTTGGCAAAGGTAGGCACACCTCCCTTCCTCACTTGTTTTTCCCGCGATTCTCCTGCCCAAAGTGGGGGTCAGAACCAGTGGAGACCAGTTGCTGAAAGCATCAAGTGGCTTGGGGAAGCTCACAAAGGTGGCAAGCCTTTGAATCTTCCCCTTCGTGAACCCTGCCCATCCTGGGGGAGGAGGCTTGGCACCTTGTCCCAAGAGGTGCATTGTTTCAGGTTCTCGGCCCAGGGGTCCAGAAACATGTCTGGTGGTGGCAGCTGAATTCAGCCACTCAGCCTGGACACTAGTGGTAGGTTAGTTTTCAGGGAGCATCTCTAAGATGCCCTCTGTGTGCATTTTACATTAAATCCCACACTTTAATGTGCTGAGAATTCAGTGTAGCCGTTATGGTGCTGTGGAGTTCGTAATGACAAACTCTCAGCACCGTATACTATTAATGACAGCAATGCACTTACAATGTCTGAGAATGGACTAAGACACTGTAGGGGTACAGGGCTCATGCACCTGCACCCAGCTAGAGGGGTGACTGACCTATGCCAGGGCAGTGGGTTGTAGGTATGGCACACACATCGACTTTTCACTTTGATCTCCACCAAAACACGCAGCCTGCAAAGGCAGTGTGTGAGTGTGAAGGTACAGGACCTCTAAGGGTGGCACAATAAGTTCTGCAGCCCTTAGAGGCCTTATCTGGTCACAGTGCCCTGGGTACCTGTGGTACCATTTACCAGGGAATGACCTGTGGCCAGAGATGCCAATTGGGTTTGGGTTCGTTTTGATGAAAGAACACAGGCCCTGGGAACCTGATTGGCAGGGACCAAGGGCACATCAAGTCAAAACGGCATCAGTAGTCTGGCAAAAAGTGGGGGGGTTACTGCAACAGAAAGCCAGCTTCTCACACAAGCCCCCCTCTCCCAGCCCAAAGGCCAGGAGACTCAGCCAGACCTGGGAGAGTCTTCCTAGTCTTTCAGGCGAGGAAGAGAAGAGGAAGTGGTTTGAAAGTTGCATGGTCTACTCTGCCTTACATCCTTTTGTCCAGGTCAGTTTCTTTGGGGAGCTGGCCTACCTCAACCGTCTCAGGACCTAATTCCCAATGCTCCTTTCCTAGCACTTTAGTGTCTTCACCCCATCTTTTAAGTTTGGGTTCAGAGGTGCCTACCTCTGCAAATTCTAACTTAGCTATGGCAAAGCCCAGCTTACCCACAGAGGTTACCCACAGCTTGAGCATCCCCACCATGACCAATAGGGTCAGGGGGCCTAACGTGCTATTTGGCAAGGGGGCTACGCCATCATGCCAAGGTCAGTGCCGCCATGAAGGCTAACACCCAGCAGAGGCTACTAACAGCTGTCAGTACCAAGAACCACACCTTTAGCTCTTCCCTGGCAGGTGAAGGAGCTAACTTACAGGCTTCTTCAGGTTCTGGGGGCCTATCAGCTGTTTTAGGGTAGGGGTCCCTGCACTTAGTAGTGAGCACCCTACTTCCACCCTCTGTTATGCCAGCTGAGGAGCCACCAACTCAGGTTGGACAGTTCCCTGACTAGTCAGGCCTTTTTGTTGGCTAGGGGGGACTTCACCAGTGCCAATTTTGGAGTTCTCCCTTACTGGGATAGAATCTCCCTGGCCCACTGGAACTGTGGCTACTAGTTGTCCACCTTTCCTATACTGGCCCACTGGAACTGTGGCTAACAGTTGTCCACCTTTCCTATACTGCCTCTTCTTCTTTTGGGGCTTAGCTGCACTAACTGTAGGTTGAGCCCCCCTCAGGTTTCTTGGGTGAGGTCTGGCATTGGACCAGTGCCTCTCTTTGGCTTAGACCAACCTCTGGGTGGTTATTCCCAATGAGACAATCAAGGGGGGGGCCTTTATCGACTACCACCTTTCTCCATCTAAGGGACCCGGCTATTTCTAGGAGCACTACAGCCACAGGCCTAACATTGACACCCCCTGGGACAGCTCTTACTCTTTTTCCCCTGGGACATACTGGTTTGAGAGAACCAACCTGTCATAGACCACAGTGTGACTGGCACAGGTATCTCTTAGGGCAGTGGCTGGAATTCCATTCACCTGTAGGTGGTGGAAGTACCTGCTCCCCTCTGGAATCTGCAACTCACCTTTTGGGCCCAGTTTCCAGTTGAAGGCTAGGAGGACCTCCTCATCTGAGGTATCACCCTCCAAAGCTACACTGGTAACCCCTGGAGCTACACTAGGGGCTTTGTTTTTAGGACAGATAGGGTCCTTGGTGTGGTGTCCTGCCTTTTGACAGTTGTGACACCATCCCTTGTTGGGATCCCAATTCTTACCTTGGTACCCAGTTTTGGTTTGTGAGATGTCTTTGGGCCCACCCACCTGGACAGTTTTTTTGGGGGCTACCTGGGACGCCTTACTTTTATCTTTAAGAGGTTCACTGTCTTTCCTCTGGGGAGGTTTTGTAACCTCTATCGTTTGGTCACCCCCAGTGGACGTCCTAGTTACCCTTGTCTTGACCAAATGGTCTGCCTTCTTTCCCAATTCTTGGAGAGTAATTAGTCCTAGGTCTACCAGATACTGATGCAACTTTTCATCAATGCAATTACCTAATATGTGTTCTTTCATAAACAAATTATAAAGACCATCATAATCTTGCACTTTGCTTCCAGTCAACCAGCCATCTAGTGTCTTAACTGAGTAGTCTACAAATTCCACCCAGGGCTCACTCTGGGTTTTCTGAGCCCCCTGAATCTAATTCAATCCTCGAATTCAATACTCCCTCAATCAGAGTTCTCTTCATGAGGTCATGAGACCCAGCATCTGTCCCACTTAGGCTCAGAAGTCTGTCTCTGCCCTTACCAGAGAGCAGTTCCCAAAGGAGGGACCCTGAGTGAGTTTTCTTCACCCTTCTGGCTTCACAAGCCCTTCCAAAGGCTGTGAACCATTTGGTGATATCATCACCCTCCTCAAACAAGGGCAATCCATTTGGGGATCTTGGGATCATAGGATCCTTCTTTTTTACATATTTTTTAGATTGCTGCCACCATTGATGGATGCTAGGCCCATCTCTGCTCTTTTATTTTCTAGAGCTAGGTCTAATCTTTTGTTCAGCCTGGCTAGCAGGATGTCCTCCTCATTGAGGCTTTCCTCAATGTCCTCAGTAGTGCCTGATCCACCTATGTGGGATTTAGGTACTGAGAGGTTGATTCTTGGAGTCAGGGCCACTGGGGCACTTTTCTCCCTAAGAAGTGGGGGAGGTTGATCGACCTGGTCATCCTCTCCCTCTTCTTCCTCATCTGATTGGTCTTCACCATTTTCAGATGGGTGGTCCTTAGCATACCCAGCCAACAGCTCCTGTAAATTTTGTATGGTGGTATGGGACCCCATGGCTATGTTTTTAATTTTACATAGGGACCTTACCTCCTTGAAAGACAAGTGAAGGTAAGGGGTGAGGTCAAGCTCCTCAGCCAGGTCCTGTTTATTTTATTTGTTTATTTGAATGGTTTTATATAGCGCAGGCTAGAACCGGGGGTATCAGAGCGCTTTACATGAGTATCAGACCATAGTTACAGGTTACATCGTTACAAAGTTTACACAGTTATTAGAGCATAGCTACATAGTTACATGTTAGGTCGAGACAAGCAAAAAGAACATATACGTAAGGGAAAAAGCAGGAAAGGGGAGAGATTCATTGTAGAGGGGGTAGGAGCAGGGGAAGTAGACTGCGAATGAAGGAGGGAAAGAGGAGGGGGAGAGTGAGAGACACAGCATGAACGAAGAGGGGTAGGTTGACGGGGGCACAAACCGGTAGACGAGTAATAGCTGCGTCCAAAGTCGAGTAAGCTGTGATCCTAGGTGAAGTGGTATCATTCTCCCAACTCCGTTGATAGAGGCTCCCTTTACGCAATGGACTCTCTCAGAGGGGTCTCTGAGATACCAAGGCCTACCTACTGGATCCCTCCCTAAAAAGGGGAGAGGGAGTGCTTTGGCAAGGGACGCCATACCATACCTCAACTGTGAGTGGCTCCCTTGGCGCTGTGGACTCTCTAAGAGGGATCACTGAGACTACAGAGTATAAGTAATTGGATCTTTCCCCAACAAGGGGAGAAGAAGTGCTTAGTTAAAAGGCACAAGGGACATGGGGCTAGGTGGCGTAGCAGGCAAGGGGAGGGATTAAGGGGAGGGGGGATAGGGGCAGAGGAAGTAGACATAGAATGGAAGAGGGAAAGCGGTAGGGGAGGGTGAGAGAGAGCATGAAAGGGGGAGGGTGAAAGAGGCACAACCCAGTTAACGGGTAAAAACCTCGTCCAAGGTCCGGTAAGCTGTGATCCCAGGAGAAGTGGTATCATTCCCACGTCTCCGCTGCGTGAGGCTCCCTTTACGCAGTTGACTCCCGCAGAGGGGTCTCTGAGACTCCAAGGTCCTGTATGGCATTGTTGTTATTTTCACTAACAGCTGGGTTCTTGTTTTGAGACATTGTTAAAAAAAATTCTAACCCCACTAACCCTAGCTAAATTGACTTTTTATTTTTCTAAAATTCTGCCGGGACTTAACCAAGGCCCTAGCCAGACTTTTAGTAATTTTGCAAAAAAATGCCAATTTGAAAAATCTGAATTCTAAAGACATTTTAAGAGTTTTGTTGTGTGATCAGGTGGTAAAAAAGTAGTCTAACAAATGCAAAGTTGTATATACCACCGCTGATCCACCAATGTAGGAAGCTGGCTCTGTATATACTATACCAAAGTCATTTTGGGATTTAGTCTTTAAGGAGTTGGGATAGGTGGCTGATTTAGCACTCTCCCCGGTGCCTGCACTGGCCCTGTTGGGCTACTCCAAACCGATACCTAAGGTGGCTCGTAGGTTGGTTGACAAGGGCTTGCTGATAGCTAAGCGCAGGGTGGTGATGTGTTGATCGTGAGGACCGATCCCTACGATAGCTCAGTGGTTGAGCGGCATGCTTTACTGTAGCACGCAAACGGAGAATTTCAGTGACCTTCTCCCACCACGTAGTAGACCTAAGAACCTCTGGGTATTGTACAAAACATACCTAGCAACCAGAGATAGGGATACTACATCAACTGAAGTTGTGAACCAAGAGTTGAGAGAGAACAGTTATGATGAACAGCTGCTCAGGGTTGGGCCTAGTCTTTACAAAACGCCATGTTTGTTGCATGCTGATTTTGTGAGCATTCGTTTGGTATCTCCATGATTTAATTGTAAGTGGGTCCTAAGATGGGGTGCTGGAAATGGGGCGGTGGGTGGATTGGATATAACCTGTCTGCTGACCTTTGGAATTGTGCTGTATGTTCTTTGATCACCCTGTGTTACTGTAATTGCCATATCAAAGGAACTGAGTCTCATGTTTGTTTTGAACAAAAAACTAAAAAAGTCTTTAAAAAAAGAAAGGCCTCCTGCAGCTTGTTGTCTGTCTGGATCCACAAAGGAGGTCAACCAACTGACCCATGGAGCCAACTTTTTTGTCTTGGGTACAAGCGGAAGTGGGTGCCGTCCTTCAGGGCGTCACAAACAGATGGTCCAGTCCATTTCTGATCTTCCTCAGGTCCAGAAAGTGTTCATAGAATTTCAATTCTGTATTAGGTTTTTAAAATAATTTTAAAGCATGGCCAAGCATGGTTATCAGAAATGTATAAACTCAAATTACTAAGAAACAAAGGAAAACAATACCATTAAACATATTTCACCTTCCTCCACTTACTTAAGAGAGATAGGATTGTTCAAAGGTATCAAACGTTCCTAACATGCATCTTATATAAATCTTCTTTACCTCCACAGCACCTTGAGCATATTCATTATTCAAAGTCTAAAGTTCTGGTTGTGACTGTCAATCAAGGGCTGTTCATATGTTCAAAAGAAAGGAAAATTAGGAGATAGACAGGAAAAGCCAGGCTGACCATATAGATTACAAAATAGATTGCTGATCCTGCAGACAATAGATAATGCATTCATAAGATGCAACTATAAACAGACATTGGGTCCAGTCATTATGTCTAGGTGGGGTTGATTATTTCTATCACCTCACATTTTGGTCACTGCTAAAAAAGTATCAGTCCAGCGCTTCAGATGACGGGTCAGGTCTGATAAATCGTCTGCATAATGTAACAGGATAAGCTTTATAGAAGAGCCTAATTCGATAGAAGAGTTGATTCATGATAACAGCTACCTTATGACAAAAAATATGAAGAGCATGGCACGACCATAATAAATGTGCCATATGTCCTCCTCTGTTATCGAACCTCCAGTAATTAGAGGAATTCAATACATTTGCATGGTGAAACCTGTGGGGAGGCCAGTTCCAGTTATGCAGAATCTTGTAATAGCTACATTTTAGTGTGGTTTCTCGCATCCCTGAGCCATGGGAGTACAAGCGGGATGGCCATGCCTCACTGAAATACTCCGAACTCAAAACAGTTTGCCATCTTGTCTTAAGAGTATTCCTCATTGCCTTAGAGTGAATCTCTTCCAAATATGTCGAATAAAATCTGGAGATGACCCCCTTAAATTCAGCAATGAATAAAAGAGTCTAACAATGGCTGTGTAAAAGAGTTTTGAACTCAAGCAGTGCTTTAATTGGAGGAATCTCCAAAACGGAGACGTTCCAAGGTGAAATTATGCTTCTAGAGCTTTAAAGGACTTTACTTTGTTATCATCTATCAATCATCTCAGTTGGACCTTGTTGGACCTGTCAGCCCTAGGGTGGTCTCCCCATCTATTTTTGATCGCGCCTCATTTCTTTCCATCCTCATTTTGATGTTGGACTTAGGTCTCCGGGCGCCTTTTCATTGCCAACCAATGTTAAGGTGCAGGTGCTCCCTTCTCCCAAGATGGCTGCCACAGGCCCCTGCTACTGCAGAGTGGTCTTCATTAGTAGCACGCTAGCTGCCAGGAGCTGGCTGGGACCCCACAACAATGTTGCGACACCAGCCCGCCTTTTTTGTCCCATAGGTAGAATGGGGAAGCTCCTGGAATGTGCTGGAACCTTCTAGAAGGGAGGTGTGGTTTTTACTTTTGCCGCCTTGGATAGAGGTCACCTGACCTAGGGCTACTTAAGTGATGGAGGGAACATTTTCTAGTCAGTTGGCCAGTGGGGTAAAGCAGAGCTGGAGAATCCACGCAGGAGTTTTAGGCGGTAGGGCCTAGCCAGGGACTCTGAGAGTGACAGGATTTAGGTGCTGCCTCTTAAGTGAGTGAGGGATCCTGTAAAGCCCACTGATCTTGCCCAGCAGTAGGAGGACCCAGGGAACCTCTGCTCAGCCTGACTAGGAGGGACCTAGTCGCCAACTCAATCCCTACCCCCCAGGAACAGAACCCCCCAAGGGCGCCAGAGACATCTGCGCCATCAAGACTTCATATAGCAACTAATTGCCGAAACTGCATGCTGAACCCTCATGACACGACCGTATGCTGAAACTGAATGCTGAGACTTCGTGTCAAAACCTGAAAACGGAAACCATATGCCAAGCTGATTGTGGAATTGCTGGGGATCGACCAGGTATTAGCGCTGTGACCCCTGCGCTCCCTGACCTGGCCTGGGATCCCCTGCAGCAAGCTCCGTAGAGCACGGAACTCTCCGCTTAATTTGACCCCCCCCACCCCGGCGCGGGGGCTAGAGCGCGCTCACCGCCGCGGCCCGGAAGCCTGAAGTGTGCCCCCTCATTATGTCGAGACCCACGGAGAAGCCCGGGGCCCCGTCGCTGCCGTCGCAGCTGCGGAAGAAGGTGCGTGAGGCTGTGGCCTGCCCCCGTCGCTGAAGAATCGACTGCGGAGACCGGAGCTGGGGTTGGACGCCTCAAGACGTCGAGATCAAGGTAAGCCGGGAGGCTTGGGACGGACCCCGGTGCGCCCCCTACTGACCGGGAGCAGCACCGCACCCTGAGACCCTGGTTCCCCTCCGTGGGAGTTACCCTGTTCACCCCGGACTGTGACACCCCTCCGAGGGATTGCCCCGTCCTACGAGACTGTCGAGTACTGTTGTGCTCCGTGAACTGCCCTGAAGTGCCGGATGCTTACACCTTACGAGCGGCGCTGTGGTTGTAGGCTCTGCTCAGAATTGCTTCATTCTGGTCTATTACGAGCGGCGCTGTGGTTGTAGGCTCTGCTCACAAGTGTTTCAGTCTGATAAATTACGAGTCGCGCTATGTTCGCAGGCTCAGCTCTGAAGTGTCCAAAGCTCAGATGTTACGAGTAACGCTATGTTCGCAGGCTCAGCTCTAAAGTGTTCACTGCTCAGATGTTACGAGTAACGCTATGTTCGCAGGCTCAGCTCTAAAGTGTTCACTGCTTAGATGTTACGAGTAGCGCTATGTTTGCAGGCTCTGCTCCGAAGTGTTCAATGCTTAGTTATTGCGAGTAGCGTTATGATCGTAGGCTTTACTCAGAAGTGTCCACTGCTTAGTTATTACGAGTAATGCTGTGATCGTAGGCTTTGTCCACAGGTGTACCAGGCCCGATTGACGCGTATAGCGCAGAAACCGCCCACTGAGGCGTGAAGGGTACCAGGGGTAGCGGTAAGCCCGCGAAGTCTGCCCCGAGTCCCTGCTTGTCCCCAGGGGTGGCGCTACAATCCCCAGTCCTTACAACCAAGGTCAGGATATACCCAGGTGGCCTAGGGCCTCGGGAGAAAGTGCTAGTGAATATGATGCTGGGGAATCCAATGCTATTCTATGTGAGCCATGCCATTGATATCGCATGAACTGCATTTATATCGCATGAACTGCATTTATATCGCATGAACTGCATTTATATTGCATGAACTGCATTTATATCATGAACTGCATCTATATATAAGGAACTGACTTTACATCCACCTGCTGGGATAAACTTGAGTTATTTGCATACATTTTACAGTGTGGCGTCCCTTATTGTGTGTGTTCCTTGCTTCAGAGGATGTGTGTGTTGTATGGTCGCTTTACACATAAGCCTTTGGGTGCCCAGCCGCTCGAGTCATTTTACCCCCTTAGGGCTTGGTGACCCCAGGTCTTACAGACCTTGTCCTTTTTGGAGGGTTATCCACCAACGTTTAGCCTTCGTGCTTCTATTTTTTCTGATGTGTTTTTGTTGGTTTTTAGGACTCTGAGCACTTTACCACTGCTAATCAGAGCTAAAGTGCATATGCTCTATGTCTAAATTGTTTTATCCATGATTGGCATATTTGAAAACTGGTAAGTCCCTAGTAAAGTGCATGGTGTGTGCCCAGGGTCTGCAAATCAAATGCTACTATTGGGCCAGCAGCACTGATTGTGCCACCCACATCAGTAGCCCTGCAACCATGACAGACCTGTCACTACAGTGTCTGTGTGGATAGTTTTAAACTGCCATGTCTACCTGGAAAGTGCACCCACTTGCCAGGCCCAAACCTTCCCTTTTACTACATGTGAGGCACCCCTAAGATAGGCCCAAGGTGGCCCCATGGGCAGGCCGCAGTGTATTTGAAAGGTAGGACATGTACTGGTGTGTTTTACATATCCTAATAGTGAAATATTGCTAAATTTGTTTTTCAATATTGCAAGGACTATCTCATCCATAAGTTATCATTGGAGCTGCCGTGTAACCTCTAACTTCCAATTGGGAAGAGATAGAGGCTTGAAGTTTATGGTCCCTGAACTCACAATTTAAAAGTACATCTTTTAGAGAAGTTGGGGGCATATCAACAAGGGCTTTATCTCTGCTTTTTTGGCTTTAAAAGCCAAAAAAGCAGAGATAAAACTAGCACCCCATCAACAACAGGGTGCTAACATGCAAATTCGCATGTTAGCACCCTTTTACTCTACGCTTCCCCTTGCATCTCTAATGAAATGCAAAGGGGGCGTTCCAGAGTAAAATAATAGGAGAAATGTCGCTAAGCGACATTTCTTCTATTATCAAGAATATCACTAACCCTGTTAGAGACAAAAAAAGCAGCGCTAACCGCGGTTAACGCTGCTTTTTTACATCTGGTATTTTCCTGACTTAGCCATGATATCCTATGGAAGGAGGATATCATGGCTAAGTTTGTCTGTCCCTATCAACAAGCTAACGTGAGATTATCGCTGGGTTTCCAGCGATAATCTCACGTTAGCCACTTAGCACCAGGATTTTTATCGCTATTGAGATAAGCGTTGCTAATAGCACGCTATCTCAGCGATAAAAATCGGCGCTAGCCGGCGATAATTATCCGAGCGCTAAGTGCGCTCAGTGATAATTATCGCCGGTTGTTGTTGATATGCCCCATGTTTTTAAAATTGCTTGTTTGACAATGCCACTTTTAGAAAGTGGGCATTTTCTTGCTTTACCATTGTGTGCCTCTGCCTGCCTGTGGCATCCACGTTTGAGGGCGTGTGACAGTTGGGCTGTTTGTGCATTCACTTCCGACAGCCACACAAAAGGAGCTGAGGTTGGCCCTGCATATCCTGATGGCCCATCGCCTGGCAGATCGGTCTTCCCGAGCTATAGTAGTGGGAAGAGTTGTCACTGAAAACTTGAACAGGGCCTCACACAAAGTTGTCTCCATACCCCCCATACCCTGTAGTGTGCCTGGAGCCAGGTCAGGTAAGGGCAGGGCCTTCTGCACTACAAAGGCTTTCATTTGAAGCTTGTCTACTTCAAAGGGAGAAGCTGGTATTAGTACTGGAGCTGTGACACCATAACTTCACAACACTTCTGGACTAAGATGACATTCTCCTAAGAAAAAGAGCTGGAGAAGCTTTCAAAATGGACTGCCACTTTGCTGTCTGCTTTGGTGTTTTGGCTTGCTGCTTGCTGCTTTTATCTTGGGCAATGAAAGGACTGGACTTTGCTTTCTACATCCTGTTTGCCAAGGTTTTCCAAGGGCTTGTGTGTTCTTGACTCCTGTTAAGATGTCTCACGGCCATCAAAGACTTCATCTGCAGCCCCTGAACTCCTGTGCTAGGAGTTCTCACCTGCCAAGTGATGACAACTCCAGTTCTGGGCCCTTGGAGGTAATTTTGCTGCAAAGAACCAAGAAAATCCACGCATCGACTCTCAGTGCCTGTTTTTCCCGACCAAAGCATTGGCGTGTGCGGCCGCAGAACCGACGCAGTGCCTGCCGTGCGGCTGAAGCATCACTGCAACTCGAGTCCCAAGTCCCAAGCATCATTTCACAGAAATCCGTAGTGCAGTGCTCTGACATTTTCACAGAGCAGGGCTGTGCCGTATTCACAAGAATACAGTGCACCCCTGTGTTTTCCCTAGCGATGCGCTAAATGTAGCTGCCTAATGCCAATGCAGGCACCCTTGCACCATAGTTCAAGCAGTTCAATTATTTTTTTATGTGTGGAAAGGTGTTCCTTCCTGCACATAAACAATCACTAATAGCAATGTGTTACTTCTATGTGTGCTGCAGAATCCAGCACACATAGAAGTAGCAAATCGTCATTATTCATATATAGTCTTTATTTAATGATTGTTTATGTCCAGGAAGGGACACCTTCCTGCACATAAACAATCATTAATGTTATTTTACTCTTTCTATGTGTCCTGCATTCAGCAGCGCACATAGAAAAAGAAAAGGCGAAGAGAAATAAAAGTATTTCTCCTCGTTTTGCCATTCAAGTCCTGCTAATGGATGGCGTTAGTTGTTGCCGCTGCCTCAGATTTACACCTCCTTGTAAATCTGGGGCAGCGTCAAATACAATGAGTGTTGGGGTTGAATACCCACAGCAAAATCCATTGCATACCCCTTTCACGCTAAATGATGCCTGTAAAGGGGCCTTATTTACAAAGCGGCGTTAAGCCATGAAAAGTGGCTTAATTCTGCATTGTAAATATTGAAAAGGGTATATCGCCACCAGAACACTCCTGAAAGTTATGTTCTGGTGTTGATATCCCTTTCAAATATACCCCAGGGTTTCTCTTCCAGCAGTGTGGGAGGCCCTGTATCACTTACGGAGTGATTGACAGTGCCAGGGCATTTGAAACAGCAAACCACCATGGTGCACAGGCATCAACAAAAGCAAAAGCGATTCTTTAATAGCGATAAAGAAGGAATAGGTATCAAGGAATCGCTTTTCAGAATGCATCAACAGATTCGGTAAAATATAGCGATTCTTTAAAAATCGCTATATTTTACCGAATATACAATAGCGAGTAAAGAAAACACCGATTAGCAAAAAGCGAAATCGACATCACCGATTTAGCTAATAGCGATTTCGGTATTAGCGAAATCGCTATTAGCGAAATCGCTATTAGCGAAAACGTGAAATAACGGGTCGCTCCGGGAACGACATTATGACATCACCACCAGGAAATACTGCAACCCCACCCTCATTGCCTCGCCAGAGGAGCAAACAGGAGCTGGTACTGGAGACTGCCTGAGCCCATTGAAGCTAAACTTACAGGACTAACACCCTATACAACCAGGATGGAGAAAGAAGCACCATCCAGCGCAGAAGCTGCACTCAAGAGAAAACGCAAGTTTTCCAACCGGGAGCTGGAGCACCTGATCGAGGGGGTGAGCAGCAAACACGATCGGCTGTTCGGGAAGCTGTCCCTAAAGGTGCCAGAGTCAGAGAAGCGGCGCATATGGCTGCGCATCCGAGAGAGGGTAGGTCGCTCCCCTGTCCTCACAGCGCCACCAGATCCCCTGTTCTGCCTTCTCCTTTTGCCTGCATCGCTGCCTGTGCCCAGAGTGCCTGTGTTGCCGCTTGTCTGCGTTCGCGCTCCCCTTTTTTTCCTTCTGTATCCCCGAGTGCCTGTGCTGTGTGATCGCGCTCCCCTGGTTTCCTTCTGTATCCCCGAGTGCCTGTGTTGTGTGATCGCGCTCCCCTGGTTTCCTTCTGTATCCCCGAGTGCCTGCATCTCCTGAGTGCCGTCCCCCTTGCCCTCCCGCCGTCTCCCCCTCGTTTTTCCTGTTTTTCTGCGCCTTTTTCATTTTTCTAGGCCTCCTCGCCTTCGGAGCCTTTTTCCCGCCGCCGCTTTTTTGCCGCTTTTTTCCCCTACCCGCCCTCCTCCCGCCTCCCAGCTGACCCCGCCTCCCCGGCTACCCCTTAAATGGCGGCCGCTGCGAGGCAGTGGTAGCGACCCTTGACCCCAGGGTAGGTCGCTCCCCTGTCCTCACAGCGCCACCAGATCCCCTGTTCTGCCTTCTCCTTTTGCCTGCATCGCTGCCTGTGCCCCGAGTGCCTGTGTTGCCGCTTGTCTGCGTTCGCGCTCCCCTTTTTTTCCTTCTGTATCCCCGAGTGCCTGTGCTGTGTGATCGCGCTCCCCTGGTTTCCTTCTGTATCCCCGAGTGCCTGTGTTGTGTGATCGCGCTCCCCTGGTTTCCTTCTGTATCCCCGAGTGCCTGCATCTCCTGAGTGCCGTCCCCCTTGCCCTCCTGCCGTCTCCCCCTCGTTTTTCCTGTTTTTCTGCGCCTTTTTCATTTTTCTAGGCCTCCTCGCCTTCGGAGCCTTTTTCCCGCCGCCGCTTTTTTGCCGCTTTTTTCTCCTACCCGCCCTCCTCCAGCCTCCCAGCTGACCCCGCCTCCCCGGCTACCCCTTAAATGGCGGCCGCTGCGAGGCTGCGCAGCGGACGCGTGCAGCAGGCGCGCCGCTGGCGCGCCGAAGGCGCGCCTAAGGCAAGCCCGTCTGCGCCCGTCCGCGCCTGGCCCGCGCTCAGCGCCCGAACCCCTGGCCCCCGCGCCCCCCGCCTGACCTACGACTCCGCCACCCTCGTCAACCTCAACCCCGGCTGCACTCCGGGCTGCTACCGCGCCCACCCTAAATGGACCCTTCACCTGCAACAACTGTCACTTCACCTGCCCACGGACCAACACCGCTCCCGTCAAGAACAACTCCCCCGGAAGCAATCTCCACTGCATCCTGGTCAACACCCGATCCATCCACAGGCACGCCATCGAACTGTGGAACCTCATCAACTCTACGAACCCGGACATCACCTTCCTCACCGAGACCTGAATGAATCCCTCCTCGGCACCCGACATCGCCATAGCCATCCCCGACGGCTACAAAATCATCCGGAAAGACCGCACCAACCGTATCGGAGGAGGCATCGCCATCGCACACAAAAACTCCATCCGCATCTCAACCAACACCGACAACTCACTCCCCGACGCCGAACATCTCCACTTCACGATCCACAGCGACCCCAAGACCACCCTCAGAGGCACCCTCATGTACAGACCACCAGGACCCCGCACCAAGTTCAGCGAAGACATCGCAGACTTCGTCACCCCTCACGCACTCTCGTCCACCGACTACATCCTCTTAGGAGACCTCAACTTTCACCTGGAGAACCTCACCGACAACAACACCACCGCCTTACTGGACAACCTCACCAACCTGGGACTGAATGAGCTAGTCAACACACCCACCCACTACGCCGGACACACGCTCGACCCCATCTTCTCCTCCAGCAAACACATCACCTTCAGCCACACCACCGAACTCACCTGGTCGGACCACAGCTGCGTCCACTTCATCTTCAAGAAGACCACTGTGCACCACCACACCCAGCAACCACCAAGAAGACACTGGACTCGTATCACCACGGATCAGCTCGCATCAACCCTCTCCCAGAACCGACCCACCAGCACCACCGACCCAAACGAAGCCGCCAACAACCTCACCAGCTGGATCTCCGACTGCGCCGACCTCCTGGCCCCCCTGAAAACTCAAGCCAGCACCAACAACCACAAGAAAAACTCCTGGTTCACCCCCGACCTCAAGGACTCCAAGAAAGAATGCCGCGCCCGCGAGAAGACGTGGCGCCTCAACCAGACCGAAGAGAACATGTCAGCTCTCAAGGACGCCACCCGCCAACACCACCAACACCTCCGCGCCGCACGAAAAACAGCCTACCGGAACAGACTTGACAAAAACGCCCACAACAGCAAGGAACTATTTGGCATCGTCAAAGAGCACTCCAACCCGGACGCAGAAAACAACTCCATCCCCCCATCACAGGACCTCTGCGACTCCCTCGCGACCTTCTTCCACCACAAGATCACCGACATATACAACAGCTTCCCGACCACCGACACGAACTCCCCCCCCCGGAACCCGCTACCGACATCACCACCATCCTCACCTGGAGCCCAACCACCACCGAGGAGACCACCCGCGTCATGAACTTGATCCACTCCGGATCCCCATCGGACCCCTGCCCGCACCACATCTACAACAAAGCCGACAACATCATCGCACCGCACCTCCGAGGTCATCAACGCCTCCCTCACCACCGCCACCTTCCCGGAGAGCTGGAAACACGCAGAGCTCAACGCCCTCTTAAAGAAACCCACAGCAGACCCCACCGAACTCAAAAACTTCCGGCCCATCTCTCTCCTGCCGTTCCCCGCCAAAGTGATTGAGAAAATTGTCAACACTCAACTCTCCAACGCCCTGGAAACCAACGACTCCCTCGACCCCACACAGTTCGGTTTCAGGACCAACCACAGCACCGAAACCGCCCTCATCGCAGCCACGGACGACATCAGAGCCCTGACCGACAAGGGTGAGACCGTGGCCCTCATACTCCTGGACCTCTCCGCAGCCTTCGACACGGTCTGCCACCGCACCCTGATACGACGCCTCAGCAACGCCGGCATCAGAGGCAAGGCCCTCGAATGGATCATCTCCTTCCTCTCCGGAAGGACTCAGAGAGTCCGCCTGCCCCCCTTCAGATCCACAGCCACGGAGATCATCTGCGGCGTACCTCAAGGATCCTCCCTCAGCCCCACTCTCTTCAACATCTACATGACCCCCCTGGCGAACATCGCACGCAAACACGGACTGGACCTTATATCATACGCCGACGACACCCAGCTCATCTTATCACTCACAAACAACCCCACCTCAGCTAGGACCAGACTTCATGAAGGAATGAAGGAAGTGGCGAACTGGATGACAGACAGCCGCCTGAAACTGAACGCCGACAAGACGGAGGTCCTCATCCTCGGCCCCACCCCCACCGCATGGGACGACTCCTGGTGGCCCCCCGCCCTAGGCAGCACTCCCCAACCCACCGACCACGCACGCAACCTCGGCTTCATCCTGGACTCATCCCTCACCATGACCAGACAGGTGAACTCGGTGACCTCAGCATGCTTCAACACCCTCCGCATGCTCCGCAAGGTCTTCCGCTGGATCCCCACCGACACCAGAAAGACCGTCACCCACGCCCTCGTCACCAGTCGCTTGGACTACGGGAACACCTTGTACGCGGGCATCACCACCAAGCTGCTGAGGAAACTCCAACGGATCCAGAACGCTGCCGCAAGACTCATCCTGGACATCCCTCGCCACCACCACATCTCAGGACACCTGAAAAAACTCCATTGGCTCCCCGTCAACAAGAGGATCACCTTCCGACTCCTCACCCACGCCCACAAAGCCCTTCACAACCTCGGACCCAAACTCATCAACAACCGCGTCTCCTTCTACACTCCTCCGCGCACTCTACGATCCGCCGGACAGGCCCTGGCAGCCGTACCCCGCATCCGCAAAACCACCGCCGGAGGAAGATCCTTCTCTTTCCTGGCAGCGAAGACCTGGAACTCTCTGCCCAGCCACCTTCGCGCCATACCTGAACACCTCTCCTTCAGAAGGCAGCTCAAGACCTGGCTCTTCGAGCACTGACCCCCCCCCCCCCCCCCAGCGCCTTGAGACCCTTTATGGGTGAGTAGCGCGCTTTATAAATGCGAATGATTGATTGATTGAATGCGGTGGGAGTGACGCCCCGCAGCATAGACGATCTAAAAAAGCGGTGGTACGACCTGAGGAAGCGGGCCAAGGAGAGGATTGCGGAGAGGCTTCGGGAGGCATCCAGAATGGGAGGCGGACCTTCAACAGTGCAAGCAAACACTTCCCTGGAGGAGCTGGTGGAAGGGACCATCCAGCCTGAGGCCATCGTGAGAGTTATCCAGATGGATACCTCCGGCGCAGCCACAAGTGCCCAAGGTAAGATGCATGCCTATGCCCATACCCAGCATTGCGTTAAACCATTCCCAACCCCCCAGCACGATCAGAGTGTGCATGCAGATTAGCCCCACACAACTTTACTCATAACAGTAGTGCATCATGGGAGTTGTAGTCAAGTCAGCCCAGTGTGCATGCACAGGATAAAACTAAAATTAAAATTCACTACATCAGTAGAGGCTGGATATAGACAGTTTATTTAGTGGATCACACAGGGACATGTATGTTTACAATACAACGTAGGTGTAACTATCCCACTAACCATGCACTGTTTCACACACAGATGCATCTCCTGGCGATTCCGACGACAGCGGCCGTCTGATCATTTCGGAGACACCAGCCGATTCGGACGTGGATACACCGCAAGAGACGCAATCACCACCTCCACCAGCAACCACACCAACACCACCACCACCACCACCAGCACCACCAGCAACACCTGCTGGCGCAACAACTGCAAATAAAGAGCGGAGACGCAGGTCACAAGTTCCACCCATGCAGGTGATGGATACATGTCAAACACCTGCAACACCATTGGGCCAAAGTCTGAGTATCATCCCACCGCCTGCAGCACCACCAGCACGTGTCAGACCCCCACAGCGCCGCAGGTCTCTGCGCAGTTCACAATCTGTAGGCGACGTTGCAAGCTTCCCAAATGGTAGCATCGAGGAACGGATGCTGCGTGTCCAGCGCCTGCAGGGGAGACACATGGCTACAATCAGCTGTAACATAGCGCGCCTTGCTAAAGAAATGCGTTCCATGACTGCGGCAGTGAGGGACATGAGCACTGTGGTGGCAGAGGGCAATGGGTACCTGAGGAAGGACATACAGGAACTCACCCGTGCCATGAGAGAAGGCCATGACAGCGAGAGGAGGAGGCACCGGCAGAACTTGCTCCGGTCCGCAGCCTCTACGCAGGCCATCACCAGGCTGAGCAACAGCACCGCAGTGTTGACACGCCGCTCGGTGTCACTGCAGGTGGACCTTGGACACTTTTGCGGAGATGTTGCCAATGCCCTAGGACAGGTCACCGCTGCAGTTGAACACCTTCAGAGCGGTACATTCAGTGCTAGCGCATTGGGAGGGGAGGACGGCAGTGAGGCTGCCTCAAGTGTGAGCAGTGTTTCGGTTGCAGAGGCCAGCACCAGGCGGCGCAGTTCACGGTGCTCCACAGGGACAGGCCGTGGTGAGGTGGTGGAGACACCTGAGAGGAGGCTTGGCGTTCATGGCAAGCGCCACTAGACTAACTGACAGTCATGCTTGACCGTGGTGGGGCAACCAAGGTCCTCCCCGATTTGACGCTGCACAGCCGTGACTACAACGGCCATTTGTTGTTACACTTTTGTTGGGGATATATTATTTTATTGCTTGTTTGGTCGCACATACCTCAGTGCTCCTGTGCATTAAACAGTAGCAGCACCAATGAAATAGTCATGTTTCATTCTTACCTGGTTCAGAAATGATGTTGCGTGATGTATGTCCGCCTCCTATGGCCCTCAGCTGTGTTAGGGACGTGTGCCTGTCAGTGTTGCGCGGGTGGTTGGTCATCCCGGTAGTCGTCATTCCTGTCCACCTCTATGGGTATCCCCCTTCTGGTCGCAATGTTGTGCAGCATTGCACATACAGCTACAATCCTGCAGCAGGTATCAGGTTTGTATTGCAAGGCACCGCCAGTCTTATGTAGGATTCTAAAGCGACTCTTCAGAATCCCAAAGGTCCTCTCTATGACATTCCTTGTGCTTATGTGGGCCGCGTTGTATCGTTGCTCCTGTGGTGTTGCTGGATTGATGTAGGGGGTGAGTATATATTCCCGCAGGGCGTATGCACTGTCACCTACAAGATAGAAGCAAAGGCTTAGCAACGGTGATGTATATACATGTGTGGTGCTCATGTGTGGCAGTGGTATGTGTACGTACCAAGCAGGAGTCCCCCTCCGAATTCTCCATTGAGTAGACGCCTGTGGATGCCACTGTGTCTGAATATGTAGGAGTCGTGTGTGCTCCCCGGAAATTGTGCCACTAGGTCCGTGATGATGTGCTTGGCATCGCACACAACCTGCACGTTGATTGAGTGGTAGGACTTGCGGTTACGGACTATGTACTCATTGGCAGAGGGTGGACAGATGGGGACATGCGTACAGTCGATGCATCCAATGACATGGGGGAAATGGGCCACCTGGTAGAATGCCTGTTTGTTGCGGTCCAACTGCTGTGGGGTTGTGGGGAAGCTGATGTGGGTGTGTATCATTGTCAGCATGGCATCAATGAATTTGTGGAAGAAGCGTGAGAGTGTGCTTTGCGATACGCCTCCGGCGATTACCCCCTGAAAACTTCCTGAGGCCAGTATGTGCCGGCTGCATAGGACCTGGACGTGCGTAGGGATTGCATTGGTCCGATGTGTCTAGTGCTGCAGTAGTGGTTCGAGGTCTGCAATGAGGCGCATGATCATGGCACGATTCAGTCGATACTTGTCGTACACCTCGTCCTCATTCTGTCCTAGCAAGGTGATGCGCACTCTGAATACTCTCTCCTGGACCCTTCTCCTGCGCTGTCCTGCTGCATTGATTCGCATCCTCCTTGCAAGCACGTAGAGGGCTGCCATTTTGTGCTAGCCAACAGGGTCTCCTGGGCAAAATTTAAGGGTTTACTGATTGGTACCATTGTTGCACATGTAATATTTTTTTTATATATTTTTTTTTCTTTGTTTGTAACTTTACCTCCAGGTTCTGATTTCCCTTAATCTGCTCATGCTAAATAGCGATCTTTGGGATTTTCGCTATTTGCGATTTTTGATGCATTGAGTAGCGATTCGTTATTAGCCATTGGCACTTGCCGGGAGCTAATAGTGATTTCGGTGATAGCGAGTTCGGTATTTAGCGATTATTTATTTTTGCGGGTTGGTTATTAGCGATTCCTTATTTTTCCGGGTCATTATTTAGCGATTCTTTATTTTTTCCCGATTAGTGTTGATGCATTGGGATTCGGTTTTTGACACTCGCTAACGGCTGATTTTACCGAATCGGTATTTTACCGACTGGATTTTTGCTTGATGCATGTGCCAGCATGTGGCTTGAGCTGCATGGTGATTGGTTGAGTAATCACATTGTGAGTGTGATACAGGGCCTGTAATTTGCTTTCAATCCCTGACATACAGCTAGCTGCAGGCTATGTTTTCAGACAAATGATCACTAACAGAGTGCAAGTGTGTAAGCGATCTATACAACACAAATAGTGCATGTGTGATAGGCTGAGCATAGCCTGCCAATCATTCAAACGGGCAGTTTGTGTTTTTTCCTGTCACTATGAGGGTCTGGTACTGTGGTGCTAAGCAGTTCTGTACAACTTTAGACTATTGAAGTGAAATCGGAACACGTCTAATGATTCACTTCATGAACTCCTATGAAGGGAGCCATCTCTGTTTCAGAGCTTGTGGCTGGAGTATCTCAACAAGGCCAGTATGGAAATAAATGCTTTGTAAAGTGAACAATGACTTCCAGAGTGATCTCTTGATACTGATGCCAATGTGTACTGTTAATTAACTCAAGGGTGCTCATTTTATTTATTTCGGCAAAAGGTAGGCAAGTGAAAAGTTTTGTTTACAGTGGCATAATCAAAAAACTTTCCTGCATTTCAAGTCAGACTAATTCCACAAAATGCCCATGATTAAAGTATTACACCATGTTGCATATTCAGCTTTCATTTATTTAAAAATTTGATTGTGGGAGCACGGGAACAATATGAATCAATAAAACATGAGTGGCTGTTCACATCACATGCAAGAGTTCACTTTTTTAGTGTCATATGGGCCATGAAAATTAACGTAAGGAAGAATTTCACCCTAAAAATAGCACAAAGTGCCAGATCACCATTTTGCATCATTTCTGAAAGGAAAATTGTTGGGGCACAAAAGTCCTCTGCATGGTAATGGACGTGTACCCCTACCCTGAGTGCCCAACTGTACTGTTGTCTGGATCCCTACTGCTGATCTTTGCTGTCATAGGCAGACACGGATCACATGTGCATGCCATCACATAGGCCTGTCTCACAGATTGTGGTCTTGTTGAACTTGGGGTTCCCAAAGCTCTACCCTCATAGTGGTGAAAGGCTACCACGTTCACCAGGAGTAAAACAGCCCTACGCGGTGGTGGCAGTATACCGTATAGTGATCAGCAGTAGTTAACAGGTAATTTTTACCCTGTCACTGGATTGAGGCCTATAGGTTCACTCACATTTTTAAAAGTTCCACAGCTGTGTGCTAACTCACCCTTACCCTACATCAGGTAGAGGTTGAAGTGCTACACAGCGCAAGAGTTGTGACTCGTCTCTGGGTGTATGTGTGCCATGGGAAGGGTACAATACAGGGATAGGGCAGAGCTGAGCAGTGCTTCATGAAATGTGTATGTGCTGGGTGTGTGTGTACCTGCGAGGAGAACAGAACATGAAGGATGTAGTGTTGTGCAGTGCATGCATGTACTGGGTATCTGTGTACCCACGAGAAGTACAGTACATGAACGAAATGGTGTTGTGCAGTGTGCACATGGTGAATGTCTGTGCTGCGTGTATGGGTCCCTGTGGAGGCACAATACATAGAGGTGACAGTGTTGGACAGTGTGTGTGCTGTAGCAGTGTACGTGCACTGAGTGCTTGTTTGTCTGTAATGGAGAACCTTAGGTTCCCTTTTGGAATACCCAGGCATGCGTGGTAAAGACATGAGGTGGTAGAGAAATCTTCACAGACAGATTTGTGTATTTCTGCATTTCTGTGAACTAGGTAGGACACACTTGGGAAAGGAGAGCTAGGCCCCACAAGGGTGTTCTTTGATTCAGTGAGACAGTGAGTTAGTATAGAGGTACAGGATGTAGGGTTTGGTAGAGGGACAAAGAGAGAGTGATAAGATAGAAGAGGTGATATGATGACTGAAAGAAAGACATAAGACAGAAAGTTTATTCTTTAACTTAATTACCACAAAATACCTGGGAGCATGAGAGTTAAGGTGGGGTAGGTAGGTATGTGGTTTAAGATTCTCTGAAGTGTGCATGCCCATCAGACAAACAAAATTCTGTTCTTCTGGCTATCTTGATCATTTTACCAGGGGGCCCTTTGGATGCTGGAGGTCTTGGGCAATCGGGCAATTTGCCCAGCCCTAAAAATTACCCTGCAACAAGCACCAGAAATCCGAGAAAGTTAAGAACTGGTGCAATGTCTCACATAATGATATGGAAGAACATGAGTGCACCCAAGAGCAAGGGGCAAAAGCTATGTTTATCGGGGAAACGTAGTGTGGTGTGCAACAAAGGCTTAAAGATGCTATGCAGCAAAGGACTGACTGGTATTCTGCAATATGGAAGTGCAGGATAGCGTGCCTCAGCCCAGGAAAGTGCAAGCCAATGTACATTGAGAGCAATGCATGCTGTGCATTTAGGAGGACAGGATGATTGACAGTAAGGAGCACAGACCTGTATACATTGGAGGACATAGTGTGATGTGGAGCAGTGAGCACAGGCTGATGTGCACATGCTTAATGCCCATTGGTAGATGGGCACATGGTGATATGAGAGTCTTCTGCAGAACAAAATAGTATGTATGGGTGTTGGTCTGTGCATATGGAGCCTGTGTGTCTGAACGCTTCCGGGCACGAGTGTCTGTATATTTGGTGATCAGCAGCAAGCATAACTACTTTCTCTCATTGACAGGAAAGATGGCACCCCTCCAACAATGACATTTATTAGATTTTAACAGAGAAGAGATTTTAGCTCTAGGTTTTTGTAATATCGAAATCCATAGATCGACAGAGGGACCTCTAACTTTAAACCAACACTCCCCTTTACCAGTATGCATTCTTTTAAAACAACGGCTCCATCCTTTAGAGACAATGACTATTGAAGGCATTTAAATACCACTTCCAGTTCTACAAGAAAATGCTACCAGAGGCAGTCTATATACAGTCACACGGACACACATTGATCAGGCTGTTGGCAGGTGTGCATAGGGCCTGTGTCTGTTAGTCTGTCTGCATGAGTGGTATTTGTGACTACATATATCGTATGTTGGTCTGTGTGCACGGATACCTTTATGTTTGTGGTTCTGTCCATACAGGTGGCTTCATGTCTGTGCATGGTCGTCCATATTTTCCTTTATGCAGATGTCTAAATCTGGTGTCTCTAGGGAAAGTAGTACAGAGGTTCCGTGCGAGATAGGGAAGTAAGATCAAAAGATGTCGAGCGTGGCTCTTTCTCAAGCATATTGAGCTGAGGCCCAGACCCCAACCCACCAGCCTGACTGGGATCCTACTGCTACTGCTGTCAAAGATGCCTGCCTTCCTGTTTTATGGCAGAGCTGGTTTAAGTATACCATTTGCGTGACATCAGCAGAGTGAGTGTGGGTTTCTTAAGGCCTGTGTACATGTGCACTGTTCTTCCATTGTTGTCTTGTAGTTCTGGCTCTTTAATGAGCCTGTCTACAGACCAAAATGCAATCTGCACAAGTCTTACACCCTTAATAGAAACATAGTGCACATACGCAGCACAACATGTCAACCCTTACAATGGCTTTACAACAGAGGGTCAATGCCAGTATTTTATTTGATATGTTTTGTTTTAGATCTACTATTTAAAAAAATACGTCTGTTTCATAGAAAACTGATGATGTGGGCCTGTCCCGACCACATATCAGGTAGCCACCCTGTGTGGGCTCTGGGCAAGTGCCCATTTTGACTATGCATCGCATCGTCCCCAAGCATTGATGTATCCAAGGTACTGTCAGCAGGTCTGCATGACTCCTGTCTCCGGCCCGCGCTCCATCGTGGTCAGAGAGAACTTTTGGATTTGCACCAGTCAAGGGCGACTTGATAGCCCCAGTTGGAGTTGTTGCCCCGGTTACTTACCGGTAATCTTCATTACTATGAGAATAGTCTTACTCCCCACATGAGTTATACAGTGAGCTACAGCTCCACAACAGAACCCTCCAAGCAATTTTACACTCCAATCCTCCCATCCCTGCCCAGCATGGGCGACCATCTTCACCCTTGGCCCAGTACAAGAGGAGGCACAATCCACCCCACTTCCTGTGCAACTACCATGCCCAGCAAGCAACCACATGAAGCTGATAGTCAAACAGGGAGGGAGGGATGGGAACTCATGTGGTGAGAAAGACTATACTCAAAGTAATGAAGATTACTGGTAAGTAACTGTGGCATTACTTCCTTGTAAGTCTTCCTAGCCACCGGAGTTACACAGTGAGCATATATCAAAGCCAAGTGGCTTCATGGTCACCAACAAGAAACCACATACCAAAGGTTGAGGCAGCCAACATGTTTTTAATCCAAACAACAAAACAGAGGAAAAAAAGACAAACAGACAGGAGCTCCAATCAAGTGCAGAGCAAAGCCAGCCAGTAGAACAGTCTCAGCAAAATTCCCAGCAGCAGGACCTCCAAACACCACACAATAGTCGTCCATGAATATGTGTGGAGAAGGCCACGTAGAGGCCCAACATATATCCTCAATCAAGACCCCCTTGAAAGAGGCCCTCGAGAAAGACAGACCCTGAGCAGACCGACCCTGGATCCGGGCCGACACCTCCAACCCCTGGGAACCATAGGCCAGAAGGGTCATCTGCTTAATCCACCTACTCCCGGTGGAAAGAGAGGGCTTATGACCCAATCTCATTGGGCCAGGCACCGGGGAGAAAGTCAGCAGAATGACCTCCCTGGAACGGTTGGCAACTAAGGGGACCTTGGCCAAGAACTTAGGAACGGGGACAACACGATCCGGCAAGACACGTAAAAAAGGAAGAGAACCCAAAAACGACCCCAACTCTGCAATCCAACCAGCGGACACAATGTCCACCAGAAACACCAACTTCGTGGTCAAGAATTTTATGTCCACAGACTTCAAGAGCTCAAAAGGAGCCACATGAAGGGCCTGTAACACCAACAGGAGATCCCGGGCTGGGGCAATAAAATCACTCCAGGCACAGTGCAAAACCATGCGACAGAAAATCCAGAACCCATCGGGTCCACTGAAACAGACGCCAGGCCTTTAGAATCACACCACCTCGAAAAGGACCCCCAATGTCGGAAATAAGACTGAAGAGTCCGCCAGTCATTGGGAACCCTAAAGCAAGTCAACCACTTCCTCAGAGTAGGAACGGGACAAGAGGCTCACCCCCTGAAGACATGAATCCATTAGCGGACAAGGAAGATCAGGGATCGCCCAACACTCCTGAACGGCCAGCTCCCTCAGAAGAGGATACCATGGGTGGTGAGCCCAGTCCAGCACAATCAACAGAACAAATGCCTTGTCCAGGCAAATCTTGCAGAGAGCCCGGGCAATTAAAGGGATCAGAGGAAATGGTAAAGCAGAGTGTCGGGCCACCTGAATGACATCGCATCCACCCGCCATGCCTCTGGACAGAGAATAATCATGCAGAAGTGGGGCAGCTGAGCATTATCCTTGGCTGCAACAAGTCCACTGTTGGGCACTCAAACTTCATTTGCAACATATGGAACACCTCCCCCGACAGTGAAATCGAAGACATGGGGGGGAAAATCATGCTCAGTGGATCTGCCCCACAATTCTCTCTCCCTGGTAGATACACCACTCACAGGGACAACACAGTGGCTTCCGCCCAGGTCAGAATCTCCAGAGCCAGGAGCCACAGGGACCGAACTCTGCAGCCCCCTTGGGGATTGAGGTAACCCATCACCACCTGATTGTCTGTCCGGACCAGAACATGATGCACCCAAATGGCCGATGCAAACTCCAGATAAGCCATCTGAACCACCTTCAGCTCCCGGAAGTTGGACGAGCAACCAGCCTGCCGGCGATTCCAGAGACCTTGTACAGACCAAGGATCCAACATGGCCCCCAGCCCAACCGGCGGGCATCTATCGTCACCACCTGGGAAGGGGACATCTGAAAAGAAGACCCCACCAACTCAGGGCGATCCGAATCTGAGGGGACACTACCACTGGCAGATCGTCAGCAGCGGAACAAGGGGACCAATGGGACAGGAGATGGTTCACCAATGGGGACAGATGCAAACAAGCTCATGGCAGTACATTTATCGCTGCTGACATCAAACCCTGCAACCTCAACCACTGATGCGCCGGGGCAGAATCCAATGCCAGCAGACAACGCAGGTCCCTCCTCATGGCCAGCAAAACACAAGCCCCTTGACCATGTCCAGGTGACCCTCAATAAACACTAACTCCTGGGTGGGAACCAGATTCAACTCTTTGTGGCTGATCAGGAAGTTGTGCCTCTCCAGAATCTCACAGACCCTCTGGACGTGAGGAGTCCCCTTTGAAAAAGAAGAGGCAGAAATCAGCCAGTCATCAAGATACGGGAATACCCAAATTCCCTCCCTATGGATGAGCCCAACCAAATGAGCCAGGACCTTAGTGAAGACCCTCAGGCAGAAGACAAACCAAATGGCAGTACCTGGAATTGCAAATGCTTTGGTTCCACACAAAACCTGAGGAACCGCTAGGATGCAGGATGAATGGGCACATGGAGGTAGGCATCGAGCAGATCTAAGGAAGCTATCACATCCCCCTGAACCAGTAAGGGAAGAATCTCCTGCAAAGATAGCATCCTAAACTTAACATGAGGGACAAACGAGTTCCCCCTTTTCAAATTCAGCACAGGACTGAAGTCCCCGGAAACCTTCATTACCAGAAAAAGAATGGAGTAGAGCCCTTGACCCCTTTGACAGGCTGGAACAGGATGAATGGCCCCTTTCTCGAGAAGATTCTGAACACCTTTCCCAAGTCTCCACGAAAGTCAACAATCAACCCACCACAGGGTGTTGACCCACAAGGCCACATGGATAGTCGGAACTTTCTGTGAAAAAAAATGGGCAGGAGTAGGGGCAGTAGGGGGGACAACCATGATGCACGGCCCCCACAACCCAGAATGAGCCACTGAAGCAGGGTTTCCAACCTCCAAAAATAGCTCGCTCTGCCTTACATCGCCAGAAAGCCCCAAGAGCACGCGTTAGGGCCGGATAAGGCACAACTTCACCCCACTTACCTGCAAGTCTGGAGCGCAGAACAAAAAAAAAACAGGAAGTGAGGTGGATTGGAGGAATGAAGCTTAAAATTGCTTGGAGGGTTCTGTTGTGGAGCTGAAGCTCACTGTGTAACTCAGGTGGCAAGAAAGACTTACGAGGAGGTTATGACTTCTAAGCACTGCATTTTGAGTTAATCTTGATAAATTGACTTGTGATTGTTGGATGTTTGTTGTTTTGGTCTTGTTTTTCTCAGATAAATATTGGCTATTCATCTAAACTGGTGCAGAGTACTTTTTGCGATGTTTTAGCTGTGTAACTGTGTGTGTGCATAAATAATTTACACATTGCCTCTTTAGTTTAGCCTGACTGCTCTGTGGCAAGCTACCAGAGGGGGAGCGCAGGTAAACTTTAAGTGTTTACTACCCTTACCCTGACTGGGACTGTGGTTCCTGCTTGAACAGGGTGCATATCTCTGGCATCCAGAAACCCCATTTCTAATAGGATGGAAGAAGCATGTTGGCTTCAAGCTGCAATGAAGAAAATATTTTAGTGTAAGAATATGGATTGGTCATCGCCCTGCTTCTTTAGAAGCTGCAGTAGAATGTTTTTTAAAATACTGAGTTACTATACTATAAGAACTAGGGTTATTGTTTGAGTGGGATGAAATGCTACTCAAGTAACAACCAGAATCCTTGTCAGCATGAACCGCAACAGTCACTGAATTAACCTGTGCTTAGCCATCTGGTAGCTTGGTGCAAAAGCTTTCAGGCTTAACTTGGAGTCACTGGGTACAGTTTTTATGCAGCAAACAGTAATAAAGTGAAAACCCAACCCAATTTTGAAAAATGAGATACATTTTAATAAAAAAAATAACACCAAAACAAAATGAAATCCTAGCAGTACAACCAGATTCTTTTTATGTTTTCAGTGAAATCTAGCAACTAAAAGATCAAAATGCCAACCGTGCGTATCTGTTTGTGTGAGACTGGGACAAAGTCAAAAGTTAAGATTGACCACGATGGAGCACAAGACAGATACACAAGGTGGATTGGGCCTGGTCTCGGCTGAACTTCGGACTGAGATAAAATTTTGAAGAAAAAGTCCAGGAGATGGTGGAGTTCACCAGGGCAAGGAAGTAGGCTGCATCCATAGAGGAGTCGTCATTGCCAGGGAGCGCTGAACGAAGTCTCTATGAAGCCAATGGTAGGAAAAAGCTCTGAGTAGAAGAAGCAGGATGTTCAGGCTGAGGAGTTTGTCGTCATCAATGGGGAGCTGGTCACCATCAAGAATGGTGAAAGTTTTTACCTTCGGACTTAGACAAGGTTTTGGAAGCCAGAATCATCCAGTGTGACAGAGCTACAATCTGTAGCAGAAGAGAGCTCCATGAGGACATACACTGTCACTGAGAGGTCCTGGTGAGCAGAATTTGCTCCTGAGTGGAATAATGAAGCAGGAGCTACTGCAAAGTCAGACCAACTGGCAAATCTCCTTGGGAAGATCAACTGTCAGATAGCTCCTTGTCTTCTGTCAGTTCTTCTAGTACTTTCGGTTAAACGTTTTCAAAGTCCCATGGTTTAAGGCTAGGCAGGAGCAGGACCTTTAACACCAATTCCAAGAGTGCAAGACCTGGGAGTCACCATTTGGTGGGGGGGAGGGATTAACACTCACTCCAGCAAAGATGAGGTATAGATTTCAAGGTCTCTGGAGCTTGTTATGCCCCAGAAGCTCACACAGAAGGCCAGCCAACTATCCCTTGGACTCATGTCTAGTGATCCTGCGGTCATGGAGATGGTCCAGTTCTCCTTCAAGGTAGACCTCTAGCAGCAGGGAAGTCCTCTGGGAAGCAAGGCATTCCTCAAGCAGCAGAGCAGTCCTTTGGTAGTAGCAGTTCAGACCTTCGGTAACCAAGGCAGGCCTCAAACAGCAGGGTCCTCTAGGGGTCCATGAAGTCAGTCTGAAGTCTTCCATAAGTTCAGAAATGTACTGAAGAGGTGTTATGAGGTGTAACATTTATACCTTGGGCCAGCCTTTGAAGTGGGGGGAATTTCCCATGCAACCCCTAAATCTGGTTCTGTAATGTTCTTCCCTTAACCTACCAAGGCTCCAAGAAGTCTTGGGTGAAAAAAGGCCAGTGCCAGGTTCCTTAGTGTGTGTTCTGGAGACAGCCCTTTGAACTGAAGTTGGGCAGGGAACAGCTCTGCCCCCAGCCATCCTGGCAGGGTGGCCAAGTCTGCCAACACCTAATCCCCTTTTGTCTCACTGGGAGGAATACACAAAGACCAACAGCTAAGTAAATCGCAGTCTTGTGACCAGCCAGCCAAGTACCACGCATCAGGCATTAGACTAATGCATTTCAATGTGGGGGTCCGCATCTCTGCACTGAGATGCATTGTTATGCATTTACAGTGCCTCCCTAGCAAGCTGGAGCTGAACACTGCAAATTAAACCACACTAACAGAGTAAAGCCTGTTAGCTAGCAGCAGTGCATCTGCACTGCTTGTGGCAGGCTTGGGGGCAGATACAACTCACTCATCTGCCTACAAAGTATAACATAATATTCACCCGACAGCACCTCTGATTAACTCAGGACGTCACGAGGGCCATTGCCCAATCACTGCTGCTGAAAAAGCCTTGAAGGGCACATTGTGTGAGACCCACACCTATAGGCCGCCAGCGCAGCATAGTTTAACTTTGGAAGCCTGCCAGCGCAGCTGGGAGCCTGCTGCCAGTGCTGCAACTCCCACCGCATTGTACCTCTAGGGCCGGACGGGACCCAGCAGCGTAATGATCACCCGTACGGACTCCCAGCTTACTTGCGGCAGCGGCTGGAGTGGTGGTCTGGTGCCTTAGCACTGCATCCTGGCCTCCAGTTCCCTGATTTTCAGTCTTCAGAGCCTGGCAGCTTTCTGTAATGTAATACCTTTTGTAATTCACATCTTTTCCTCTGATATCAAGGTACGAGGTCCTGTGTCTCTCATACATTTTATTTATTTATTTATTTAGTGCATTTTTATAAAGCGCGGACATTACCCAAAGGTGTCAGAGCGCTGTACAATAGAGCTAGTTACTTTACAAGAGAAAAGTGGTACAGAATATAACACTACACAGACTAAAAATGAAGGGTACACAAACACAAAATCCAACACAGCACACAGGGGTGAGGAATGTACAGGAAAAAATACAAATTTACAACAAAGAGCGAACCTACCTATAGCTACCTATTCCTTTGGGCAAGGCTTCCTGATGTGATTGTGGTCACTGTGGGGCCCCAATACACTGGTGAGCCCAGAAGAAGAAGGAGCCAGCGACAAGTGATCCTTGGGAGGGGACGCAGTGCGTGCAGCCTCTGCTTCCAAATCATCGATGTAATGTAGCACCCCCTCATTTTGTCGGAGTAGGGGCTGCGGGGGCAGAGTGCATGATCCTGTAAACTAGTCCAGTGCCATTCGGTGGTCTAGAGGAACCCTTGCTCTCCTCTGAGAGGCGAGAACCTCCACTGTGGAGGACTGAGTCCCCCGCAGCCTGGCTCCACCTGACCGAAGCTGTCAGCAGAACTCTGGGCCAGTCCGTACGCATCTGTAGCCCCCTAACAGCAGGATCCCTCTGCAACCCCTAGAAAGGTGAGATATGCCACAGATGTAGCAAGAGTTGCAAGAAGTAGCACCTATGTATAAGGGCAGTGACCTGTCTGTGATGTTATATGTGCAGGAAGGGAGAACACAGAGACCTAGTGGGAGATAATTCGGTAAATAGGGTCCATACATGAGCAATAAGAACATGCTGGGTGACTTCTTTCTGAGAATAAGGGATACGGATGCTTGAAAGAACCAAAAATGTTGCTACAATGCACGGTGTCAGCAACATGTACAAATAGCCTCTCTCATGAGTAGACAACATGTGGAGTCTCATGTTTCAAATAACAGAATACATTACATGTCTTCTTGTCTTTAAAGCAACTTTTATTTATGATTGCATAATCTGTGGTATCAAACATCTTCAGTAAGGTCTGGCTTTGTAGTCAAAAGTACAAAGAAAAGTTAAACTATATGTCCCAGAATGCAACTTTATAATTGATAAGAAATGTCATAAATGGCTGAAAATGTAAAAAATTATGAGGCTACTTTTGGAAAGTAGTTTACCTGCCTTGGCACAACTTAATGTTGCTCTATAGCTATCAGCTCAGGTCTCCCTGCCCTTCACATGTGTGAACCCGGCTCCTAAACATATTCTAAATCATCAATGCAGCTTTTGTTTGTACTTTATGCTGTAGTTCATACTTGCATTTTTTTTCCTTCTGCTTGTGCTCACATCACCCATACTGCTGTCTGTTAATATCATGGTTATACACTTAGCTACAATGAAGTTGTAAGGTCACTAATGCCCTTCCATTTCTGGTACTTTATGGTTTAAATCTTTTTATTTTTTTTAAAGAAATGCCAGGCATATGAAGTATACATTATTACCCGTGTTGCAATGGACATTAATGCTAAAGCCCTCTGCATACTTTGAAAGAAGAGGATAGAGAGGCAAGCAGAGAGAGAACAGTTCTACATATAAAGGAAAACAGAAAAAGAAACATTCCCTTCCCTAGCCCACCCCCACCCACTAAGTTTGGTTGAGTGCACCTGTTTATACTTTGGTATTCACTTCTGAGAGCTGCAAAAGTCTTAGATATTTAGGGCACATCAGTTCTCCTAAGTCTTGAGATTGGAGGGATATATAAGGACACCATAATTTCTCAAAGGCCTCTCCTTGGTTTGCATGTGTCAAAGATATCCTTTCCATGCCCAGTATATTCAATTACTTATGTACCTATACTGTAGGAGTTGGCAGTTGCGACGTGACCCAGTGTGCTAAAATATTCTGTGTAGATGCATCCAGCACTAACCCTATCTATCTGCCCGTCTAGACTTTAGTGGATATGTTAAGGGGTTTGGTAGCCCTAGTAGGATGTAAGCCGGAAATCTAGGTATTTGCGTTTCTATATGTTTGGCAATCTCATCTTATACTTGAGTCCAGTATGACTGGAGTCGGGGGCAGTCCCATAACACATGCACCAACGTCCCCTGAGCCCCACAGCCCCTCCAACACCTGTCCTTGTGGTCCGAATACATTTTGTGTAATCTGGATGGAGTGAGGTATCAATACGTGGTAATTCTGACAAAGGTTTCGGTGAGGGAAGTGTTTGTGGCAGTGTATCTTGCTCTGAAATATATCTCACCATATATATCTCACCCCATTCCATCTCCGTGAGCTGTATCCCCAGTTCAAGCTCCCATCTATGTTGATTGGTTTTGTACGTGTGTTTATTACGTTGGGTAAAAAATGCATATATATCTCTGAAATTAGCCGCCTACCTGTGGTATGGGTGACTAGCCAGTATTCGTAGGCTGGTAGGGTCCTCTGTATGGCAGATTTATTACTGAGATGTGTTAACCAATGACGGAGCTGTAAGTAGTGTAGTCTTTCTGTTTCAGGAAGGGAAAATACCCCACTCAATTGCTGAAAGGAAATCACCCCTTCTTCGTCTCTCATGTGCCCCATGGAGCGACACTCAGAGCGTTTTCACTCCATGAATGCCCCGGGATCGAGCCCTGGATTAAAGTCAGGGTTCTCGAATAGTGACGTCAGAGGAGAAGGGAAAGACGTCAGACCACATTTGATATTTACCTGATCCCGTTCGTTGTCTCTCGAGTAAAGGGGGAAAGATATAGGTTCCTGGGTCTGTGGGCTTTCTTGAGAAAGACTTACCCGCTACCGCTTTATCTTGAAAGAGCCAATGTTTCTCTGACTCGGACTAGTACCATTCCACTAGGTACCGTAGCTGTGCCGCTTGTTTAGAACCAGGATACCCAAGCCACCATTTTTAGGTGACAAACAGCACACTTTTTCCTGGACCAGATGTACTGGGCGGTTTCAGCTTGTAAGGTTCCAATTATGCCTTTAGGTGGCTCTAGGGGTAGTGTCTGAAATAAATAGAGGATCTTGGGGAGAATAGTCATCTTAACTGCTGCGATACGACCCAGCCACAAAATCTGATGATGTTTCCAGCTAGTTGTCTCTTTCCTGATTTGTCTTAATAAAGTGTGGTAGTTTATTGAGGAGATTTGTTGGAGGGTGGGCGCTAATTTAACCCCTAGATAAGGGAGTGCAACCGACTGCCACTGAATGGGGTATAGTGTTTGTAAACTTGTCACCAATTCCTGGGGTATTGATAGGTTTAGTGCTTGTGATTTCTCTACATTAACCTTAAACACTGATGTCCATCCAAATGCTTCCAGTTCTTCCAGGAGTGTCGGCAGTGTGGAGGCAGGACAACCCAACGTAAAAAGTAAATCGTCTGCGTATAAAGTCAGCTTATGCTGTCCCCCCCCAAAGGTAGCACCGACTATCTGGGGACTATCTCTTCCTCTTTGGGACAGAGGCTCCATACCTATAGCAAATAAGAGAGGGGATAACAGACAACTCTGTCTCGAGCCTCTGCTTATTTGAAAGGATTCTGAGGTGTGGCCGTTTACCCTCACTGTCACCATAGGGGAATGGTAACAGTTCATAATTTGCGTTTAGAATTTATCACCTAGGCTGAAATGCGTTATTACTTGTTCTGGATAGGGCCAGTGCACCCTATTGATTGCCTTTTTGGGATCGATGGCTACCAGCATCATCTCCTCTGGGGTCCTTGCAGCTTTTTCAATTATATGTAAAATGCCCTTGGTAATGTCACTGGTTTGTCTGTGTGGTATGAACCCCGCTTGATCTGGGTCTATGACAGTGGGTAAGAGCAGACTTAGTCTGTGTGCAAGAATTCCGGTGAATAGTTTAAGATCTACGTTTAGTAGAGAGATAGGCTTGTAGGAGCTACACTGCTGTCTATCTTTCCCCAGCTTGGGCACCACCACAATGGAGATAGCTAGCATTGATGCAGAAATTGCAACTGGTTGTGTGAAGGAGCCAATCAGCCTTGTTAGTATGGGGACTAAAGCGTTGCAAAATGTCTTATAGAAAATAGGGGGGAATCAGTTGGACCTGGTGAGTTAGAGAGTTTTAGGGGGAAGATGGCTGAAATTATTTCCTCTGGCCATATTTTCTCCTCTAATGTCTCTGCTTGCTCTGGGGTAATGCGGGTTGTGTTTGCTCCTTGGAGGTAGATGGCGCTAGCTAGGGGTCTAGGTCTTGTTCTGTGTATAGCTTTGAATAGAATTCCTTGA
This sequence comes from Triturus cristatus, assembly GCF_964204655.1. Lineage (NCBI taxonomy): Eukaryota > Metazoa > Chordata > Amphibia > Caudata > Salamandridae > Triturus > Triturus cristatus. Next base: position 55,715,451 of record NC_140587.1, read on the forward strand.
ATTATTCTGCAATAGCTGTGTTGCTAGTAATAAGGCCTTCCCTCTGGGACTGTATTGATGGAATTCCCTTCTCCTGTTATGTTGTTATGTTATGTTATCTGAACTTCTAACGCGCACAGCTACTCCAAGGAGTGTCCCGGCGCGAGCAGAGGGAATCAACAAAGCATAACCTGAACTTTATACAAAAAGATGAGTTTTTAACAATTTTTTGAAAACTGCTGGATCTTCCACACAGCGAAGTGCCAGTGGTAGCGCATTCCACGCTCGGGCCGCAAGAACGGCCAGGGAAGCACCCCCTAATCGGTGTCGATTGAAGCAAGGAACCTTAGCCAGCCTAAGGGCCGAAGAGCGCAATATCCTCCCTGGGACCTAAAAGGAGAACCGTTTCTGCAGATAAAAAGGCCCTAAACCATGCAGTGCATGTTGGGCAATAGTGAGATTTAAACATCACTCACGCCCTCACTGGGAGCCAGTGAAGGGAGCGAAGATAACCTCGTACACTATTCCTAGGCGGGATCTCACCTAGAAGGCGGGCCGCCGCATTTTGCACCACTTGGAGTTTGTTAAGGGAGTAGGTCGGAATCCCCACATACAGCACATTAGCGTAATCCAAGCAGGAGAGAATGAGCGCACGTACCACTGATTCTCTCGCCGCCTGAGGGAGCAGTGGGAAGAATCTTCTCAGGACTCTAAGGAGGCCAAAACAGCATCCCGCGAGTCTCTTAACTTGACTAGAGAAGGAAAGATTATCTTCAAACCACACTCCAAGATTCTTTGCAACACGGCTATTGGACAATGGAGGTGGAAACTCAGCTGGCCAGATCGTGTCTCTAAACCCAGGAGGGAAGTTACCAAACAAAAGATCCTCAGTCTTATCTTCGTTGCATTTTAATTGGGCGTTCGCCAACCACTTAAAAACCGAAGATAGACCGGACTGGACAGGGGCAACGGTATCCTCATTCTTATCCCAAGTAAAAAATAGCTGGGTATCGTCAGCAGAGGCGATCACCTTAGCCCCCAAGCCCTCCGCTAATGTGACGAGAGGAGTAAGATAGATGTTAAACAAAAGGGGGCTAACAGACAACTCTGTCACTGAGGAACCCCTGTGGAGACCCGCTGAGGTGAGGAAGCAGCCGGAGGCAGCCATACTTGCTGAACCCGGCCCTCCAAAAAGGACTTAATCCAACCCCAGGCTGAACCAACAACACCAATCTCAGCCAATTTGTCTAGCAGTAAGGGATGGGGGACCGTATCAAAAGCAGCCGACAGGTCGAGCAGCACTAGTGCTGCTCTCCTGCCGTCATCGAGACACTCCCGAATTGCTTCTGTCACTTCCACCAAAGCTCCTTCCGTACTATAGGAGGAGCAGAAGCCCGACTGAGCTGGATGCAGGAGCCCCTCCCTCTCCACGAACTCAGACAGTTGTCTGTTCACTATCTTCTCACACACCTTAGCAAGGCTGGGAAGAAGGGAGATGGGCCTATAGTTCCCCGGAATAAAGGGATTAAGGGTGGGTTTCTTCAGTAGGGGGAGGATTTTGGCCTGCTTCCAAACACTTGGGACCCTAGCATCTAGCAAGGAACGGTTAATGATACTGTTGACCTCAGAATTCACCACATCTGCCACTGAAGCCAATAATCTTGCAGAGCAGGGGTCCACAGGTGAGCCAGACTTCAGTCCCTTCAGAATCCTCATCGTACAGGATAGGTCAACCGGAAAAAAGTTAGCCAGGAAGTGATTGGGAGAAATAACCTCAGAAAATGCAAGAACGAATAGACTCTATTGAAGGTGGACACGATTGAGAACAAGGCCGTATAAAACTGTCTTGTATCCCTCGGATTTTATCCAGAAAAACATTATAGAACATATCGCACCAGGCATCCGTCGCAGGCCGAGCGCTAATCTGTGCTGGAGGAGACATAAAGCTCTGCACAAAGCAAAGATCTCTTTTGAGTTGTTGTGGGACTGGTCGATACGAGCGGCATAATAATCCCTTTTAGCTATGGAGATTGCCTTATAATAGATTTTCTGGCTCTGCCTGAGCAGACCCTTTGCCACCAGACAGTATTTATTGAGGCGCCATGAGCGCTCCAATTTCTTGCAATCCTGCTTCAGAAGTTTCAGCTCAGCTGTAAACCATGGTTTGGAGGGAGACTCCCTAGAGCGCCTTCTAGAGGTGGGAATGGCAATAAAAGACTTAGGGCCATATGTAGGTAAATTACATTTACCGATTCTTAAATACCGAATTTTACCGATTCGGTATTTATGAATCGGTAAATGTAATGTAGGTAAATAATTACCGAATTGGTATATGTCGGTATTTTAGAATCGGTATTTACCGATTCGGTAATGGCAACTGGCTTCCCATTCATTCCTATGGGCCTGGAGGCCCATAGGAATGAATGGGAAGCCAGTTGCCATTACCGATTCGGTAAATACCGAATCGGTAATGGGGGAGGCATCATCATGGGTGGCAGGGTGTCACATTGACACCCTGTTGCACCCCTGATTCGTCCCTGTGTGCACATGTGGCGCACATACATGCCCTAAGGGCATGTATGTCTGCCACATTGCACACTTCAAATGGAAAAAAAATGCTTTTTTACAGGTATTCGTCATTTACCATCAACTTTTAGTTGGTGGTAAATAACGAATCCCCACACCAACGACACACTCCCCCCTACATATCATTTCAGGATTCGGTATTTACCGAATCGGTAAAATTACCGATTCGGTAATTTTACCGATTCGGTAAATTACCGAATCCTGAAATATGCCCCCTACATACCAAAAGCCTAAATACCGGTCGGTAACGGGATATTTACAGAAAATCGGCCGTTACCGACCGGTATTAGGCTTCCTACATATGGCCCATAGTGCCCACAATCCAATTAGAAAAGACTACAAGGCTCCCATCCAAGTCCTGAGGCAGGGGCGGCCTACTGTCCACTAATGCCATGGCAAATTTGGCGGGATCAATTCTCTTAAAAGGAGGTTTATGATAGACTACAGATCTAGAGCTCGGTAAGGCTACTTCCCATGAAAAGAAAATCACAAAATGATCCAACCAGAAGACAGGAAGGGGGTCTTTAGCTTTGATAGAGAAGTTAGCAAAAATGAGATCAAGAGTATGACCCCCTTGATGGGTCGCCTGAGCGACCCATTGGGAAAACTGCGCTAATTGAAAAATATCAAGGAACTCTCTTGTGTCCCTAGAATCTCTTTGATCCAAATGGATATTAAAATCTCCAAGAATCAAATAGTGAGAGAAATGTAGAGCCCGTGCTGACACAGCCTCGTCACAGGCCTGAAGAAAAGATTTTGCCGGCCCTGGTGGACGATAAATCAGAGAGCCCCCCAACGTAAAATGAGCCGAAAAACGAATACTAAAATCAAGGGCTTCACATCCACCCCAAATACTAAGGTCACACTTACAGAGCTCCCACTTCTCCTTAGAGACAACCGCCACCCCGCCCCCTCTCCCCTTGGGCCGATCCATTCTACAAATGTTATACCTCCCAGGAATAGCCAGTGGCACTATTGGATCAGAGGAGCTGTCCAACCAGGTCTCCGTAATAAACAGAAGATCCAGAGAATTATCATCCAGTAACTCAAACACATCCGAATGATGTTTCTTCAGGGAACGCGCGTTTATCAGCGCCGCTGAAATAGTAGGCACCCTCGAGGACCTACTCAAGGAATTTGAATCAAAACATAGCCGAAACCCACAAACCAAACACACAAAATCTTGCTTCCCCAATAAATTAGGATAGACCTGGTGGTCACAGCTCATTCCCCTTAAACGTTTTAGCGACTCACTCGAAAAGCACCGTCGAAGAGGCCCACCAATGACCTGAGGGACAGCATAACTGGCCCCGGCCGCCGACGGGACGCTGACGGGCGCAGACGGGCTTGCCTTAGGCGCGAACGCGCAGCGTGCATATTTGTAGCTCCGGTAGCCAGTAAGCTAGAGAGCACCCAAGCAAAACAAAATGGTGCCTCTCGCTGGCACACCGGACAAAAAAAGGAAGTGAGGAACCCCCGAACAGCGGAGTATCGTGGGAAGGTCTATGTGTCCAAAGGACTTCTAACTACATACAGTGAATGTGCAAACAGGCGGCAAGATTTAAAAACGATTAAAATACAATACCACAGAGTAAATAAAAGCTTAGCAGCAAAATTATAGCAGCGTTACAGGTAAAGTGCAAGTTCAATTTTGTCAGCCCCTAAGCCCTGGCGTTTCATACGCAATTTGTTAGCTAAGATTCTGCCACATTTGTCCCCTCCTGTATAGTATGAGTGTCGTAGGCAGAGTGCCCCATACTCAGCTAGATCAAGGACTAGTCCTACCAGCTGTGCTCGTAGTGTGGTTAACTGATGCCACACTTGGGGCCCCTGTGCGCTGGTGGATGTGTTCTAATTCCTTAACCTGTGACGAGAGACTATCCCTTTTCTCCCTTTGTAGTTTGTTGTCGGCAGCTGCGATGGAAGGGAACTCCCCCTGATCAAATCCTTCAGTGCTTCCTGTAGTGTCGCTATAGACACCTTGAGAGTATCATTAAGTGTGAGGTAGTTTTGGTTTGCTGTTTGAATCTGAGATATTACTGCAGGACGCAGCATCATCGTTTCATGTAAGCGCCATGTCCAATGGGGAGGCTGCATTGGAGGTAGAGACAGTGAAAGAATCACCGCTGAATGGTTCGAGAGGGTCATTGGGAGAATTTCAATCTCCGTAGTGGAGCTATGAATCTCTCTAGTACCAAGGAATTGATCTAATCTCGCACATGTTTTATGCGTGTGTAAGAAGTAAGTATATTCCCGTGTCTTTGGGTGAGTGTTTCTCCATATGTCACTAAGTCCCAGATCTCTGAACCGTTTATGACCTCCTTTCGATAATGCTCCAGTCTGCCTATGTCTTTGTGTCAATCTGTATAGATCTGTATTTAAAATTAAATTAAGGTCTCCCCCTATTAGAATCTCTGTATCTGTTGTGGAGAATGACTCTGCTAGTGCTTTCGTAGGACGGTTTCTTGACCTTCGTTTGGTGCGTATAGAGATACCACAATGAATGTGTTTCCTAAGGTGAGCTGGTACGCAAATATTACACCTCTTAACTCCGTTTCCCTATGTCCGACTGTTCTCTTAAAGGATCACACCACCAGTATAGCCACCCCAGCCTTTTTAAAAGTGGTAGAAGAGAAGAACTGATGCGGGTAAGGTCGTTATCGGAGTCGGTAACAATCCCTGGGTAGGAGGTATGTTTCCTGAATCAAGCATATGTCAACTCCCGAGTTCTCCAGGTAGGATAGAACTGCCTTTCGTTTGACCGGACTATAAAGGCCCATAACATTCAGGGTTCATATTTTGAGTGTCGTGTCAGACATCAGAATTTAAAGGAATGGAGGGGAGCTATTGATGTGATTGTAAAGTACCGTGGCCCAATCTGAGCCGCATTTGAAAAGTGTGTTGTGAAATGTGATGCATGTCTTATGGTGAACCCAAAAATAAACCCCAAGCCCCAAAGCACACAATTATACATATTAAGATAGAAAACAGTTGAAACTTAAGTTCCTGAGTTAGACCCTGGTCTCCCAGGCCTGGATTTCGAAGTAAGGGGTCCATAGTGTGGCCAATAGTCCCGTCCCTCCCCAACCAAACTGCATGCTTCTTTGATGCTCAGCTCAACCAGAACCATGTGGATCATCTGTTTCATCCAAAACATCCGGGATGCATTAAAGGGATGCCTGTTTCCCCTCAGCTATCTTGGCCGGGTTCGGGCACGTCGGGCTCTTCTTCCCTCCTCGATGTCTCCCTTGATTTTTACGGTCTCTAGATTGTGCCCATGAGGAGTCCGAAGTCTGGTTTCTTTTCTCTGTGTCTGTTCCAAGGATCTGGCAGGTCTCAGACAGAAAGCATAACTGATGGAGCCGGTCCTCCAATCCAAACATGATACGGAAGGGGTGACCCCAGGAGTAAGCTATCCCTCTGTCCCACAGGTGCTGTGTGACAGGCCGTAATTTGTGCCGTCTTTGTCGTGTAGTAGGTCTTGGAACAAAACTGGTGACTGTCCACGGAAGCTAAGTGGTTGCTTCTTATGAGCTGTACGGAGTATGTTCTCCTTTATGGGAAAATCGTGTAGGCAGTCCAGTATATCTGCTGGAGGCGCCCCCTGTGGTCGCGGCCTCCCGACTCGGTGAGCATGTTCTATATTAATCATGGTCTCAGGTGGGGATCCTAAAATATGACGAAAGAGGTCTCCTACATAAGTACCCTCACACACCCTAGTAGTGTCATGCTTCATCATCGGGTCACCCTGATGCCTAAAAGTCAGGGTGGGCTCAACCATATTTCAGGGAGCTCTTGGATAGATGTGGCCAGGGTGAGTTAAAGATTAAAAATCTGCCGCCAGGTCCCAGTATCCCTTTATTCGTGGATCTGACAGGGATATTAAAAAACAAGGGTTAATGCAGGCAAACAGGAGATTTATGGTCCTGTGACCCTAGTGCCAACATGTTTCAGTTCTATATTGGCCAAGTTGGTCCGGGACTTTCTTCAGGGCATTTCCTTAATGTTTTCGTTTTGTTTTGTATTTGAGAAAACCCTTTATTTTTCTCTTTTGTTTTACATGTAGTTAATATCTCGGGCTGTCCCTTCAAATAGTCAGAGGTCACGGCAGAGTAAACAAATGAAAGAGTTAAGTTATTTATTGACACCCTTTTTGAGTGTCCCAATGGCTGGCAAGGTTTTAGATTGCTTATGTGTGACATTTCCACAATTTCCGTGTAATTATGAGTGACATTCAATGACTATGAGTGACGGGAAACAACCTTTACAATGCAGTCATTACATCGCACTACCTTTACAACGCAGTCATTACAACGCAACATCCTTTACATCACATGCCATTACAACGCAGCCATTACATCGCATGTCACTACAACGCATACCATTACAACGCATACCATTACAAAACATAGTTTTTACCCCTACACTATCCAACACTTACTCTACTGTTGCACTCACTGGAGTGGGAATAGTATTTTTACCCCTACACTATCCAACACTTACCTTAAATGCAATGTAATGGTATGCGTTGTAATGGTATAATGTGATGTAATGGAATGCGTTGTAAATGTAGTTTCTAAAAATGCGTTGTGATGGCATGCGATGTAAAATCATGTGTTGTAATGGATGTTGCGATGTAAAAACTGTGTTGTAAAGGCATGCGTTGTAAATGTTTGTGTTGTAACGTCATACATTCTGAGTGACACTTTCTTGAGATCAAAACGAAGCAATGAAGACGAGGCAAACATATAAATATCAGAAATTACACTAATTTGAACGAGAAACTTTAAAAAGATCTTGAAACTGCAGCAAAGCACCAGAGAACTAAGGACACTGCAGGATGGATGGAGTGTGCGTGCCAACCTTGCAAGACCTCTCACATTAGTTTCCGTTTTCTTTTCACACACTTTTGTTAGCAATGTGACTGGTAGTGCCCTCTCTCAGGTTTGCAAGAAATTATACTCATAACCATTCACATCTGGTGTTTGAAATCATGACGAATGAACCAGCTACGTGTGTGCAGCAAATCATTTAGTGTGACAAACGATCAATTTATCAAAAACAAATGTGCATCCCTATCCTAACAAGCATTGGTAATACATCGGTTTCGCCTATGCGATAAATAATAAGCTGTTTTTGTTGTAAGTTGTAGGTTAGTATTGCACAACGGCTCACCAAGCAACAACTTGCAACACAAAACAGCTTATTGTTAATCACATAGGTGAAACTGATGCATTACAAATGCTTGTTGATGAGAGATACCACTAACTTAGTTTCCCCAAATGTAACATACATTTTCGTAATAGTGTGCACCTTTTCCTTTTTTGTTGCTATTTTGCTGAAACCTAGTTCCAAGGTCCAGACTAGATGCATCCTGTGGGTACTGGTATTAAGGCTACCTCCTTGGCTTGGACCATCTGCCCCTGGTTCAAGTGCCTGCCACGGATGCTGCTATTGGTCCCGCTCATGTTGCTGGTGGTGAGATGCTAGATTATTGGGTTATTCATTTAAAACGCGCTTATTGACAAGGAGTCATACTTCCTAAGACCACAAAAGAGGCTATGTCCAATGCAAGTAAGCTGGTGCTGAGGTGAAATTAAACTGCTGAAGATCCCAGATGTGTCAGAAGAAATGGGAGGTTGTCAAGAATTCCTGTCATACGAGGGGAGGAAAACGGTAACCAGCGAAAACGGACTACATCTCCCAGGATGCTTAGCGGTTGAGAGGTTATGTAAACAGGAGAGCTGTTACATAACTCAAGGGAAACACGCCCTTATGTAAACAGGAGAGCTGTTACATAACTCAAGGGAAACACGCCCTTATGTAAACAGGAGAGCTGTTACATAACTCAAGGAAAACACGCCCTATAAAGGGAGGAACCGGGAGGTACAAGGCTGTCGGATATTGTGTTTACACCGACGTACCTGCTTCGTGAAGAGCAGTGTTCCGGAGTGGTGCTCCAGTAAGGCAAGAACGGAGGTAGGTCGAGTCGTTACTCCCTGGGCCGTGTCTTGCCCCATCGTCACCTGTGAAGGACCCGGAAGCTCTACCGGTCAACCATTGAGCTTCGCTTTTTGACTCGGCTGAGTCCAAGCGCAGTGGCGCTTTTGCTGGTTGGAGTCGTAACTCCCAGCCCGACCAGAGACACAGGGACTGCCAGCTGTAACGCACACCAGGAGGTGTTTGCCGCGTTACAGACTCGGAAGTCCACAGGATCGATCGAGCGGCTGCTCTCGGTTCAGTCTTCTTGCTTGTGATTGGGGTATCGGTGACGCATCACCAGGAGGTGACTCCGCGTCCCGGTGCAGTCTGAGGAAGAGGTTGAGCGGCTGCTCCCTTCAGGTAGAGACCCCGGCTGGGTGTTTCCCTGACTCCTCGATTCTCCCCAACACTCTTCGTGCCCCTCACAGCCTACCGATTGGCATTGTCGGCCATTTCATTTCTGCCCTCTGTTGGCATACGCCGGGATCGGCGTATATGCAGAGGACGGTTAGGACCATCCGTGCTGTGGGCTGGTAACGTACTTAGCCTGGAGGATTCCAGTGACTATAACTTTTGTTTGTTCTTTGTATTTTATTTGCCTTCATTAAAAGAACTAACCCTTCACAAGTGGTTGCGTCCTCATTGTCGTGTCTGTTAAACGATCCTGAGACGTTCAGGGCGTTACAGAGGTATTTCGCTTGAGGGCTGCTCAAAGTGTGAGAAGAAGCGAGGGGAGCCAGAGCCATAAAGGTCCTTCATTTTATGTCATTGTAAAGGCCACGTGGTCTTTCTGATCCCAGCAGAGGGTATGTGGGGCCCATGGAGACCCCTTACCAAGCTGATGTATCTGGCGCTATAATATTAGAGGAAAAACTCTCTAGCTCGTTCAGAGTGACTGTGAATGCAAATGTACAGTTCACGTGCATTTGTATTGGTATGATGTTTGTATGACTGGGAACCATTCTGGAATGATCATGACAGGGACACAAGTAAGGGAGAGGTAGGGACCATCCACAAATAACTATTCAGCGGAGGCCAGAGTACCCTGGGGCTAGCATTACTGTTGAGCACTTTAGGCTCACTTATGAAAACATGCATAACTTACGACTCTCTTAAGTTACACCACATCTCTTGTTATGACTGCTGGGTGTTCACTAGCGTTCCCTTTTGAAACATGTGGAACATGTGCCTTAAGACACAATTCTACATATAAGGAATGTTCTACAAAAAAGGCGCCTATGACTGTTTTCGTAGCACTAGGTGTGCTAAGTTTGTAGAAATGTAATAAATATGCCCGTTTAAACAATGTCCAGATTTTTAAATGCAATTTAGAAATGCTATTTTTTTGTTGTTGTTGCATATTTATATAGCGCGAACTCGACCCGAAAGCATTGGAGCGCTTTACATGAGTATTTACATTACACGTTGGACGCGACCTCGAGGCTCGAACCCTGGTCTCCTGCACCAAAATCGGCATTTAGCCGACGGACCACATCCTCTCCCCTGCTATCTTTTGTCACTTAAAAAACACGTATTTTCTCCTGCGTGCCCTTCTTGTCCCTCACCCCTGTGAGACCTGCGGGGATGGTTACTCCTTCCACAGTTTTCGCACCAGCTGCACCTCCAGTCAGCGCCTAAAGCTGATAGATGTGTGCATTACCGACAGCAGCTCGGCTCGGTGCGCTGCTGCTTCTGCCTGATAAAGCCGAGGCTGCCTTTCCTGGGTGGGCGGGGCTGATCGTGGGCCCGTCCGAGGTGTCCAATAGGCAGGACGTCCGAAGTCTAGAAAGGCGGGTGCCGGTATCGGCCCCGCCGCGGATATGGCGGGGCACCGACCCCCTCCCCCCCCCCTCGCCTGTTCGTCCGGCCCGGCGGGTCTACCGCATCAGTGTGACGCGGTGGGCGCGCCACGGCCGGGATTGGGTGGCGGCAGGGAACCCTTGACCCGGAAGCAATTAAGGTGCTTCCGGGTCAAGGGGGCGGCGGGGGACAGGCCAGTTAGAACTGGTCTGCCCCCAGTGTTAGGATAAAGGGCCCGGGAGCGCGGGACACGGTCTCTTGGTCCCGCGCTCTCAGACAATCAGACGCAGCCCTTGGGGGGCTGCTAAATATTTGTTTGTTTTGTTTCCCTGCAGGTTCGCGGTCGGGGATTTCATCGGTGGAGCAGTATATGCATCGCCGGTGGCTGTCTACTACGTCGGAGTCGTGGGCGGAGTGCGGTCTCTCTACGTGGTCGGCGGCGGGTGTTCCATGGGAGAGGCGCCTTAGATCGAGCTATTAGCTCAGTTAAGTAGTGCTGTGGTGATCAGGCCCCTAGTGCACGGGTTCGATTCCTTGTGAAATGATTGGATGGGTTTCATTTTGTTTGGTGGGAGGGGGCCGAGGCTCACTGCGGGTGGACAGGAGCGCGTAATTGAATGCTGTTGTGCACCGGGGGTGCTCATTGTTATATACGCGTAGGTTGCTGTGGTTCTTCGTGTGCATGCTGCGTGATCGGGCACGATACAGCTGAGCTGAAAAGTATAATTGCACGGAAATGTTAGAAAGAATAGCAAGCGGCAAAAATGAAGGTTAATGACTAGGAGCTATGATGACTAGGAGCTATAGCTCAATTGTAAGTCTGGGGCCTGTGGTTATAAAGTGTCTCTCAGGACAAGGGTTCGGGTCCCGCAAACGCCGTAAAAATGTCATAAGCTGACAACATTTCGAACTCTTCCGAATGTTGTGGTGCGAACGGTTAGCACATTCGCCTGCTTAACTTTATGGATGGTGATCCGAAGCACACTCTGGTACTGGAAATTTGAGCTAGAGCCTCAAGGTCGCGTCCATCCTGTGATTCTGGGCTAATTACGTAATCTCCCCGTGCCATAGAAAATGTGTAATGAGAATGCGGTGTGCGCGCAGGAGCTACACCAGGTTAGGACCTTCGGTCACACACCCCGCATCCATGTAGATATTACCCGTTTCAGTAGGGTTCAATTCCCATCAATTTTGTCAGTTGGATTACGCTGTTTTTAAAAGAATTGACACCTGGGGACGTGCTGCTTCACTGGGGAGATAGCTCGGGCGGTTAACGCGCCGAGACAATTAAGACCAAATAAATGGGACATTCTTTGCCAATACGCCCCGCACCCTCAGGCGAATAAGCAACAGATTCATTTTCCAATAATATGGCGGTCAGTAGCTACTTGTAAAACTACACTTGCCAGACCATGTTTGATCGAGTTTGAAGCATGGAATTGAGGTATGATGACAAGCTTTCGTTAATGCGGGGAGGAGATAGCGCTTGAAGGCAGCGCGCGTGCACGGGTGCACTACCTTTTAAAAGAGCAGGGTCATTCTGGGTCAGAAGATAGGCACGGGCACCAGCATAAAGGAGCGCATTTGTTAGTAATAAGGTAGCGCGTAATAAACCGGGCTACCCGGAACTACAGTGTGAGAGGGTGTTGGGGTGGGCCCTGCGTGCGCGTGGGCTTGATGCAAGCGATGCGCGTGGCAGCGTGAGAGGGTGGAACAGTGAAAATCGTGAAACCACCATGCTCCTTTCCCCACGGTGGTGTTAAGAGATGCGATTTGGGACTATGAACGTTTTGATGCCAAGACTGTGTATCTGTGTGCACGTGTGTGGTCCTATAGTGCTAACCGCCTTGGTGCAACTGGCTCGGTGCTATCATGGGCCCCTAGTGCAAATCGCCCAGTGACTCATCGTACCCTGATACCCGTCATTCTTTGCCCCTACTGTTTAATGGCTACATATTTCTTGGTTTGTGGGCATGGCTGCCTGCATGTCTGTTCGAATTTCGGTAACAGGGGGGTCAGTAGCTGTGATTGCCTGTGTGCATGTATGCATTATCCATATGTGCCCGTATTCGGCGCGTACATACGCTAAGTATGTTGGCGTTGTCAGTGATTGCTGTTGACTAGGGTATTTCCCGCATGATTATCTCTTTACAAATATTATTAGTTAATTATAACGACACCTGCTGAATCACATCCACGCGCGGACAGGTCAAGAATACCTCTTGTAAGGGAGCGATTATGATGGATTGCATGTGAATTATAAAGCGCATTTTTGCAGGGCAGCTTGTTACTACCTGAAGCTACACAGTTGGGGTCTTTATGCTCTTGGGGATATGTTGCGTGGGTATTTTATCTAAAGACATATTTTTGCGGTTACGTTACTGCGCAAAGCAAGGAGACCAAAGCCCCTTGCTTATGCTCACGCTATTGGGATCTCGGTGACACCTTTGCGAATAGGTTCTCGGAATAGGGTAAACCCTTTCTGCGATGATAGCAAGAGTTACCTTGTGGGTTTTATCACGTTGGTGTTTAGTACTTTTGGATTTGAATGTTTACCATGGGGGTAATACCGCGTGACTGTGACCGTGTGTTGCCACGTAGGTTTTACAAGTGGTTATCAAAGGGGATGTTACCGCATGGAGGGATTGCAGTGATGTTACGATATGGGCGTTTTTTCTGGGGTATTCCCACGTAAGTGTTACCGCATGGGTTTTATCAAGTGTGCCAGCATGCATGTAACCATGGGGTGGTTAGCACGTATTATCATGTCCATCTTAACACGATTGCACAGGAGTAAGGCAGGAGTTCACTCAATCTTCCTGTGCCTAACAATTATGAATGTGCCCCTTTTAAATGCGAGTGGGCTGTGTTGGGTGCTCTCAACATAATGGCCTGCCCCTCTGCTAAGCGTAACGCCAAGTGTAACTAATACAAAAACTTGCAAATGAGAATTTCACACGGCTAGATGGCTGTTATTAATCACTGGTGATAATGCATAGCGAACTGAGGTTCCGATATATGTGAGGCCATTTCAGGACCAATTGTTCTGATTGAGTGTTTAAGGAGGATAGGTTTGCGGGTCAAAACACGAAAGTTAAAGCTAAACCATGCTTAGCACTCTCAAAGTCTCTCGGAAAATCTGGTGAAATGTTCTTCATGTTATGACACTAGCGCTATGCTGGATGTTCTAATTTGATTTCGCTACTTCAATGCTCCTCATGTAAAATACAATTGGTGTTATGCTAGGCGTTCTTACATAGAATTATGATTTCAATGTCCTCAATTAATGCAACTGGCGCTATGCTAGGCGCTCTCATTTCAAGTCAGGTTTCGATGTTCATTATGTAATGCAATTGGGCCATGCTAGGAGCTCTCTTTGAAAGTCAGTTTCAATGTTTCTTATGTAATACAACTGAGGGCAGGCTAAGGGGTCGAAATTATAAGTCGGTGATCGGTGTAGGGTTTTTAAACCTTGCATTGACCACAGACTGCTTCGGGTCAGTCACCAAGGTGCAGAGACGGTAGATTACCCATTATTCTCATGGTAGTGGCACAAATTAATCCTTGCGGAAACGCACATATCCCTACTTACTAAAGAGTGGTGACAACCAGGTTAGCTAGCTCTACTTGCCTGCCACATTTTGTCGTAGAACTTACTCGGGGAGTAGGAATGTGTCTGGTCAATATGAACGCAAAAAACTCAATGATACACATCCAGGTGCTGACCATTATGTGCTACAGAATGGTCAAACATGTTTGTCAGATTGAAACATGACTGCTGACTGTTGGTGTCACATCAAGACGTTCCAAGCCGTGGTGAGGTCACATCAATATATTCCAGTCTTTGATGTCAGTCCCACGAGGCGCCCGCCTCCGTCAGGTCACCTACATACATTTTGGCGCACGAATGATGGGTCCGGCGGGCCTAAGAATAGTATCGATACACTTTAAAAGCCTGTGGGGTGTGGGTGAAAGTGGGGAGAGTACAGTCTCGCGAAGTAGCGCTGACTTAAAAAATCGTTGTTGGGCACCTCACAGCATAAGGCACTAATCATTAATTTTGATTTTCATTTATGTATGCTTGGATCCACGCCTGATGCCTGGAAGAGCTACACACCGCTATGACTACGAGAGGTTGACAACTAAAGGGACCGGTGGAGCCGGAACGCGAGTGGCAAGCGGCGGCATCAAATGGAATGGGCGATCAACCCAGTGGTTCCTGCGGTGCTAGCCTGAGACAGTGCTCCATATGCTTCATAGCTGGAATGTGTAGTTGTCACTCATTTGTTGTTGCCATTTGTGGTAAGTCGGCAGTACGTCTGCCTGGCAGGTGTATACCTTCAGAGCTGCTCATGCATTATAGTGGGAGGGTATGGTTCTCACCCATTTATTGTTGCCATTCGTGTTATGGTGGCAGTTCGTTGCCTTGCAGGTGTATACCTTTACCGGCGTTATAAAACACAAGTGTTAGGGGCAGATGCGACGCATGAATTGCGGGGTCATGGAACGGCAAACTGCCATTAGGGCGCATGTCCACGCAGGCGCCTTTCAGTGCGGACATTGAGCAGGGTTGGAATGCTCGATGTAGGGGGATAGGCTGTCACGGAGCTTATCCCAGAACGTTGTGCTTGGTTGCAGGTAGTTCACGGTCTAGGGCTCAAACGGCAAGCACATTCCTATGATGAAGCCAGCCCCGTAGCATTATTATCCTGGAAATGTGGAGTGACCGGGTACGAAACTATTGCTCAGCACCCCTTTGTCAATAAATTGGTCACTAGGCGTGTTGGGATGTTGTGGTAGGGGCAGCAGTCAACACAGAACCTATCTTAGAGCAGATTGTTTCGGTTTCAATGGGTCACGAGGCCCATGGTAGGCTTATGGGAATTCTTTGGGAGCCTGTGGGACACTACTGGGTTAGTATCACAATCGTATAATCACGTCGGCAATGAGTGCCGGGCTATTTGAGTGGCCGGTTAACCCTGACTGTTTTACAGCATGGTGCTACTAATACTAGGGGTGTGGGTTGCAACGTGTTACATCGCGATGCGTTCAATCAAGACCATTTAGTGGCTCCCTGGCGGTATGTCAACTTTGTCGGATGCAGTCGACCCTGGTATTTGTTTTATCACACACTAGGAAGGGGGGTCACGGACCCTACGCCTGGGTAGAGCAGTTGGAATACTTCGTATGGGAGTGGGATAGTGACGCGTCTAGGCCGCGGTTCACCTCTGCATGGATTGCAGAGATTTCAGTAGGGAGGAAGCTGGCTAGTGTTTTTTACACCTGCGGACTATACTGACAGAGCCGAGAGCAAGGGGGTTTCCAAGTATCTTTTCTTGGGCGCAGTCAGTTTAGGGGGGTTTTTATCACTGATCTTCTGAAGAGACACTGTCCTTCGCCAAAATAGCTCTTAGGTAGTGGGGTAACGGCTTGATACCACTAGGCAGAAGGGTCGTTCTGGAGGAGGTAATCTCCAAGGTTGCCTGGGTAGCACAAAGGTGCCAGGGCTGCAGCATAATCTGGTCCCATGGGGTGTCAGGGGGAACTGTGCTTCATAGAAGTCGTGGTTCATTCGACTAGGTTAGGTGATGAAATGGTGTGGAATGAATTTTCATAGGATGGGTCAGGGAATTGAGGCAGGGGCATGACCTTTCTGAGTTAGGATGGGGGGGGGGCAGATAGTCGGTCAACTATGCTGGCCTGTGGCGGTAAGGTCATGACTGGTGAGCAGTACATTTAAGGTCCTTAGGGGGCGGCGCCATTCACGGATGGGGTCGCCCAGGAGGAGGGACAAGGGGTCTCTCCTAGAACTCCAGGGGCGGTACATCCGGTTGGATGGATGGGTGCGGGGAAAGGAGGGGAGTCACGCTTTCTTTAGGCTGGTTGGCCACCCCGCACTGGTATCGACGTCATTAAATGGCGCAGAGTGCAAGACCCCACAAATTGGAATGGAGTTCAGGGAACATATGGGGGTAACCGGGGGGGGGGGGGGGGGAAGTACCCTCTCGGTAAGTGGGCCCTCTGCGCATGCGCAACTCCTACGGGAGGGCGTGGTCAGGGCCCGCCTTAGGCATGTGCAAGCTGTGCACCTGCACAGGGCCGCCAAACCCCAGGGGCCGCCACGAGGAATCGGATACAATATATATTCGTGGCGGCCCCTGGCAGGGATTTGGCGGCCTCTGGCTAAGTTTAAGCACTTGCGTGCCCTCTTTTGAAACCTGGCCCAACGGGACTAACTTAAACCTGAGCGGCCTGTTTCTCGACGCTCCCTTGCCTCTGGGACTCTCTGCGGCGGGTCTAATGGGGGTCTTTGCAGACGGTGCCCAAGGTTTCTGCTGAGGCTCGTCACTTGTGCGAGGGCGGGCCGTGCGCGCGCCGTGTGTGCGCAGGCGGGGGAGCAGGGGTAGGAGGCGCGCAGCAGTCCCTCCTGCAGCTCCCGCGCCTCTGCAGTTCGGCGACGGCCACGGCAGCACGTTGCGTACTCCCCTCTGAGCGTGGCACGGTGAGTAGGCCCCGGACCTCGGACTCACTCAAGTAAACAGCAGCAGCTCAGTGGTGATGTTTACCAAGGGGGGGCACATGAAAAGGTCTGGAAGGCTGCAAGAATCCCCTGCCCCCCCCGAGTTGTACTTTGAGTTTCGCTACTTTACAGCATCGGTAAATTTCAAAATGCTTTATGCAAATACAGTGCAGCTCTGGCAAAAACAAACAGATATGAGCCTACAATGGGCACCATATACATTTTTTTATTTACTGATCAAAAATCGGTAAATAGAAAAAATGTCACCTGTGTGAAAGCGCTTTTCAAAAGCGGGACAGCCAGGCAGCAAATGGCAGCTGCCCAGACATCCAACATAAGTATATGTTGAGGATTAGAAGAGGTGTGGAGGGAGAAGAAATAGCTGGAAGCAAAGACCCTCACAATTTAAAATGAGGAGCGGGCAGGGGTGTAGCTTCCATTAGTGCAGCAGGTGCAGAGGCACCAGGGCCCAGAGGCCTGAGAGGCCTCTCATTATTGTCCTATTTCACAGTTCAAACAGCAGCCAGGTGGCCCATTTCCTTCCCTGTACTAGTGCGTATGGCACACTGACTACTCCACTAGGAGGGATGTGGAATAATTTAGGAAGACAGAGGAGAGAACGACAGATGAGATGTGGTTGACGTGAGCGCTAGGGATGGAACAGAAAGGGAAGACAAGAGACAGGGAACAAGAGAGAGATGGGTGGTTACAGATGCATAGGACAGAGAGAGGGACGACTTGATGTTTATTTGTAAGATAATTACAAGACGGAGCACACAGAAACATGAATGTGAAATATGGTAAATATGTACAAATATAGTTCAGCGAACAATCATAATTTGTAATTAGGAAAAGATAACACTTTTGAGATAAATAATTTAATAGCGTTGATATTTCTTCCCACGCATTTGGATGTAGGGAGGCGACAGCGCATAAAATAGCGTAGCAGATAGCTAAAAAAAAGTTGCTATATCAGGGAAATCGACAGTAAAAACTGACCCTCCTGGCCAGAAAACTGGCCTCCAAACTTCTAAAAAAAAAAAAAACAGCCCATACACTGATCTGTCAGACCATCCCATGGGGCACTGCGTGATTGCACTATAGGTCAGTCCGACCCTGGATCTGAGACCTGGAGGGACCCAGCACACCTAAAGCCCTGGGACATCAGTTTAAGGTTCTTTCCCACAGAGGACGGCTACAGAAAATCACTTGTATTTCAAAACAATCTTCACAAGCTGCATATGTGAAAGCTTTGTTCACACACAGGCCAGACACAGCATGTCTTACAATTTAAGTCTCTCACACAGAACTGGTAAGTAAATCTTGTGCAGCACAAAAATACATGTTCTTCCCATGCAAGATGAGAGAGAGGAGAGGAGTTGGCTTAATGGCTAGGGCGGTCGACCTCGAATCTGGGGAACTGGGTTCGAGTCTTGGCAATGATGCTGAAGATCCTGTGATTCTGGGCAAATCACTTTATCTCCCTGTGCCTAACAAAAATTAATGTGTCCTCATGTAATGCAACTAGTGCTATGTAAAGCGTTCTGATACCTGATAACTCCAGGACAAGTGTGTCACGAGGCGGCTATGCAGTGTCTGCAACGGACATGGCCATGTGTAAGACACCATATTCAATATGGTATCGATATTACTGTTTCCGGGCAAAGAGCCACAGATTCTTTCTCTGTGGGGGGGCTGTGGGTCCGGGGCCCCACTGTCATGGCCCTGCAGCCGTCTGTGCCAGTTCCTCACGTCGTGTGTCACAATGCCCTCCTCCTCCTAAATGTTATCGTTCTGAGACGAATTCGGAAGGGTAGGAGCAGCCGCAGGTACTAGTCATCTAACTCCTTTTCTGGACGTTTTATTAAAACACCTTCCTGAGCTCCGCCCCGCCCGGACCCCCTCTTCCGGAGTCCCCTACCTACGCTCCCTGCACAGGGCCACCATGAGCCTAGAGCCGCCCCTGGCGTGGTTAATTGATAAGGATCTGACACCGGTTAGCGACCTTGCCGTAGGCCCAAATAGGATACGCAGAAAATAATTAATGTATGATTATGTCCAGATGTTAGATTCGGATAGGAAAACTATGTATTAGTGATAGTTTAAGGTTAGCCATCTGATATCTGTGCATATGAATTGTAATCAAATGTTGTGTTATGTTTCTGCGTATAATTGTGTTAATATTGTTTATTTCAAAATTTTAATTTTGTTTTCATATTTTAATAAATACGGCCGGGGGTTGTACGACCCCCGCCTCCAAAAAGCAATTACCTTCTCAAGTCCCTCATTAGAAATGTGGTTTACGCGCAGGGGGAGGGGGAAATTCGGTAGTCCCTGACCATATAGAAAGGCGGGTGCCGGTATCGGCCCCGCCGCGGATATGGCGGGGCACCGACCCCCTCCCCCCCCCTCGCCTGTTCGTCCGGCCTGGCGGGTCTACCGCATCAGTGTGACGCGGTGGGCGCGCCACGGCCGGGATTGGGTGGCGGCAGGGAACCCTTGACCCGGAAGCAATTAAGGTGCTTCCGGGTCAAGGGGGCGGCGGGGGACAGGCCAGTTAGAACTGGTCTGCCCCCAGTGTTAGGATAAAGGGCCCGGGAGCGCGGGACACGGTCTCTTGGTCCCGCGCTCTCAGACAATCAGACGCAGCCCTTGGGGGGCTGCTAACTATTTGTTTGCCCACCCACCATCCCCTGTTGCAATAGGATCATTGGGTAATGAATTACGGTGTGGTGTTGTTTTGTTCCTTTGGTTTTTCCCGTTACAGGTCATTTATCGTCGTATTTATTGCTATTCCTTGGTCAGGCGGTAAGGTCATGACTGGTGAGCAGTACATTTAAGGTCCTTAGGGGGCGGCGCCATTCACGGATGGGGTCGCCCAGGAGGAGGGACAAGGGGTCTCTCCTAGAACTCCAGGGGCGGTACATCCGGTTGGATGGATGGGTGCGGGTAAAGGAGGGGAGTCACGCTTTCTTTAGGCTGGTTGGCCACCCCGCACTGGTATCGACGTCATTAAATGGCGCAGAGTGCAAGACCCCACAAATTGGAATGGAGTTCAGGGAACGTATGGGGGTAACCGGGGGGGGGGGGGGGGGAAGTACCCTCTCGGTAAGCGGGCCCTCTGCGCATGCGCAACTCCTACGGGAGGGCGTGGTTAATTGATAAGGATCTGACACCGGTTAGCGACCTTGCCGTAGGCCCAGATAGGATACGCAGAAAATAATTAATGTATGATTATGTCCAGATGTTAGATTCGGATAGGAAAACTATGTATTAGTGATAGTTTAAGGTTAGCCATCTGATATCTGTGCATATGAATTGTAATCAAATGTTGTGTTATGTTTCTGCGTATAATTGTGTTAATATTGTTTATTTCAAAATTTTAATTTTGTTTTCATATTTTAATAAATACGGCCGGGGGTTGTACGACCCCCGCCTCCAAAAAGCAATTACCTTCTCATGTCCCTCATTAGAAATGTGGTTTATGCGCAGGGGGAGGGGGAAATTCGGTAGTCCCTGACCATATCCCGAAGCCAGGGGATACACGATTCCGAGGGGATACCTGATATTACACAACACCGGCAAGACACTTCCTGTAACCACGAAGCCACAGGCAGGCAGAGATTGCTGCGAGAGGGAGTAGCTGGGATGTAGCAATTACGGCATCGCTACATCACGCAAAACGGAACAAGCGAAAGTCGGAGATCTATCTAAATGCTTTAATGTTCTATTTCCCTTCCGTCTCCAACTTTAAAAACGCAGTTTTTTCCAATAGAGTGCGACTAGAAGCATCCCTCCCCTCCAGAGCTCATGATGCATCATAATATCTCAGAAAAAGTATGACCTTCCAGCTAAGTACTTTTACGAACTTCGCTAGAGCAGCTAGCTCTTAACCATGATGGCACTATAGAGGGCGTGTGCTTTCTGTTACATGTTGCTTTGTCTTGTTGGTATATTTTTACTCACAGAGTACAAAGGCACTTCAGACAGTCACGCCAATAGAAAAATATATCACAGAATATATCACGGTTTTCCTCCACCAGCTGGTGATATGGTTTGCATTGTATAATGTGTAAGCGAACCCATGTTCTTTATGCATTATCATTCCAGATATGAAGTAAGCAAGACCATCATATTAGGTGGTCCTGAAGCAACATTACCTACCGGGGATTCTATAAACAAATTGAATAATCACCGCATACGTATAAAGTGAATCCACTTACCTGTTCTTAGGAGTGATTAGAAGGGATTAACTCTATTTAGTCCTGATGAAAAAGCCATAGGGGCAGGCTTTGAAATATGTAGGCAGGGAGCCTACACATACATCATATTGTGAATCTCCCAATAACCCCCAATTTAACCATATCAGCAACTAGATTTAATAAAGTTTAGATTCCTTGTGGCCAGGTATTTTTTAACGTTTCTCTTCACTTTTCACGGAGCCTCTTCACTCCTTCTCTAGTTTTACAATATAGTCCCCACCTCTCAAAAGTGCTCCCACGTGTTAGTCGGTCGCAGCACGCCTCGTCCTGCAGCTGGGCGGGAAGAACCAGATGATGATGAAGCAGGTCACCAAGGAGCCTTTTGGTGGGTGAGGGTCATTTTAAGAAAAATAAGTCTTTCCCTCAGGGAATATTTGGAGTGACTCCAATCTCTAAACCCTAGTGGATTTTCTTTGATTAACTCACTTACATTAGTGGACAGCATATACCAGGCCAGCCTCTGACAGTGTTCTTGTAGTGAATTGTTTGGTTATCCCGACATGGTGGGGTGCTCCCAAAGTCCAGCTTGCTGGTGACCAGGACATGAGTGTCAGTTTTTCTAGTGTTTCTTGGTAGTCATTTGAATATCTTCCTTAGCATCTTCAGAGTGTGGAAGCAGGATGCGGTTATGGCATCGACTTGTGCGGTCATGTCCAGTTTGCTCTTGTTGATTATTCAACGGTTCCTGCAGTGGGTTCTGGTTGTGTGTGCTGGTCTGAGTTTAGCCAGTCACCAGTTGGAGTCCCATGGTGAGGAGTTCTTGCTGAAGGTCAACACTTCTGTTTTTTTTTTTTCCCTTCTCCTCATTTGCCTTACCCCACGTAAACAAAAAAATAAATAAAAATAAACCACCTTTTTTTCAAAGAATGTCCCGTTGAACCAGCTGTTTATTTGCAGCACTTCAGCCAAAGACATTCCAATTACTCAAAGGAGGATCGTGGGAAGATTTTTACTCCACCAAGGATATAACATATCCTGCCGGACCAGAATGCTGGGAAGCCCTTTTGTTGATAGTCCGAGGAGTGATTTAGGCATAATCATAGGACCCGGGAAAAAAAAAAAAAAACCCCGGACTCCTATCTCCATGACCTCAATAAATCCCAAAAAACAGATTTTTCTTATTACAGGATCTAGCCATATCCAATTTAGACACTTCATACAACGATGTCAACCATTCTGAGTGAGTCGGTGGTGAGGGCTCAACCCAGTATTTGCATATTTGTCTTCTAGCGCATAGAAAAGTAACGATCTTGCGGGCCTCCTAATGGTATCGTCCAAACCAAAAATAATTAACGGTAAACTGATGGTCAGAGGAACCCTAAGAATGGATTCCATTGATGAAAAAACTTCGCCCCAAAACTCCTGTAGCAGAGGGCAGTCTTTAAACATACGTATGTCCGATGCTGCGAGGAGGCCACATTTATTGCATGCTTTATCGGGCTGGAATTTTGATAATCTGAGAGGAGAAAGGTATGCTCTATGGGCTGTAAAAATGTGATTGTGCCTAAGCCAAGCAGGTTTAACAATTTTGAACAGTGTATTAAATGAATCCCTCCAAATCGAGTCACATTGCATACTCATCTGCTGCCCCCATAGATCATCTGCTAATTTAAACTCGCCGTCTACTCCTCAACTATTGCCCAGTACCATATAGAGACCTCCCTTCTCACTCTAGGCTTTGAAACAAGTTGCTCCTCTAGATTACTCTCCCTTCCTAAAGGCCCAGTACTCTTAGCCTGTGACTGTACCCAGCTTTTCAATTGGATATATTTAAATGTTGAGAGTCCGGGCCCAATCATCTCATAGAGCACATCCCAGGGAGGCAGGTCGGCACCATCCAGTAGGTCTCCCCACGTCAAAAACCCTGCATCTCGTAAAGGCTTGCTCAAGCTATCCCGGAAGCATGCAGGAGTGCCAGGGGAATCCCATATTGGGGCCTTTCTTGAAAAATAAGCCAACCCTATTCTGCTTCTTATTGCTAACCAGCTACTAGCTAATGACTGAAGGATTTTTAATTTAACTTTTTTAAAGAATTTATGGTCTCCAAACTTGAACATAAAGCCATCTTCTGACAAATCTGAGCCCCTCAGCATAGCCCGGAACAAGTGTCCCTCTGTAGTGCTAGTGGGTGTCTTCAGCAGCATACGAGAATGAGATAACGGGAACGCCCATACATAATATTGCAAATCGGGCATAGCCAGACGCCCCTTCTCCCTCTTCCGCCTAAGCTTCTTCCATGCTAACCTAGTAGCTTTATGCTTCCAAATAAATGAGTTTAATTCTCCTTGATATTTTGCCAATCGTTTCATATTAAAGGCCAGTGGGATAGCACCAAAGAGAAACGATATCTTGGGGAGGATAGACATTTTGACCAAGTTAATCCTTCCCAAGAGTGATAAAGGAAGATGCACCCATGAATTCAACGGAGTTTGGCATTCTTTAAAGATTTGTTTAAGATTAAATTCTGGGATCTTTTCCACTTCCTGGGTTATTCCGATACCTAAATATCTAATATTAGTGACCATGTGATGGTACGTAGTTTCCATGTTCCATGCCATGATCTCAGTTTTACTTGGATTAATCTCGTATCCTGAGATCAAGCCAAACTCTTCTGCACGTGTGATGATTGTGGGGAAGGCCCTGTCAAGATCTGCTGTGAAAATTAGCATA
The DNA here is from genome assembly GCF_964204655.1 of Triturus cristatus. NCBI lineage: Eukaryota > Metazoa > Chordata > Amphibia > Caudata > Salamandridae > Triturus > Triturus cristatus. Next base: position 55,739,250 of record NC_140587.1, read on the forward strand.
TCATCTGCATACAGTGCCACTCTCCTCTCCCACTCTCCTAGTTTAAAAGGGATGATGTTATGTTCTTCTCTTAAAACCTGTGCAAAGGGTTCAATATATAGATTAAACAAGAGAGGGGAAATGGGGCAGCCCTGTCGCGTACCCCTGGTGATGGTAAAAGGATCTGTCAGAGCCCCATTGACAAGTAATCTGGCAATCGGAGCCTTATACAGTAATTCAATTGCCCGGCAAATGCCAGCTCCCAAGTTAAACTTTCTCATCACCTCCAAGAGGTATGGCCAGTAAACCCGATCAAAGGCCTTTGTCGCGTCTAATGTTAATACTGCCAAGGGGAGGGAAAAGGAAGACGCGATGTCAATAGCACCTATTAGATTGTAAGTGAGGTCTGTTAATTGTCGCCCTTGGATAAAGCCCTTCTGATCTTGATGGATAACATTGCCCACTACACCCCCTAACCTATTTGCGAGGATGGCGGTGAAGATTTTATAATCAGAATTAAGGAGTGATATGGGGCGATAAGATCCACAGTCAGTAGGAGGTTTTCCTGGTTTTAAAACTAGAACAACTGTCGCTTCGCTCCAAGACCCAGGAGGGTCGTCTCCATCCAGCAATATGCTATTAAAAAGTCTCGATAGCACAGGGATTATAGACTCTTTAAGATGATGATATAACTCTGCTGGAAGGCCATCAGGCCCTGTCGCCTTACCTTTTTTGGTGTTATTGATTGCCATTCTAATTTCGTCTTCGGTGATTTCGTTATCCAAAGCATCATGCTGTACCCTCGTAAGACTTGGTAGCCTGATCTTATCAAGCCAATTACATCTTCTCACAGGGTCCTCAATGGTGTTATTGGTATATATTTCTTGAAAAAATTCACGAAAAGCCACCCCAATGTCTAAATTAGATGACCGAGGTAAACTTTCTCCTTCCACCACTATCTGCTTGATATGGTTCCGGACCTGTCTTGTCAGTGTTGAGCTTGAGACAGGAGGCTTTCATCCAGTTAGCAACTTCGGTCATGCAGGCAGTGAACGTGTTTCTTGTATTGGGGGCCTGGTACAAGAGGGAGAGTATGAGTTGCATGTTGTCTAGTTAGGAGAGGATGCTGTGTGTGTGGATGACAGTGGCCAGAGTGATAATGTATGCTTTGAAAAAGGTGGGGCTGATCCATGAACTTTGAGGTGCTCCAAAGAGGAGTTTGTGGACTTCAGAGGAGTAAAGTATCAGGCTGACAACTTGTGTTCCATTCGTTAAGGAGCAGATCAAGCAGAAGCAGTCCTTAAATGTCTGATGAGGTTGGAATGTGAAACTGTGTCAAATGCTGCAGAGAGGTCCAGGAAAATGAGGGCTGCTGTGTCTCCTTTCTGAAGGTGTTTAATGACTTCCTCACTGTGATGTCATGAAACAGTCCCTGAATGCGACGTTACCAATTTTCAACTCTCAAACAACAATTTGCAATTTATAAAATTGATATTAAAGAGCCAGTAAATTATGAATGCGAATTAGACCAAATCAGAAATTACTGAGGTGCCTGCATGACACATACCAAATACGGATTTGGAATTTGTGAATTGGAAAGGATAGCAAATGCAATTCATTATTAAGAAACTTTATACATCTTACACCGTGCACTAAATCACACCAGACAATTGTTTATTATCTCACAAATAATTGATATTCACGACACGGTTACCAAATGTTTCACTTGGCTGAACTGTAGAAGTCAACCTATCAACATCTAAATTTCACCATTTATGAACAAAAATAAACAGCTCAATAATTGGCTTTTAGAAATACAGTGGCTGAAAATCTCTACCAATCGCTAAAACAAATGGTTGGTTCATGGATAAAGCAAATGCTGACATGCTCTAACAGACATCTTACAATTTCAAGCAACTGACATTCGCTGTGGTTTGAAAATATGTGTGCTCTATTAAAGATAAGCAAGGCAATAGCCTCTTTTAATTGCACTTGATAGTCTATGAGGACATCAAAATAAACATCCAAATCACCAGGTACAATTGTTGTAACCTTATCTGATGTAAGATCACGTAGAGGTGTATGTGGGCATTCAATTGATGGGAAGCTACCAAATGGTCTATTGACCTCATAGGATCAACAAGATTCACTTGGAGCATTCCAAGGACAGTTTAGCAATCACAGGCAGACCCCGTCAATGTGTGTCCCCTCAACAAGCATTAAGTATCAGATATGCTGGTGGGCCTAAGGAGCATATTTACAAAAGTGACAGGGCGCAGCGTTAGACTCTTTTGCTTAACGTCGCATTGCGCCACTTCACTTGTATTTCAAGAGAGTATCATTTACATTGCTTACATATTTCCCCTGAAGAAGGGCCGATGGGGCCTGAAATGCATTGGGCGGTTTTCTTGAAATAATAATTCCGTGGACATAAAGAATGAAACTCTTCTCAAGATGTTAATCTATGATTGGAACAGATTAAATGTGTTCACACACTAAGAACATTTGTTTATGTTTGAAATAGTTTCATTATTTGCTGTTTTGTCACATTAAATGTTTTTGAGTTCACCAGAACTATTGTTACTTTATGCTGACAAAGGTAGTATAGCAACAGCTTTTAGGCAACAGTGCACAGAGGTCAAGTTGCACAACTTGAATTATGTAGTATATGTTTCACGATACGTCTAGACAGCGTGTCAGCCCCTGTAGCATGCCGGATTTTTATTTAAAAAAAAATATTGAAACAAGTGGTTTTTCAAAAATAGGAGTACTCCTTTACATCACTATTAACATATATGATTTATAACAGATTTAAATATTTAACCCAACATGTTTTTTCCCCACAAGCTTTCTAATATAATATAAGTTTAGAAGGTGTAATAAGTGGGCCTGTGGCTTTAAAGTGGTTCCTGGGCTCTGGTTGTGGGTTGCTCGGGACTACTTTAACTGAAGTAACGTCTGATCACTTCTAATTACCTGGGGTAGATTTATCCTGGATTCCAGCTCCTCTCCCATAATCCTTGAATCGTATAATCCAGCTCTGCAGCTGCCTGATGTTACACCAGGCTTTAATACCTGCCCCATCCCTTGCCAGCATTTTGTCTATCACTTGAATGAGCCCCTGCACCTGCTGCTCCCTCTCTGCATCTCTTGCACGGTTGTTGAAGGCACAGACCCTCCACCCACAGCTATTGACCAGCTCTCTAAGCTTCTGCTCGGATTTACGTACAAAGTTTAGTATAGTTTCACCCTCCAGGTCCTCTTTCCGTGTAAACACGATCACTGTGAACTTTAGCGCCTCCTTCCCGAAGAGGCGCTGGATCCTTTGAACAGACTCCCGTTCCTCCAAGGTGAACCGTCCGGCCTGGAGCACGAGGAGAATGGCGTGTGGGTCGAGGGAGGAGAGCTGTGCACACCGCTCCATCTCTGCAGACACCTCCTTGTCAGGGACTTTGGAGGGAAGAATGCCCGGAGTGTCCACCACTAGCAGACGCCTCCCCTCCCACTCCACCTCCCCCCTCTGACACTCCCTGGTCACCGGCACTGCTGAGCCTTTGGACACAAACTCTCTCCTCCCTAAGATGCTGTTCCCAGTGGCACTTTTCCCGGCTCCAGAGGTCCCGACAAGGATTATCCTCAGCTCATCTGTTGCTCTGCACGGGTCACCTGTGGAAGGAACATTCACAAGTGAGTGCAAACACTGGTGAAGAAAGAGATCTCCAGTACAAAGCTTAATTATATTTCCCCTCCTTGTGCTCCCTCTACTGTAGGGGGTAAAAAGGCAGAAAGTGTAACTAATGGGGATCCACCCTGCTGTTGCGGGATAAATAAGCAATGTGTAGGACTTCCACGCCATTTGCGGAGCTTGAACTAAAATGGCTGTTGAACCCCCCCTGTTGCACATCAGTCACCTCGAAGACCTCCTCCACAGTTATAAGACCAACTGTGTCTCACACCTCACACTCACCCATTAAATCTCCATGTCCCCTCCTAATATGTAAAGCCCTCCCCGCTAGATGCATTTAATCTTTGTTTGATATCAGCTGTTCATGACCATTTCATAATGTTCCACTGTGTAAACGTCTATTTTTACCGCGTTGTGCTGCCCCTTGGTGGCGCCCACGTTTTATACATAAAGATATTAGAAACAGAGCTGATTTATAGAGGTTTGTGGCAGCTGTTTTTATTTGTGGGGCTACCTCTGTACTCAGGGTTCCTACTGACCATCTCTCTTGCAAGGCTTTGTATTTCGTAAAGACTGGAATGCTTCATTGCCCCTGAGTTTGAGAGGTGTCACTATGGAATGCGTGTGAGCACCCCAAGATGGCCATCCTTGAGCTGCATGCACCCCAAGTTGTATGTCCTCATTGTGACAGCTGCACACCTGCTGGTAGCTGCCTCCCCTTTATCACCCCATCTTCTCTCTGCACTCCTCATCCCATCACCTCCTCCTGCACTGGTGAATACAGCCTGTGTTTGTGTGTATCTCAGTAAGCACCTTTCACAGAGCACAGAAGGCCTTGGGGGTCATCTCTGTGAATCAGGTCTGTTCGCATGAGTTAGCAAGCAACACCCTAACTGTGGCCTACACAGGATCACGCAGAATCACAAAAGGGATTTGATGCCTGCCTGCTCCCTGCTGTGCTCTGCTCTGGCAAGAGAGATGGTGAAGGACTGTCTGGTGCGTGTAGATATTCAAACAGCATCATTGACACCATGCAAATGATGACAAGATTGCATGGATGGCACTTAAGCCACATGCCAGGAGTGGTGGGCATGACAAAGTAACATCCTTTAACCTTTTGCCCTGAATTGTCCATGTATGTGTTAAATATAGAGTAGTGTTTCAAAGATTTATTGTCGAAGTACAAATCATCAACCCTCACAGACCTCGATCCAGCATCAACTGCCAGAACCACGTTCCAACCAGAACACAAGAACATCTGGAACTCCTTACAGCACACAGTGACATAGTAAGTGTTCCGGACACAACCCATAACCATAACAAATCTTCCCCTTTATAATGAAACACAAAAAAAATTTGATACAAAGTTAAAATAGGGAATGTGGATTAAGTAACATAAGGAGAATAAGGAAGAAAAGCATAAAGATACAATTCACAATCAATATAAATTTAACAGCACCATAACAGATGATGCAAGAACACATACACCAGTGCAATTAATGAGACCATATCACATAATCTTTATGCCAACTAGGCCTTGCTCTTGCCCTACCAAGATCCTTACTGGATGTGCTACCAAACTCATTGGCAATGACACGTTGGAGCATTTGTGAACGTTGGTTGGATACTTTCACCAATCGAGACATGCTCCAAATATCACCAGAATTCAACACAACCACATTTTTTTTTTTAACATCGGAAATCAAAAAAAGTCCCATGAATCTTGAACGTCCCTCCCTAACTATACAAGGTCTTCTCACCACACTATCGCCAACACACCAATTGGGCTCTCCGGTGCAATGTGTTTTGTCAAAATTGATTTTGTAATTGTTTTGATATCTCTCTTCGCACTCTCAACTCAGATGCAGAAGGTTGATTGAGTACATTAGTATCCAGTCTCAACCAAGCTGGATTTAAATTACAATGTGGTTGTCTTCCCCTGATAACAGCAAAAGGTGACACAGACGTCACACAATTGGTGTTACTCTACGTGCCCACCAAGTCTCTCTCAAAGCCACTTTCAATGATTCCTTATTCAGGATTGCACGTTGAGCACAACTTTCAACAATTTTGTTCATGCTCTCCACCAACCCATTAGCCTGTGGCAAATAAAGAGCAGTCTTAAAATGAACAATAGCTAAACTAGAAAGAAATTGCTCCATCTCCTGAGACACAAACTGTGCCCCATTATCAGTGATTAAGGTCTTTGGAATGCCTTCTCTGGAAAACTCATCTTTAAGTAACTCCATTACAGTTTGAGTATTTACAATGGGTACACGTTTAGTTACAACCCATTTGGATGTATAATCCACAAGTAAAATCACATAACACTCACCATGGGTCAACAACTCAAATGGACCAGCAATATCCATTCCCAATTTAGTCCAGGGATCAGCAGGCACCTTGACTGGTGAAATTGGTGCTGAAAAAGTCTTCTTCGACTTGTCATTGTTTGCACATTGCCAACGATCTTTTAGCACTTCCTCCACCTCATGGTTCATACCAGGCCACCAGTACCACTCACAAAGTCTTGCTTTGGTCTTGTTGCGACCCAAATGGCCTTCATGTGCCAAATTGATCTATTTGCTTTTTAAACCTCTGGGAGCCACCACACCCTTCCCTCTAAAGATCTTTCCATCCAAAATGCTCAACTCATCTTTTACGCTGAAGAAATTCTCCAAAGTGGGAGACAGTATCTTCCTCTCCAGCCAACCTTTCACAATGAAGTCCTTTAGCACATCAAAATCAGGTTCACTTGAATAAAAATCAGCCCACTCCTTGTCTTCTAATGCAGACTCACAAATCCAATTCACTGTTACACAATCTACATTATCAACATCATGCTGAATTGGCAACCTGGACATGCAATCAGCCATATAATTCTTTAAACCAGGGATAAATTCAACCACAAAATTATAGTTGGACAACCCGTCCACCCATCTGGAGATTCTAGGGGGAAGATTAGCCATCTCTCTACAAGTGAAAATCCTGGAGAGTGGTTTATGATCAGATCTCACAGTAAAAGGTATCCACCACAAAAAGAATTTAAAATGAAGTACTGCCCAAAATACAGCAAGTGCCTCCCGTTCTATAACAGAGTATCTCTCTTCCGCTTCTCTCACAGCAAGAGAAGCAAAAGCAACTACTTTTAACTCTCCATTGTCAATTTGAGCAAGTACAGCACCTAACCCACAGATGCTGGTTAAGATTGTTCTCGTTTACATTAAAATGACCCAAAGTGGGTAATCTTGCAATGCAATCCTTCACACAAATAAAATGCCACTTCACATTTGTTGGACCATACATACTGAGATCCTTTTTTTAACAGAGATCTCAAAGGTTGAGAAATACAGGCAACATTTTTAATGAATTTGGAGCAAAACTTCGCCAAACCAAGGAAAGAGCGTACCTGATCTTTGTTAACAGGTTTAGGAGCTTCCATTATAATCCTAGCCAACTCCATTTTGGGACTAATCCCTTCACTGGAAATTGTGTGACCTAAACAAGTCACATATGCGACTCTGAACTTGCATTTCTCTCTTTTGATTACCAAACCTGCACTCTGCAATCTGTCGAATACTTTCCACACAATTCAATCATGTTCCTCAAATCTTTACCATACACCAGTATATTGTCTTGAAAAAACAAAACTTTGTCCAAACCTTGCAATACTGGTTTCATCACTCTCTGGAAACATGCCACAGTGGAGGCAAGTCCAAAAGGCATTCTAATAAACTGGAATGCACCTTTAAGTGTTACAAAAGAAGTTAAGTGTTTACACTCCGGATGTAGCTTAACTTGGTGGTAGGCAGAGGACAAGTCCATTAAACTAAAAATTCAGGCACTCTTTATGAGGGCCAAGGTCTCTGTGATATTTGGTAAAGGTTGTCTGTCAACCAAATGAACCTATTCAAACCTCTAAAATCCACACACAAACAAATACTCTTTTCCACCATCCTTGGGTGCCAACACCACTAGAGCCAACCACTCAGAACTCTCAATTTCTTCAATTACTCCTCTCTCTTTAAGCTTCCAATGGCTCCATCATCATATGTGGAACTTTCCTCACTTTGGCAACACAAGGTACCGCAGCACTCTTCAAAATAATCTTATGTTCAAAATGTTTAAGTAATCCAAGATTGCTACCAAAAACCTTGGAAAATGTAGTACAAATATCCAAGGGCTACTCTTCCTTGGTCAGCACCAAAACTTTCTGTTTACTGTTGAGATTAAGTGTCATTCCCATGTCTCTCTGATGTCTCCAACCAAGAAGTTTGTCCCCCTCCTTGCAGCATAAACTTTACCAACCGTTTCACGATCAGCAAATTGGATCTTCTTCACACAATACCCAAGCACATCAATGCTCACACCTCCATAACCCACAGGGTTGATATCAGGAGGCAACCACTCAATATCCTCACTTCCAGATGTGGTGGTCCAATTCTTAACACCAATCATCATGTAGGGTGATCCAGAATCTGCAAGAACCATTTTTTTCCTCCAATCATTTCACATTCAGGCATCTCAATCGGATCCTCATCCACACCCCCATCATCACGCACACTTGAAATAACCTTCACTTCCTCCTCTAAATAATTCACACTTTGCTGTTTGAATCTACAACATACACAAGCATAATGTCCTTTCTTGATGCACTTTTTGCAAAATGTAAATCTTGCAAAGCTCCCAGGACTGTTTGTCCAATGTCCTTCACTGCACACCTGAAACATTTTGGACCTCTAGATCTAACATCAACAGCAGTATATTTTTTTCTTATTGAATTTCTTATCAAAGTCCATATTAACCCCTTCAGCGCGGCGCGGATTACCGCCAATACTTGACATGCACACACTGTTTCCCTTAACGTGGATTAAAGTGTGTGCATCACTGTGTGCAAATCTGTTTTTTTTTTTTTTTTTTTTACTTTACTTCCTGGCGCTCCACCATAGAACAAATTAAACGGATTGAAAATTGATTGTAGAGTATCCGCATCACGAAGAAAAAATAATAACACTCAAAATGGCGGCTGCCGTCAATGCGCCATGTAGTCTAGTGTTGCACTACGTTACCACGTCGGCATCAGTCTTCGAATCCTGAAGACGCAGTCACGATGACAGTTGGGATATCAGGATGTCATCATGATTATGGAATAAACTGCATGGCACACATCTATCTGGATCGCAGGTCAAGCTCCACACTGCCCCATCTTCACAGCACCACCACTCATAGATACTTGCCGAGTATACCGTTTTCCGGTGTACGTCGTCCCTCACCAATACACCTCATCACAACCAGTGGGTCAAACCGGAAATCCACAACGTCCACCATGAAGACATTATATCCAACGCGTAAGTTTGTTTTCCTTTTTCTTTTGTTTAGGTTTGATGTTCTCACAAGTCTTCAGCTCGTCGCCAATGTTAAATATTGATCCATCCAAACACAGAGTAGTGTTTCAAGGATTTATTGTCGAAGTACTAATCATCAACCCTCACAGACCTCAATCCAGCATCAACTGCCAGAATAACGTTCCAACCCAGAACACAGGAACATCTGGAACTCCGTATATCATACATGACACAGTAAGTGTTCCTGTTACTATAACAACACAACTCGGGCAAATGTTTGTTTTAGATACCACCCAGATTAGGGGGCTGACAGGACATGTCAGATGTGAATTATTAATTTCTCTTTATATTGCATGAAATCAAATGTTTTCACTTGAGAGGGATATGGTGCCTACAAACACTCAATAGAACTAGGAACCTCAATTATTTATACCACAAACTGCCATGATTTAATAATTTGTTTAACGTGAACCTCAAATGACAAATATTGTTAAATCACAGGGAGAGGGGAAAAGAAGGAAATAGTACTTATATCCACATGTATTAATAGATATAGAAAGTATTCAGAAAAAATATTGTGATGCAGAAATACTTTTGACAAGAATATCGATTTTCTAAGGAAAGTAATATCAATGTTAAAAATATCTAGGTTATTAATATCATTTACAAAAATATTGTTAATAAGTTTGTTTTTTAATTATTTATGTATTTTAGGATATGTTTTAATTGTACATGTTATAAATTGTTTGTATAATTATTGTTAATATAGTTTGTAAATTGTTTGGTGTTTTTAAATTAAATCTAATTGTTTATTGTAATATTAATTGATCTATAATGATGTCGGGCGGATCGCCGCTGCCCGCATAGCGGTGCTGATCCGCCCAACATCATCCCCCACCCGCCTCCCATTTCCCCCCGCCATATTATGATGGTGGGGGGTACCGCAGCAGGCGGGAAGACCGTCCGCCGCTTTTCCGCCCGGGCGGCGAGTCGACCGGGCGGAAAAGGGTTGAATATGGTGGCGGTGTCTGCTAGACACAGTCATCCATATTACAATGTCAGCGGGAAGCAGCCTTTCCGTGGCGGCATTGCCGCCACAGAAAGGCATGCAGATTCCTCAGTTGGGTGCCCGTTGTGGGCCCCCAGGATGTTGGGGGGTGAGGGGGCACATGGGGGTAACTATGGTACCCCCTTGCATTTGCATGGATGACGAGGCAGGCACCACGCGGTGCCTGTCACGTTGTGCATGCAAATGCACAAGTACATTTTTTGGATTGCAGCGGGTGCTGCTGACAGCACTGCTCGCCGCAATGCAAAAATGCGGAATGCGCCTGCCAGTGTGGCAGGTGCATCCTAATTGCACATGCGGGACCGCCAGCACACAAAGCGGGCAGTCCCATTTCCTGGAGCGATGGCGGGCGGACTGAGGTTTGTAGGGGTACAAGGTGGGAAGTAAATAAATTATAATTAATAATAATAAATTTGTAATTAATAATTATTCAATTAATAATTAAGTCAATTGTGTAACTGAGACATTGTTTAGTTATGTTTTAGGTGCAAGTTGTGGGGTTTGTAGGTTAAGAGGGTGTGAAGTAAATTAATTATAATCAATTATTAATTTATTTTAAATTATCATCAATTATTTAACTACGAATTATGTGTCCTTAATTTATTTTTTAAGTTATGTTTCAGGTGAGGGTTGTGGGATTTCTAGAGGTACAGAATGGGAAGTAATTAGAATTAATTAATAATTATTTGTAACTAATAATTATTATTGATAATTAATTAGACTAATTGTGTATTTAATTTATTTTTTAAGTTTTGCTTTAGGTGCAGGTTGTGTTTTCAGGGGCTCAGGGTGGGAAGCTAATTAATTATTATTAATGAATAATATATGTTATTAAATAATGATTAATTCATTGATAATTAATTATGTAATTTGTGTAATTAAGGGGCTCATTACGGTGGCGGACAGTCCGTCCGCCATCGTCTCCTATTTGGGACTCCCCCGCCAACAAGGCGGCAGTCCCACAATAGGAATTAGGATGCGACCCCCATTGTGGCGGTCGCATTGCCTATTTATTGTATTGCGGCCTGTGCTGCTGGCTGCAGCACCCGTTGCAAGGCAAAAACGGGTCTCCACACATCTCCCTGCAATACGTGGCAGGCACCATGCGGGGCATGCCACATCGTGCAGGGACATGTAGGTGGGCACCATGGGTGCCCCCCAGGACCCACAGCCTAGGGCCAGGAGGAAAGGGCGGCCCGCTATGGGCCCCCAGTGACCATCCCTGCCAAACTTTTCATGGTGATTGAACCGCCATGGAAAGGCTGGCGGGGATGGACATCCTAATATGCCTATTCTGATCAATGCAGGCAGTCCAACTGGCGGTCAGAAACAATCTGACTGTTGGAATCGTGGCAGTGGGGTTTTCCGACCGCCATCGTAATGTGGTAGTCTGATCTGCCCTTCTGATTGGCGGGGGAACCACCACCGACAGGCTGATGGTTGTGGTCCTCCAACTATCGTAATGAGCCCCTAAGTTATATTCCGGGTGCAGGTTGTTGTGTTTGTAGGAGTAAAAGGTGAGAAGTTAATTATCATTTTAAATAAATAATTAATTATTAGTTGATTATGTATATTGTGTAATTATTATCATTTTTAAGATATATTTTAGGTGTGGGTTGTTGGGGTTTTGAATACTGCCTTCGATCTACACTGTGGACAGCAGGGCTACCAAATCAGATGGAGTCGCGATTGCAGATGACGCAGTCCAGTAGGCAAGAGACATTGCTCCCAGTGAGGCCAGCCCGCACCACGCATCATCACTGGCTGCGACACGCTGAGCACCACACCTACCACTAACTCTATGCAGCTCAAGTCAACGCCACTGGCTGTGGGCCCTTCCTGACCGCTGCCTCTGGCCTACTCTGCGGTCAGCAGGGCTCACAATTAAAATTGAGTCTTGATTCATTAATTACAGAGTCCAGTAGGCAACTAACTACAACGTCCCTAAAACCTACATAATATCCTTTTAGTATCCTTGCTTCAAGAACTTTTTTTATATCAATTATAGCTTTAGAACAATGACCAAATTCATCTTGCAAGTCCAAAGGAACACTGAATGGCAGTCTACACTGCGGACAGCAGAGCTCACAGTTCGAATTCAGTTTTGATTTATTTATTGCAGAGTGAACTGTACTCTATGTTGTTGGATTTTCTCAAGAGGAAGTGACAAAAAGCATTCCTCGATGTCTGTGCAGACTACTGCCTTCGATCTACACTGCGGACATCAGGGCTCACAATTCAGATTGAGTCGCGATTGCAGATGAGTCAGTCCAGTAGGCAAGAGACATTGCTCCCAGTGCAGCCGGCACCACGCATCATCGCTAGCTGCGCACACGCTGAATGCTTCTGATTCTCCTACCACAGTGCACTACAACTCAATGACCCTTTATAATACAATCTTTTGTGTATGATTTCAGATCGGCTGCCCCTACCTCAGTGCACCACAAGTCATGGACCATTTATGATGGAATCTCTGTGTGCTATCTGATGATTACTGTTGTACTTGTTGCCATCACCAACCATTCCCTCAGGGCTGGCTTACACTCACCCCACATGCATCCAGCATAGAAGTCACTGGACATGTGACCCTGGTAATAAAATGGAGTCGAGCGCACGTGCCCGTACCCAGTTCCACTATCTAACTGTGTCCTTGTTTTCATTATGTATGCTGCATGATGCTGCCCCTTGGTCCTACCACATTACATTGTGCTGTGGACAGCATATGCAACCATGTTACCTCTGGCAGTGTGGAAAACTTCGGTCATTTAACTTTGTTTCGGTCATTGTACAAGTACGTAGGTAGAGACTTGATCATTAGAGTACTACAAGGAGAGTGTTTAGTGAATTTATAAGTCCTTGGGGATTGGCGGAGTGATTGTTTAAGTACATATGTTGGCGCAGCCTACCCCCGAGAACAAGCTTGGCTCTAATTGCCTGCCCTCCATGTGCCAAAAACTGAAACTTCAACTTTGCATGGCCCTGTATTGCTACAGCTGCAACACTCCACTGAATGTGCAATAAACATTAATATCCACACAGAAGTGTCATGTCGACCATCTCTCATGTGTGGAAGTATGGATAAATGTAGGGTCAGTGATTCCCCGTATCTTCCATGTTGGCCACGTTGTGAGACTTGGGTCACAGTGACACATTGGCGCTTGCAACCCGGGTGACTGCAGCACTACAATGGGGCACCCGCATTAGTTGATTCCTCATCCAACTCAGGACAGAACAACGCTCATAACTCCAGAGTCATTCTTCACAGCCTCACGCAGCACTGGCATAAGCCAGGCCAGCCCACTCCGCTTACGCTTACAGGGAGGGACGACAACGCTACATGGCCCACCTTTTCATTGCAGTGATCTGCTGGCCACAGGCCTAGTTGTCAGTACGCAACAGCCACTCCCTCACAGCTGGTATACACCCACACCACACCCACCCAGCACAGGGATCACAGCACACGTGACTCTGCCAATAAAAAAGACCAGGCACACATGCTCTACACCATTTCAGACTTGCTGGCACCGGATGCACTGTGGCGGGCAGAGGCACACTGCCATGGAACGGTGATGTTTGGTCCACTGAGGTAGGGGCACCGTAAGTGCTTAGCAGCCTGCGATGATGTCCCATGCTGGCAGTCCGGACAGGTCAGCTTTTGTGTGCCCTGTGGGACGGCAGTGTAGGCCTAAGCCATCAAACAGCGGTGGCTGACCGCCACGTGGCATGGCCTCGCAGGTCACAGAGCGCCACCGCAAGAGCTGAGCTGTTGTGCAGGCTGCGATGATGCATGGCTTCGTTACACCATCCTAGCAATCAATACCCCATTTGAATTGTGAGCTCGGCTAGACAGCGTGTATGCCACGGCTGAGGAGGTTGCTTCAGCACGTGGTAGACCCTCTTCGACACATGTCAGTGGCGAAAAGTGAGCAGTGAGGCTTGGGTGCGCAGGAGCCTGGGTGCGCAGGAGCAGAACAGCAATAAATGCGTGTGCAGTCGTATGTACTCTGCCATTCCTGATTCTATACTATGTTTCAGATGAGTGAGCTGGAAGTATGTCCCGGCACGTGGTTGGAGACACACCAGTGTGTTTTGTCCGGAGTTTGTCTGTCTGTCTGTCTGTCTGTCTGGAGTGAGTCTGTCTGTCTGTCTGTCTGGAGTGAGTCTGTCTGTCTGTCTGTCTGGAGTGAGTCTGTCTGTAGTGAGTCTGTCTGGAGTGAGTGAGTGAGTGAGTGTCTGTCTGGAGTGAGTGAGTGAGTGTCTGTCTGGAGTGAGTGAGTGAGTGAGTGAGTGAGTGTCTGTCTGGAGTGAGTGAGTGAGTGAGTGAGTGAGTGTCTGTCTGGAGTGAGTGAGTGAGTGTCTGTCGTGAGTGAGTCTGTCATGAGTGAGTCTGTCTGGAGTGACTGAGTGAGTGAGTGAGTGAGTGTCTGTCTGGAGTGAGTGAGTGAGTGAGTGAGTGTCTGTCTGGAGTGAGTGAGTGAGTGTCTGTCTGGAGTGAGTGAGTGAGTCTGTCATGAGTGAGTCTGTCTGGAGTGACTGAGTGAGTCTGTCTGTCTGTCTGGAGTGACTGAGTGAGTCTGTCTGGAGTGAGTGAGTGAGTCTGACTGTCTGTCCTGAGTCTGACTGTCTGTCGTGAGTCTGACTGTCTGTCGTGAGTCGGACTGTCTGTCGTGAGTCGGACTGTCTGTCGTGAGTCTGACTGTCTGTCGTGAGTCTGACTGTCTGTCGTGAGTCTGACTGTCTGTCGTGAGTCTGACTGTCTGTCGTGAGTGTCTGTCGTGAGTGTCTGGAGTGAGTCTGTGTGTCTGGAGTGAGTCTGTCTGTCTGGAGTGAGTCTGTCTGTCTGGAGTGAGTCTGTCTGTCTGGAGTGAGTCTGTCTGTCTGGAGTGAGTCTGTCTGTCTGGAGTGAGTCTGTCTGTCTGGAGTGAGTCTGTCTGTCTGGAGTGAGGGAGTCTGTCTGGAGTGAGGGAGTCTGTCTGGAGTGAGGGAGTCTGTCTGGAGTGAGGGAGTCTGTCTGGAGTGAGGGAGTCTGTCTGGAGTGAGGGAGTCTGTCTGGAGTGAGGGAGTCTGTCTGGAGTGAGGGAGTCTGTCTGTCTGTCTGGAGTGAGGGAGTCTGTCTGTCTGTCTGGAGTGAGGGAGTCTGTCTGTCTGTCTGTCTGGAGTGAGGGAGTCTGTCTGTCTGTCTGGAGTGAGGGAGTCTGTCTGTCTGTCTGGAGTGAGGGAGTCTGTCTGTCTGTCTGGAGTGAGGGAGTCTGTCTGTCTGGAGTGAGGGAGTCTGTCTGTCTGGAGTGAGGGAGTCTGTCTGTCTGGAGTGAGGGAGTCTGTCTGTCTGGAGTGAGGGAGTCTGTCTGTCTGGAGTGAGGGAGTCTGTCTGTCTGGAGTGAGGGAGTGAGTCTGTCGTGAGTCTGTCTGTCTGGAGTGAGGGAGTGAGTCTGTCGTGAGTCTGTCTGTCTGTCGTGAGTCTGTCTGTCTGTCGTGAGTCTGTCTGTCTGTCGTGAGTCTGTCTGTCTGTCGTGAGTCTGTCTGTCTGTCTGTCTGTCGTGAGTCTGTCTGTCTGTCTGTCGTGAGTCTGTCTGTCTGTCGTGAGTCTGTCTGTCTGTCTGTCGTGAGTCTGTCTGTCTGTCTGGAGTGAGTCTGTCTGTCTGTCTGGAGTGAGTCTGTCTGTCGTGAGTCTGTCTGTCTGTCTGTCTGTCGTGAGTCTGTCTGTCTGTCTGTCTGTCGTGAGTCTGTCTGTCTGTCTGTCTGTCGTGAGTGTCTGTCTGTCGTGAGTGTCTGTCTGTCGTGAGTGTCTGTCTGTCGTGAGTGTCTGTCTGTCGTGAGTGTCTGTCTGTCGTGAGTCTGTCTGTCTGTCGTGAGTCTGTCTGTCTGTCGTGAGTCTGTCTGTCTGTCGTGAGTCTGTCTGTCTGTCGTGAGTCTGTCTGTCTGTCGTGAGTCTGACTGTCTGTCGTGAGTCTGACTGTCTGTCGTGAGTCTGACTGTCTGTCGTGAGTCTGACTGTCTGTCGTGAGTCTGACTGTCTGTCGTGAGTGTCTGTCGTGAGTGTCTGGAGTGAGTCTGTGTGTCTGGAGTGAGTCTGTGTGTCTGGAGTGAGTCTGTGTGTCTGGAGTGAGTCTGTCTGTCTGGAGTGAGTCTGTCTGTCTGGAGTGAGTCTGTCTGTCTGGAGTGAGGGAGTCTGTCTGGAGTGAGGGAGTCTGTCTGGAGTGAGGGAGTCTGTCTGGAGTGAGGGAGTCTGTCTGGAGTGAGGGAGTCTGTCTGGAGTGAGGGAGTCTGTCTGTCTGTCTGGAGTGAGGGAGTCTGTCTGTCTGTCTGTCTGGAGTGAGGGAGTCTGTCTGTCTGGAGTGAGGGAGTCTGTCTGTCTGGAGTGAGGGAGTCTGTCTGTCTGGAGTGAGGGAGTCTGTCTGTCTGGAGTGAGGGAGTCTGTCTGTCTGGAGTGAGGGAGTGAGTCTGTCGTGAGTCTGTCTGTCTGTCGTGAGTCTGTCTGTCTGTCGTGAGTCTGTCTGTCTGTCGTGAGTCTGTCTGTCTGTCGTGAGTCTGTCTGTCTGTCTGTCTGTCGTGAGTCTGTCTGTCTGTCTGTCGTGAGTCTGTCTGTCTGTCGTGAGTCTGTCTGTCTGTCTGTCGTGAGTCTGTCTGTCTGTCTGGAGTGAGTCTGTCTGTCTGTCTGGAGTGAGTCTGTCTGTCTGTCTGGAGTGAGTCTGTCTGTCGTGAGTCTGTCTGTCTGTCTGTCTGTCGTGAGTCTGTCTGTCTGTCTGTCTGTCGTGAGTCTGTCTGTCTGTCTGTCTGTCGTGAGTGTCTGTCTGTCGTGAGTGTCTGTCTGTCGTGAGTGTCTGTCTGTCGTGAGTCTGTCTGTCTGTCGTGAGTCTGTCTGTCTGTCGTGAGTCTGTCTGTCTGTCGTGAGTCTGTCTGTCTGTCGTGAGTCTGTCTGTCTGTCGTGAGTCTGTCTGTCTGTCGTGAGTCTGTCTGTCTGTCGTGAGTCTGTCTGTCTGTCTGTCGTGAGTCTGTCTGTCTGTCTGTCGTGAGTCTGTCTGTCTGTCTGGAGTGAGTCTGTCTGTCTGTCTGGAGTGAGTCTGTCTGTCTGTCTGTCGTGAGTCTGTCTGTCTGTCTGGAGTGAGTCTGTCTGTCTGGAGTGAGTCTGTCTGTCTGTCTGTCTGTCTGTCGTGAGTCTGTCTGTCTGTCTGTCTGTCTGGAGTGAGTCTGTCTGTCTGTCGTGAGTCTGTCTGTCTGTCTGTCTGTCGTGAGTCTGTCTGTCTGTCTGTCTGTCGTGAGTCTGTCTGTCTGTCTGTCTGTCGTGAGTCTGTCTGTCTGTCTGTCTGTCGTGAGTCTGTCTGTCTGTCGTGAGTGTCTGTCTGTCGTGAGTGTCTGTCTGTCGTGAGTGTCTGTCTGTCGTGAGTCTGTCTGTCTGTCGTGAGTCTGTCTGTCTGTCGTGAGTCTGTCTGTCTGTCGTGAGTCTGTCTGTCTGTCGTGAGTCTGTCTGTCTGTCGTGAGTCTGTCTGTCTGTCTGTCGTGAGTCTGTCTGTCTGTCTGTCTGTCGTGAGTCTGTCTGTCTGTCTGTCTGTCGTGAGTCTGTCTGTCTGTCTGTCTGTCGTGAGTCTGTCTGTCTGTCGTGAGTCTGTCTGTCTGTCTGTCTGTCGTGAGTCTGTCTGTCTGTCGTGAGTGTCTGTCTGTCGTGAGTGTCTGTCTGTCGTGAGTCTGTCTGTCTGTCGTGAGTCTGTCTGTCTGTCGTGAGTCTGTCTGTCTGTCGTGAGTCTGTCTGTCTGTCGTGAGTCTGTCTGTCTGTCGTGAGTCTGTCTGTCTGTCGTGAGTCTGTCTGTCTGTCGTGAGTCTGTCTGTCTGTCGTGAGTCTGACTGTCTGTCGTGAGTCTGTCTGTCTGTCTGGAGTGAGTCTGTCTGTCTGGAGTGAGTCTGTCTGTCTGTCTGTCTGTCTGTCGTGAGTCTGTCTGTCTGTCTGTCTGTCTGGAGTGAGTCTGTCTGTCTGTCGTGAGTCTGTCTGTCTGTCTGTCTGTCGTGAGTCTGTCTGTCTGTCTGTCTGTCGTGAGTCTGTCTGTCTGTCTGTCTGTCGTGAGTCTGTCTGTCTGTCTGTCTGTCGTGAGTCTGTCTGTCTGTCGTGAGTGTCTGTCTGTCGTGAGTGTCTGTCTGTCGTGAGTGTCTGTCTGTCGTGAGTCTGTCTGTCTGTCGTGAGTCTGTCTGTCTGTCGTGAGTCTGTCTGTCTGTCGTGAGTCTGTCTGTCTGTCGTGAGTCTGTCTGTCTGTCGTGAGTCTGTCTGTCTGTCTGTCTGTCGTGAGTCTGTCTGTCTGTCTGTCGTGAGTCTGTCTGTCTGTCTGTCTGTCGTGAGTCTGTCTGTCTGTCTGTCTGTCGTGAGTCTGTCTGTCTGTCTGTCTGTCGTGAGTCTGTCTGTCTGTCGTGAGTCTGTCTGTCTGTCGTGAGTGTCTGTCTGTCGTGAGTGTCTGTCTGTCGTGAGTCTGTCTGTCTGTCGTGAGTCTGTCTGTCTGTCGTGAGTCTGTCTGTCTGTCGTGAGTCTGTCTGTCTGTCGTGAGTCTGTCTGTCTGTCGTGAGTCTGTCTGTCTGTCGTGAGTCTGTCTGTCTGTCGTGAGTCTGTCTGTCTGTCTGTCGTGAGTCTGTCTGTCTGTCTGTCGTGAGTCTGTCTGTCTGTCTGTCGTGAGTCTGTCTGTCTGTCTGTCGTGAGTCTGTCTGTCTGTCTGTCGTGAGTCTGTCTGTCTGTCTGGAGTGAGTCTGTCTGTCTGTCTGTCGTGAGTCTGTCTGTCTGTCTGGAGTGAGTCTGTCTGTCTGTCTGTCGTGAGTCTGTCTGTCTGTCTGTCGTGAGTCTGTCTGTCTGTCTGGAGTGAGTCTGTCTGTCTGTCTGGAGTGAGTCTGTCTGTCTGGAGTGAGTCTGTCTGTCTGTCGTGAGTCTGTCTGTCTGTCGTGAGTCTGTCTGTCTGTCTGTCTGTCTGGAGTGAGTCTGTCTGTCTGTCGTGAGTCTGTCTGTCTGTCTGTCTGTCGTGAGTGTCTGTCTGTCTGTCTGTCTGTCTGTCGTGAGTGTCTGTCTGTCGTGAGTGTCTGTCTGTCGTGAGTGTCTGTCTGTCGTGAGTGTCTGTCTGTCGTGAGTGTCTGTCTGTCGTGAGTGTCTGTCTGTCGTGAGTGTCTGTCTGTCGTGAGTGTCTGTCTGTCGTGAGTGTCTGTCTGTCGTGAGTGTCTGTCTGTCGTGAGTGTCTGTCTGTCGTGAGTCGGTCGGTCTGTCTGTCGTGAGTCGGTCGGTCTGTCTGTCGTGAGTCGGTCGGTCTGTCTGTCGTGAGTCGGTCGGTCTGTCTGTCGTGAGTCGGTCGGTCTGTCTGTCGTGAGTCGGTCGGTCTGTCTGTCGTGAGTCGGTCGGTCTGTCTGTCGTGAGTCGGTCTGTCTGTCGTGAGTCGGTCTGTCTGTCGTGAGTCGGTCTGTCTGTCGTGAGTCGGTCTGTCTGTCGTGAGTCGGTCTGTCTGTCGTGAGTCGGTCTGTCTGTCGTGAGTCGGTCTGTCTGTCGTGAGTCGGTCTGTCTGTCGTGAGTCGGTCTGTCTGTCGTGAGTGTCTGTCTGTCGTGAGTGTCTGTCTGTCGTGAGTGTCTGTCTGTCGTGAGTGTCTGTCTGTCGTGAGTGTCTGTCTGTCGTGAGTGTCTGTCTGTCGTGAGTGTCTGTCTGTCGTGAGTGTCTGTCTGTCGTGAGTCTGTCTGTCTGTCTGTCGTGAGTCTGTCTGTCTGTCTGTCGTGAGTCTGTCTGTCTGTCTGGAGTGAGTCTGTCTGTCTGTCTGGAGTGAGTCTGTCTGTCTGTCTGGAGTGAGTCTGTCTGTCTGTCTGGAGTGAGTCTGTCTGTCTGTCTGGAGTGAGTCTGTCTGTCTGGAGTGAGTCTGTCTGTCTGTCTGTCTGTCTGTCGTGAGTCTGTCTGTCTGTCTGTCTGTCTGGAGTGAGTCTGTCTGTCTGTCGTGAGTCTGTCTGTCTGTCTGTCTGTCGTGAGTGTCTGTCTGTCTGTCTGTCTGTCGTGAGTGTCTGTCTGTCGTGAGTGTCTGTCTGTCGTGAGTGTCTGTCTGTCGTGAGTGTCTGTCTGTCGTGAGTGTCTGTCTGTCGTGAGTGTCTGTCTGTCGTGAGTCTGTCTGTCGTGAGTCTGTCTGTCGTGAGTCTGTCTGTCGTGAGTCTGTCTGTCGTGAGAGTGTCTGTCTGTCGTGAGTGTCTGTCTGTCGTGAGTGTCTGTCTGTCGTGAGTGTCTGTCTGTCGTGAGTCTGTCTGTCTGTCGTGAGTCTGTCTGTCTGTCGTGAGTCTGTCTGTCTGTCGTGAGTCTGTCTGTCTGTCGTGAGTCTGTCTGTCTGTCGTGAGTCTGTCTGTCTGTCTGTCTGTCGTGAGTCTGTCTGTCTGTCTGTCGTGAGTCTGTCTGTCTGTCTGTCTGTCGTGAGTCTGTCTGTCTGTCTGTCTGTCGTGAGTCTGTCTGTCTGTCTGTCTGTCGTGAGTCTGTCTGTCTGTCGTGAGTCTGTCTGTCTGTCTGTCTGTCGTGAGTCTGTCTGTCTGTCGTGAGTGTCTGTCTGTCGTGAGTGTCTGTCTGTCGTGAGTCTGTCTGTCTGTCGTGAGTCTGTCTGTCTGTCGTGAGTCTGTCTGTCTGTCGTGAGTCTGTCTGTCTGTCGTGAGTCTGTCTGTCTGTCGTGAGTCTGTCTGTCTGTCGTGAGTCTGTCTGTCTGTCGTGAGTCTGTCTGTCTGTCGTGAGTCTGTCTGTCTGTCGTGAGTCTGTCTGTCTGTCGTGAGTCTGTCTGTCTGTCTGTCGTGAGTCTGTCTGTCTGTCTGGAGTGAGTCTGTCTGTCTGTCTGTCGTGAGTCTGTCTGTCTGTCTGTCGTGAGTCTGTCTGTCTGTCTGTCGTGAGTCTGTCTGTCTGTCTGTCGTGAGTCTGTCTGTCTGTCTGGAGTGAGTCTGTCTGTCTGTCTGGAGTGAGTCTGTCTGTCTGGAGTGAGTCTGTCTGTCTGTCTGTCTGTCTGTCTGTCGTGAGTCTGTCTGTCTGTCTGTCTGTCTGGAGTGAGTCTGTCTGTCTGTCGTGAGTCTGTCTGTCTGTCTGTCTGTCGTGAGTGTCTGTCTGTCTGTCTGTCTGTCGTGAGTGTCTGTCTGTCGTGAGTGTCTGTCTGTCGTGAGTGTCTGTCTGTCGTGAGTGTCTGTCTGTCGTGAGTGTCTGTCTGTCGTGAGTGTCTGTCTGTCGTGAGTGTCTGTCTGTCGTGAGTCGGTCTGTCGTGAGTCGGTCTGTCGTGAGTCGGTCTGTCTGTCGTGAGTCGGTCTGTCTGTCTGTCGTGAGTCGGTCTGTCTGTCTGTCGTGAGTCGGTCGGTCTGTCTGTCGTGAGTCGGTCGGTCTGTCTGTCGTGAGTCGGTCGGTCTGTCTGTCGTGAGTCGGTCGGTCTGTCGTGAGTCGGTCGGTCTGTCGTGAGTCGGTCTGTCTGTCGTGAGTCGGTCTGTCTGTCGTGAGTCGGTCTGTCTGTCGTGAGTCGGTCTGTCTGTCGTGAGTCGGTCTGTCTGTCGTGAGTCGGTCTGTCTGTCGTGAGTCGGTCTGTCTGTCGTGAGTCGGTCTGTCTGTCGTGAGTGTCTGTCTGTCGTGAGTGTCTGTCTGTCGTGAGTGTCTGTCTGTCGTGAGTGTCTGTCTGTCGTGAGTGTCTGTCTGTCGTGAGTGTCTGTCTGTCGTGAGTGTCTGTCTGTCGTGAGTGTCTGTCTGTCGTGAGTGTCTGTCTGTCGTGAGTCTGTCTGTCTGTCTGTCGTGAGTCTGTCTGTCTGTCTGTCGTGAGTCTGTCTGTCTGTCTGGAGTGAGTCTGTCTGTCTGTCTGGAGTGAGTCTGTCTGTCTGTCTGGAGTGAGTCTGTCTGTCTGTCTGGAGTGAGTCTGTCTGTCTGTCTGGAGTGAGTCTGTCTGTCTGTCTGGAGTGAGTCTGTCTGTCTGTCTGGAGTGAGTCTGTCTGTCTGGAGTGAGTCTGTCTGTCTGTCTGTCTGTCTGTCGTGAGTCTGTCTGTCTGTCTGTCTGTCTGGAGTGAGTCTGTCTGTCTGTCGTGAGTCTGTCTGTCTGTCTGTCTGTCGTGAGTGTCTGTCTGTCTGTCTGTCTGTCGTGAGTGTCTGTCTGTCGTGAGTGTCTGTCTGTCGTGAGTGTCTGTCTGTCGTGAGTGTCTGTCTGTCGTGAGTGTCTGTCTGTCGTGAGTCTGTCTGTCGTGAGTCTGTCTGTCGTGAGTCTGTCTGTCGTGAGTCTGTCTGTCGTGAGAGTGTCTGTCTGTCGTGAGTGTCTGTCTGTCGTGAGTGTCTGTCTGTCGTGAGTCTGTCTGTCTGTCGTGAGTCGGTCTGTCTGTCGTGAGTCGGTCTGTCTGTCGTGAGTCGGTCTGTCTGTCTGTCGTGAGTCGGTCTGTCTGTCTGTCGTGAGTCGGTCTGTCTGTCTGTCGTGAGTCGGTCTGTCTGTCTGTCGTGAGTCGGTCTGTCTGTCTGTCGTGAGTCGGTCTGTCTGTCTGTCGTGAGTCGGTCTGTCTGTCTGTCGTGAGTCGGTCTGTCTGTCTGTCGTGAGTCGGTCTGTCTGTCTGTCGTGAGTCGGTCTGTCTGTCTGTCGTGAGTCGGTCTGTCTGTCTGTCGTGAGTCGGTCTGGCTGTCTGGAGTGAGTCGGTCTGTCTGTCTGTCGTGAGTCGGTCTGGCTGTCTGGAGTGAGTCTGTCTGGAGTGAGTCTGGCTGTCTGGAGTGAGTCTGTCTGTCTGGAGTGAGTCTGTCTGTCTGGAGTGAGTCTGTCTGTCTGGAGTGAGTCTGTCTGGAGTGAGTCTGTCTGGAGTGAGTCTGTCTGGAGTGAGTCTGTCTGGAGTGAGTCTGTCTGGAGTGAGTCTGTCTGGAGTGAGTCTGTCTGTCTGTCTGTCTGGAGTGAGTCGGTCTGTCTGTCTGGAGTGAGTCGGTCTGTCTGTCTGGAGTGAGTCGGTCTGTCTGTCTGGAGTGAGTCGGTCTGTCTGTCTGTCGTGAGTCGGTCTGTCTGTCTGTCGTGAGTCGGTCTGTCTGTCTGTCGTGAGTCGGTCTGTCTGTCTGTCGTGAGTCGGTCTGTCTGTCTGTCGTGAGTCGGTCTGTCTGTCTGTCGTGAGTCGGTCTGTCTGTCTGTCGTGAGTCGGTCTGTCTGTCTGTCGTGAGTCGGTCTGTCTGTCTGTCGTGAGTCGGTCTGTCTGTCTGTCGTGAGTCGGTCTGTCTGTCTGTCGTGAGTCGGTCTGTCTGTCTGTCGTGAGTCGGTCTGTCTGTCTGTCGTGAGTCGGTCTGGCTGTCTGTCGTGAGTCGGTCTGTCTGTCTGTCGTGAGTCGGTCTGGCTGTCTGGAGTGAGTCTGTCTGGAGTGAGTCTGGCTGTCTGGAGTGAGTCTGTCTGTCTGGAGTGAGTCTGTCTGTCTGGAGTGAGTCTGTCTGGAGTGAGTCTGTCTGGAGTGAGTCTGTCTGGAGTGAGTCTGTCTGGAGTGAGTCTGTCTGGAGTGAGTCTGTCTGGAGTGAGTCTGTCTGGAGTGAGTCTGTCTGGAGTGAGTCTGTCTGGAGTGAGTCTGTCTGTCTGTCTGTCGTGAGTCGGTCTGTCTGTCTGTCTGGAGTGAGTCGGTCTGTCTGTCTGGAGTGAGTCGGTCTGTCTGTCTGGAGTGAGTCGGTCTGTCTGTCTGGAGTGAGTCGGTCTGTCTGTCTGGAGTGAGTCGGTCTGTCTGTCTGGAGTGAGTCGGTCTGTCTGTCTGGAGTGAGTCGGTCTGTCTGTCTGGAGTGAGTCGGTCTGTCTGTCTGGAGTGAGTCGGTCTGGCTGTCTGTCGTGAGTCTGTCTGTCGTGAGAGTGTCTGTCTGTCGTGAGTGTCTGTCTGTCGTGAGTGTCTGTCTGTCGTGAGTGTCTGTCTGTCGTGAGTGTCTGTCTGTCGTGAGTGTCTGTCTGTCGTGAGTGTCTGTCTGTCGTGAGTGTCTGTCTGGAGTGAGTCGGTCTGTCTGGAGTGAGTCGTGAGTCTGACTGTCTGTCGTGAGTC
Organism: Triturus cristatus; assembly: GCF_964204655.1. Classification (NCBI taxonomy): domain Eukaryota; kingdom Metazoa; phylum Chordata; class Amphibia; order Caudata; family Salamandridae; genus Triturus; species Triturus cristatus. The sequence goes on from NC_140587.1 coordinate 55,763,294, forward strand.
TGACTGTCTGTCGTGAGTGTCTGTCTGTCGTGAGTGTCTGTCTGTCGTGAGTGTCTGTCTGTCGTGAGTGTCTGTCTGTCGTGAGTGTCTGTCTGTCGTGAGTGTCTGTCTGTCGTGAGTGTCTGTCTGTCGTGAGTGTCTGTCTGTCGTGAGTGTCTGTCTGTCGTGAGTGTCTGTCTGTCGTGAGTGTCTGTCTGTCGTGAGTGTCTGTCTGTCGTGAGTGTCTGTCTGTCGTGAGTGTCTGTCTGTCGTGAGTGTCTGTCTGTCGTGAGTGTCTGTCTGTCGTGAGTGTCTGTCTGTCGTGAGTGTCTGTCTGTCGTGAGTGTCTGTCGTGAGTCGGTCTGTCTGTCGTGAGTCTGTCTGTCTGTCGTGAGTCGGTCTGTCTGTCGTGAGTCGGTCTGTCTGTCGTGAGTGTCTGTCTGTCGTGAGTGTCTGTCTGTCGTGAGTGTCTGTCTGTCGTGAGTGTCTGTCTGTCGTGAGTGTCTGTCTGTCGTGAGTGTCTGTCTGTCGTGAGTCTGTCTGTCGTGAGTCTGTCTGTCTGTCTGTCGTGAGTCGGTCTGTCTGTCTGTCTGTCGTGAGTCGGTCTGTCTGTCTGTCTGTCGTGAGTCGGTCTGTCTGTCTGTCGTGAGTGAGTCGGTCTGTCTGTCTGTCGTGAGTGTCTGTCTGTCGTGAGTGTCTGTCTGTCGTGAGTGTCTGTCTGGAGTGAGTCTGTCTGTCTGGAGTGAGTCTGTCTGTCTGGAGTGAGTCTGTCTGTCTGGAGTGAGTCTGTCTGTCTGGAGTGAGTCTGTCTGTCGTGAGTGTCTGTCTGTCGTGAGTGTCTGTCTGTCGTGAGTGTCTGTCTGTCGTGAGTGTCTGTCTGTCGTGAGTGTCTGTCTGTCGTGAGTGTCTGTCTGTCGTGAGTGTCTGTCTGTCGTGAGTGTCTGTCTGTCGTGAGTGTCTGTCTGTCGTGAGTGTCTGTCTGTCGTGAGTGTCTGTCTGTCGTGAGTGTCTGTCTGTCGTGAGTGTCTGTCTGTCGTGAGTCGGTCTGTCGTGAGTCGGTCTGTCGTGAGTCGGTCTGTCTGTCGTGAGTCGGTCTGTCTGTCGTGAGTCGGTCTGTCTGTCGTGAGTCGGTCTGTCTGTCGTGAGTCGGTCTGTCTGTCGTGAGTCGGTCTGTCTGTCGTGAGTCGGTCTGTCTGTCGTGAGTCGGTCTGTCTGTCTGTCGTGAGTCGGTCTGTCTGTCTGTCGTGAGTCGGTCTGTCTGTCTGTCGTGAGTCGGTCTGTCTGTCTGTCGTGAGTCGGTCTGTCTGTCTGTCGTGAGTCGGTCTGTCTGTCTGTCGTGAGTCGGTCTGTCTGTCTGTCGTGAGTCGGTCTGTCTGTCTGTCGTGAGTCGGTCTGTCTGTCTGTCGTGAGTCGGTCTGTCTGTCTGTCGTGAGTCGGTCTGTCTGTCTGTCGTGAGTCGGTCTGGCTGTCTGGAGTGAGTCGGTCTGGCTGTCTGGAGTGAGTCGGTCTGGCTGTCTGGAGTGAGTCTGTCTGGAGTGAGTCTGTCTGGAGTGAGTCTGTCTGTCTGTCTGTCGTGAGTCGGTCTGTCTGTCTGTCTGTCGTGAGTCGGTCTGTCTGTCTGTCGTGAGTGAGTCGGTCTGTCTGTCTGTCGTGAGTGAGTCGGTCTGTCTGTCTGTCGTGAGTGTCTGTCTGTCGTGAGTGTCTGTCTGTCGTGAGTGTCTGTCTGTCGTGAGTGTCTGTCTGTCGTGAGTGTCTGTCTGTCGTGAGTGTCTGTCTGTCGTGAGTGTCTGTCTGTCGTGAGTGTCTGTCTGTCGTGAGTCGGTCTGTCTGTCGTGAGTCGGTCTGTCTGTCTGTCGTGAGTCGGTCTGTCTGTCTGTCTGTCGTGAGTCGGTCTGTCTGTCTGTCGTGAGTCGGTCTGTCTGTCTGTCGTGAGTCGGTCTGTCTGTCTGTCGTGAGTCGGTCTGTCTGTCTGTCGTGAGTCGGTCTGTCTGTCTGTCGTGAGTCGGTCTGTCTGTCTGGAGTGAGTCTGTCTGGAGTGAGTCTGGCTGTCTGGAGTGAGTCTGTCTGTCTGGAGTGAGTCTGTCTGTCTGGAGTGAGTCTGTCTGGAGTGAGTCTGGCTGTCTGGAGTGAGTCTGTCTGTCTGGAGTGAGTCTGTCTGTCTGGAGTGAGTCTGTCTGGAGTGAGTCTGTCTGGAGTGAGTCTGTCTGGAGTGAGTCTGTCTGGAGTGAGTCTGTCTGGAGTGAGTCTGTCTGGAGTGAGTCTGTCTGGAGTGAGTCTGTCTGGAGTGAGTCTGTCTGGAGTGAGTCTGTCTGTCTGTCTGTCGTGAGTCGGTCTGTCTGTCTGTCTGGAGTGAGTCGGTCTGTCTGTCTGTCGTGAGTGAGTCGGTCTGTCTGTCTGTCGTGAGTGTCTGTCTGTCGTGAGTGTCTGTCTGTCGTGAGTCGGTCTGTCTGTCGTGAGTCGGTCTGTCTGTCGTGAGTCGGTCTGTCTGTCGTGAGTCGGTCTGTCTGTCTGTCGTGAGTCGGTCTGTCTGTCTGTCGTGAGTCGGTCTGTCTGTCTGTCGTGAGTCGGTCTGTCTGTCTGTCGTGAGTCGGTCTGTCGTCGGTCTGTCTGTCTGGAGTGAGTCGGTCTGTCTGTCTGGAGTGAGTCGGTCTGTCTGTCTGGAGTGAGTCGGTCTGTCTGTCTGGAGTGAGTCGGTCTGTCTGTCTGGAGTGAGTCGGTCTGGCTGTCTGGAGTGAGTCGGTCTGGCTGTCTGGAGTGAGTCGGTCTGGCTGTCTGGAGTGAGTCGGTCTGGCTGTCTGGAGTGAGTCGGTCTGGCTGTCTGGAGTGAGTCGGTCTGGCTGTCTGGAGTGAGTCGGTCTGGCTGTCTGGAGTGAGTCGGTCTGGCTGTCTGGAGTGAGTCGGTCTGGCTGTCTGGAGTGAGTCGGTCTGTCTGTCTGGAGTGAGTCTGTCTGGAGTGAGTCTGTCTGTCTGGAGTGAGTCTGTCTGTCTGGAGTGAGTCTGTCTGTCTGGAGTGAGTCTGTCTGTCTGGAGTGAGTCTGGCTGTCTGGAGTGAGTCTGGCTGTCTGGAGTGAGTCTGGCTGTCTGGAGTGAGTCGGTCTGGCTGTCTGGAGTGAGTCGGTCTGGCTGTCTGGAGTGAGTCTGTCTGTCTGGAGTGAGTCTGTCTGTCTGGAGTGAGTCTGTCTGTCTGGAGTGAGTCTGTCTGGAGTGAGTCTGTCTGGAGTGAGTCTGTCTGGAGTGAGTCTGTCTGTCTGGAGTGAGTCTGTCTGTCTGGAGTGAGTCTGTCTGTCTGGAGTGAGTCTGTCTGTCTGGAGTGAGTCTGTCTGTCTGGAGTGAGTCTGTCTGGAGTGAGTCTGTCTGTCTGGAGTGAGTCTGTCTGTCTGGAGTGAGTCTGTCTGTCTGGAGTGAGTCTGTCTGTCTGGAGTGAGTCTGTCTGTCTGGACTGAGTCTGTCTGTCTGTCTGGAGTGAGTCTGTCTGTCTGTCTGGAGTGAGTCTGTCTGTCTGGAGTGAGTCTGTCTGTCTGTCTGTCTGTCGTGAGTCTGTCTGTCTGTAGTGAGTCTGTCTGTCTGGAGTGAGTCTGTCTGTGTCTATCTGGAGTGTGTCTGTCTGTCTGTCTGTCTGGAGTGAGTGTCTGTCTGGAGTGAGTGTCTGTCTGGAGTGAGTGTCTGTCTGGAGTGAGTCAGTCTGTCTGGAGTGAGTCTGTCTGTCTGTCGTGAGTCTGTCTGTCTGTCGTGAGTCTGTCTGTCTGTCGTGAGTCGGTCTGTCGTCGGTCTGTCTGGAGTGAGTCGGTCTGTCTGTCTGTCGTGAGTCTGTCTGTCTGTCTGGAGTGAGTCGGTCTGTCTGTCTGTCTGGAGTGAGTCGGTCTGTCTGTCTGGAGTGAGTCGGTCTGTCTGTCTGGAGTGAGTCGGTCTGTCTGTCTGGAGTGAGTCGGTCTGGCTGTCTGGAGTGAGTCTGTCTGGAGTGAGTCTGTCTGTCTGGAGTGAGTCTGTCTGTCTGGAGTGAGTCTGTCTGTCTGGAGTGAGTCTGTCTGTCTGGAGTGAGTCTGTCTGTCTGGAGTGAGTCTGTCTGTCTGGAGTGAGTCTGTCTGTCTGTCTGGAGTGAGTCTGTCTGTCTGTCTGGAGTGAGTCTGTCTGTCTGTCTGGAGTGAGTCTGTCTGTCTGTCTGGAGTGAGTCTGTCTGGCTGTCGTGAGTCTGTCTGTCTGTCTGTCGTGAGTCTGTCTGTCTGTAGTGAGTCTGTCTGTCTGGAGTGAGTCTGTCTGTGTCTGTCTGTCTGTCTGTCTGGAGTCTGTCTGTCTGTCTGGAGTGAGTCTGTCTGTCTGGAGTGAGTCTGTCTGTCTGGAGTGAGTCTGTCTGTCTGGAGTGAGTCTGTCTGTCTGGAGTGAGTCTGTCTGTCTGGAGTGAGTCTGTCTGTCTGGAGTGAGTCTGTCTGTCTGGAGTGAGTCTGTCTGTCTGGAGTGAGTCTGTCTGTCTGGAGTGAGTCTGTCTGTCTGGAGTGAGCGTGTCTGGAGTGAGTCTGTCTGTCTGGAGTGAGTCTGTCTGTCTGGAGTGAGTGTGTCTGGAGTGAGTCTGTCTGTCTGGAGTGAGTCTGTCTGTCTGGAGTGAGTCTGTCTGTCTGGAGTCTGTCTGTCTGGAGTCTGTCTCTCTGGAGTCTGTCTCTCTGGAGTCTGTCTCTCTGGAGTCTGTCTCTCTGGAGTCTGTCTCTCTGGAGTCTGTCTCTCTGGAGTCTGTCTCTCTGGAGTCTGTCTGTCTGTCTGGAGTCTGTCTGTCTGGAGTCTGTCTGTCTGTCTGGAGTCTGTCTGTCTGTCTGTCTGGAGTCTGTCTGTCTGTCTGGAGTCTGTCTGTCTGTCTGTCTGTCTGGAGTCTGTCTGTCTGTCTGGAGTCTGTCTGTCTGTCTGGAGTCTGTCTGTCTGTCTAGAGTCTGTCTGTCTGTCTGGAGTCTGTCTGTCTGTCTGGAGTCTGTCTGTCTGGAGTCTGTCTGTCTCGAGTCTGTCTGTCTGTCTGGAGTCTGTCTGTCTGTCTGTCTGGAGTCTGTCTGTCTGTCTGGAGTCTGTCTGTCTGGAGTCTGTCTGTCTGTCTGGAGTCTGTCTGTCTGTCTGGAGTCTGTCTGTCTGTCTGGAGTCTGTCTGTCTGTCTGGAGTCTGTCTGTCTGTCTAGAGTCTGTCTGTCTGTCTAGAGTCTGTCTGTCTGTCTGGAGTCTGTCTGTCTGTCTGGAGTCTGTCTGTCTGGAGTCTGTCTGTCTCGAGTCTGTCTGTCTGTCTGTCTGGAGTCTGTCTGTCTGTCTGTCTGTCTGTCTGGAGTCTGTCTGTCTGTCTGTCTGGAGTGAGTCTGTCTGGAGTGAGTGAGTGAGTCTGTCTGTCTGGAGTGAGTGAGTGAGTGTCTGTCTGTCTGTCTGTCGTGAGTCTGTCTGTCTGTCGTGAGTCTGTCTGTCTGTCGTGAGTCTGTCTGTCTGTCGTGAGTCTGTCTGTCGTGAGTCTGTCTGTCTGTCGTGAGTCTGTCTGTCTGTCGTGAGTCTGTCTGTCTGTCGTGAGTCTGTCTGTCTGTCGTGAGTCTGTCTGTCTGTCGTGAGTCTGTCTGTCGTGAGTCTGTCTGTCGTGAGTCTGTCTGTCGTGAGTCTGTCTGTCGTGAGTCTGTCTGTCGTGAGTCTGTCTGTCTGTCGTGAGTCTGTCTGTCTGTCGTGAGTCTGTCTGTCTGTCGTGAGTCTGTCTGTCTGTCGTGAGTCTGTCTGTCTGTCGTGAGTCTGTCTGTCTGTCGTGAGTCTGTCGGTCTGTCGTGAGTCTGTCGGTCTGTCGTGAGTCTGTCGGTCTGTCGTGAGTCTGTCTGTCTGTCGTGAGTCTGTCTGTCTGTCTGTCGTGAGTCTGTCTGTCTGTCTGTCGTGAGTCTGTCTGTCTGTCGTGAGTCTGTCTGTCTGTCGTGAGTCTGTCTGTCTGTCGTGAGTCTGTCTGTCTGTCGTGAGTCTGTCTGTCTGTCGTGAGTCTGTCTGTCTGTCTGGAGTGAGTCTGTCTGGAGTGAGTGAGTCTGTCTGTCTGGAGTGAGTGAGTGAGTGAGTGTCTGTCTGTCTGTCTTGAGTGAGTGAGTGAGTGTCTGTCTGTCGTGAGTCTGTCTGTCTGTCGTGAGTCTGTCTGTCTGTCGTGAGTCTGTCTGTCTGTCTGTCGTGAGTCTGTCTGTCTGTCTGGAGTGAGTCTGTCTGGAGTGAGTGAGTCTGTCTGTCTGTCTGGAGTGAGTGAGTGAGTGAGTGTCTGTCTGTCTGGAGTGAGTGAGTGAGTGTCTGTCTGTCGTGAGTCTGTCTGTCTGTCGTGAGTCTGTCTGTCTGTCTGTCGTGAGTCTGTCTGTCTGTCTGTCGTGAGTCTGTCTGTCTGTCGTGAGTCTGTCTGTCTGTCTGTCGTGAGTCTGTCTGTCTGTCGTGAGTCTGTCTGTCTGTCTGTCGTGAGTCTGTCTGTCTGTCTGTCGTGAGTCTGTCTGTCTGTCGTGAGTCTGTCTGTCTGTCTGTCGTGAGTCTGTCTGTCTGTCTGTCGTGAGTCTGTCTGTCTGTCTGTCGTGAGTCGGTCTGTCTGTCGTGAGTCGGTCTGTCTGTCGTGAGTCGGTCTGTCTGTCGTGAGTCGGTCTGTCTGTCGTGAGTCGGTCTGTCTGTCGTGAGTCGGTCTGTCTGTCTGTCGTGAGTCGGTCTGTCTGTCTGTCGTGAGTCGGTCTGTCTGTCTGTCGTGAGTCGGTCTGTCTGTCTGTCGTGAGTCGGTCTGTCTGTCTGTCGTGAGTCGGTCTGTCTGTCTGTCGTGAGTCGGTCTGTCTGTCTGTCGTGAGTCGGTCTGTCTGTCTGGAGTGAGTCGGTCTGTCTGTCTGGAGTGAGTCGGTCTGTCTGTCTGGAGTGAGTCGGTCTGTCTGTCTGTCTGGCTGTCTGGAGTGAGTCTGTCTGGAGTGAGTCTGTCTGTCTGGAGTGAGTCTGTCTGTCTGTCTGGAGTGAGTCTGTCTGGAGTGAGTGAGTCTGTCTGTCTGGAGTGAGTGAGTGAGTGAGTGTCTGTCTGTCTGTCTGGAGTGAGTGAGTGAGTGTCTGTCTGTCGTGAGTCTGTCTGTCTGTCGTGAGTCTGTCTGTCTGTCGTGAGTCTGTCTGTCTGTCGTGAGTCTGTCTGTCTGTCTGTCGTGAGTCTGTCTGTCTGTCTGGAGTGAGTCTGTCTGGAGTGAGTGAGTCTGTCTGTCTGGAGTGAGTGAGTGAGTGAGTGTCTGTCTGTCTGTCTGGAGTGAGTGAGTGTCTGTCTGTCGTGAGTCTGTCTGTCTGTCGTGAGTCTGTCTGTCTGTCTGTCGTGAGTCTGTCTGTCTGTCTGTCGTGAGTCTGTCTGTCTGTCTGTCGTGAGTCTGTCTGTCTGTCGTGAGTCTGTCTGTCTGTCGTGAGTCTGTCTGTCTGTCGTGAGTCTGTCTGTCTGTCGTGAGTCTGTCTGTCTGTCGTGAGTCTGTCTGTCTGTCGTGAGTCTGTCTGTCTGTCGTGAGTCTGTCTGTCTGTCGTGAGTCTGTCTGTCTGTCTGTCGTGAGTCTGTCTGTCTGTCTGTCGTGAGTCGGTCTGTCTGTCGTGAGTCGGTCTGTCTGTGAGTCGGTCTGTCTGTCGTGAGTCGGTCTGTCTGTCGTGAGTCGGTCTGTCTGTCTGTCGTGAGTCGGTCTGTCTGTCTGTCGTGAGTCGGTCTGTCTGTCTGGAGTGAGTCGGTCTGTCTGTCTGGAGTGAGTCGGTCTGTCTGTCTGGAGTGAGTCGGTCTGTCTGTCTGGAGTGAGTCGGTCTGTCTGTCTGGAGTGAGTCGGTCTGTCTGTCTGTGAGTCTGTCTGGAGTGAGTCTGTCTGTCTGGAGTGAGTCTGTCTGTCTGGAGTGAGTCTGTCTGTCTGGAGTGAGTCTGTCTGTCTGGAGTGAGTCTGTCTGGAGTGAGTCTGTCTGGAGTGAGTCTGTCTGGAGTGAGTCTGTCTGTCTGGAGTGAGTCTGTCTGTCTGGAGTGAGTCTGTCTGTCTGTCGTGAGTGAGTCTGTCTGTCTGGAGTGAGTGAGTGAGTGAGTGTCTGTCTGTCTGTCTGGAGTGAGTGTCTGTCTGGAGTGAGTCTGTCTGGAGTGAGTCTGTCTGGAGTGAGTCTGTCTGTCTGGAGTGAGTCTGTCTGTCTGGAGTGAGTCTGTCTGTCTGGAGTGAGTCTGTCTGTCTGGAGTGAGTCTGTCTGGAGTGAGTCTGTCTGTCTGGAGTGAGTCTGTCTGTCTGGAGTGAGTCTGTCTGTCTGGAGTGAGTCTGTCTGTCTGGAGTGAGTCTGTCTGTCTGTCGTGAGTCGGTCTGTCTGTCGTGAGTCGGTCTGTCTGTCTGTCTGGAGTGAGTCGGTCTGTCTGTCTGGAGTGAGTCGGTCTGTCTGTCTGGAGTGAGTCGGTCTGTCTGTCTGGAGTGAGTCGGTCTGTCTGTCTGGAGTGAGTCGGTCTGTCTGTCTGTGAGTCTGTCTGGAGTGAGTCTGTCTGTCTGGAGTGAGTCTGTCTGTCTGGAGTGAGTCTGTCTGTCTGGAGTGAGTCTGTCTGTCTGGAGTGAGTCTGTCTGTCTGGAGTGAGTCTGTCTGGAGTGAGTCTGTCTGGAGTGAGTCTGTCTGGAGTGAGTCTGTCTGTCTGGAGTGAGTCTGTCTGTCTGTCGTGAGTGAGTCTGTCTGTCTGGAGTGAGTGAGTGAGTGAGTGTCTGTCTGTCTGTCTGTCTGGAGTGAGTGTCTGTCTGGAGTGAGTCTGTCTGGAGTGAGTCTGTCTGGAGTGAGTCTGTCTGTCTGGAGTGAGTCTGTCTGTCTGGAGTGAGTCTGTCTGTCTGGAGTGAGTCTGTCTGTCTGTCTGGAGTGAGTCTGTCTGGAGTGAGTCTGTCTGTCTGTCTGGAGTGAGTCTGTCTGTCTGGAGTGAGTCTGTCTGTGTCTGTCTGGAGTGAGTCTGTCTGTGTCTATCTGGAGTGTGTCTGTCTGTCTGTCTGTCTGGAGTGAGTCTGTCTGTCTGGAGTGAGTGTCTGTCTGGAGTGAGTCTGTCTGTCTGTCTGGAGTGAGTCTGTCTGTCTGTCTGGAGTGAGTGTCTGTCTGGAGTGAGTCTGTCTGTCTGTCTGTCTGTGAGTCTGTCTGGAGTGAGTCTGTCTGTCTGGAGTGAGTCTGTCTGTCTGGAGTGAGTGTCTGTCTGGAGTGAGTCTGTCTGGAGTGAGTCTGTCTGGAGTGAGTCTGTCTGTCTGGAGTGAGTCTGTCTGTCTGGAGTGAGTCTGTCTGTCTGGAGTGAGTCTGTCTGTCTGTCTGGAGTGAGTCTGTCTGTCTGTCTGGAGTGAGTCTGTCTGGAGTGAGTCTGTCTGTCTGTCTGGAGTGAGTCTGTCTGTCTGTCTGGAGTGAGTCTGTCTGTCTGGAGTGAGTCTGTCTGTGTCTGTCTGGAGTGAGTCTGTCTGTGTCTATCTGGAGTGTGTCTGTCTGTCTGTCTGTCTGGAGTGAGTCTGTCTGTCTGTCTGGAGTGAGTGTCTGTCTGGAGTGAGTCTGTCTGTCTGTCTGGAGTGAGTCTGTCTGTCTGTCTGGAGTGAGTGTCTGTCTGGAGTGAGTCTGTCTGTCTGGAGTGAGTCTGTCTGTCTGGAGTGAGTCTGTCTGTCTGGAGTGAGTCTGTCTGTCTGGAGTGAGTCTGTCTGTCTGGAGTGAGTCTGTCTGTCTGGAGTCTGTCTGTCTGGAGTCTGTCTGTCTGGAGTCTGTCTGTCTGGAGTCTGTCTGTCGTGAGTCTGTCTGTCTGTCGTGAGTCTGTCTGTCTGTCTGTCGTGAGTCTGTCTGTCTGTCGTGAGTCTGTCTGTCTGTCGTGAGTCTGTCTGTCTGTCGTGAGTCTGTCTGTCTGTCGTGAGTGTCTGTCTGTCGTGAGTGTCTGTCTGTCGTGAGTCTGTCTGTCTGTCGTGAGTCTGTCTGTCTGTCTGTCGTGAGTCTGTCTGTCTGTCGTGAGTCGGTCTGTCTGTCGTGAGTCGGTCTGTCTGTGAGTCGGTCTGTCTGTCGTGAGTCGGTCTGTCTGTCGTGAGTCGGTCTGTCTGTCTGTCGTGAGTCGGTCTGTCTGTCTGTCGTGAGTCGGTCTGTCTGTCTGTCGTGAGTCGGTCTGTCTGTCTGGAGTGAGTCGGTCTGTCTGTCTGGAGTGAGTCGGTCTGTCTGTCTGGAGTGAGTCGGTCTGTCTGTCTGGAGTGAGTCGGTCTGTCTGTCTGGAGTGAGTCGGTCTGTCTGTCTGGAGTGAGTGTCTGTCTGGAGTGAGTGTCTGTCTGGAGTGAGTCTGTCTGGAGTGAGTCTGTCTGGAGTGAGTCTGTCTGGAGTGAGTCTGTCTGGAGTGAGTCTGTCTGGAGTGAGTCTGTCTGTCTGGAGTGAGTCTGTCTGTCTGTCTGGAGTGAGTCTGTCTGGAGTGAGTCTGTCTGTCTGTCTGGAGTGAGTCTGTCTGGAGTGAGTCTGTCTGTCTGTCTGGAGTGAGTCTGTCTGTCTGGAGTGAGTCTGTCTGTGTCTGTCTGGAGTGAGTCTGTCTGTGTCTATCTGGAGTGTGTCTGTCTGTCTGTCTGTCTGGAGTGAGTCTGTCTGTCTGTCTGGAGTGAGTGTCTGTCTGGAGTGAGTCTGTCTGTCTGTCTGGAGTGAGTCTGTCTGTCTGTCTGGAGTGAGTGTCTGTCTGGAGTGAGTCTGTCTGTCTGGAGTGAGTCTGTCTGTCTGGAGTGAGTCTGTCTGTCTGGAGTGAGTCTGTCTGTCTGGAGTCTGTCTGTCTGGAGTCTGTCTGTCTGGAGTCTGTCTGTCTGGAGTCTGTCTGTCTGGAGTCTGTCTGTCTGGAGTCTGTCTGTCTGGAGTCTGTCTGTCTGGAGTCTGTCTGTCTGGAGTCTGTCTGTCTGTCGTGAGTCTGTCTGTCTGTCGTGAGTCTGTCTGTCTGTCGTGAGTCTGTCTGTCTGTCGTGAGTCTGTCTGTCTGTCGTGAGTCTGTCTGTCTGTCGTGAGTCTGTCTGTCTGTCGTGAGTCTGTCTGTCTGTCGTGAGTCTGTCTGGAGTGAGTCTGTCTGGAGTGAGTCTGTCTGGAGTGAGTCTGTCTGGAGTGAGTCTGTCTGGAGTGAGTCTGTCTGGAGTGAGTCTGTCTGGAGTGAGTCTGTCTGTCTGGAGTGAGTCTGTCTGTCTGGAGTGAGTCTGTCTGTCTGGAGTGAGTCTGTCTGTCTGGAGTGAGTCTGTCTGTCTGGAGTGAGTCTGTCCTGTCTGGAGTGAGTCTGTCCTGTCTGGAGTGAGTCTGTCTGTCTGTCTGGAGTGAGTGAGTGAGTCTGTCTGTCTGGAGTGAGTGAGTCTGTCTGTCTGGAGTGAGTGAGTGAGTGAGTGAGTGAGTGAGTGAGTGAGTCTGTCTGTCTGTCTGTCTGGAGTGAGTCTGTCTGGAGTGAGTGAGTCTGTCTGTCTGGAGTGAGTGAGTCTGTCTGTCTGGAGTGAGTGAGTCTGTCTGGAGTGAGTGAGTCTGTCTGGAGTGAGTGAGTCTGTCTGGAGTGAGTGAGTCTGTCTGGAGTGAGTGAGTCTGTCTAGAGTGAGTGAGTCTGTCTGTCTGTCTGGAATGAGTTTGTCTGTCTGTCTGGAATGAGTCTGTCTGTCTGGAGTGAGTCGGTCTGTCTGGAGTGAGTCGGTCTGTCTGGAGTGAGTCGGTCTGTCTGGAGTGAGTCGGTCTGTCTGGAGTGAGTCGGTCTGTCTGGAGTGAGTCGGTCTGTCTGGAGTGAGTCGGTCTGTCTGGAGTGAGTCGGTCTGTCTGGAGTGAGTGAGTCGGTCTGTCTGGAGTGAGTGAGTCTGTCTGTCTGGAGTGAGTGAGTCTGTCTGTCTGGAGTGAGTGAGTGAGTCTGTCTGTCTGGAGTGAGTGAGTCTGTCTGTCTGGAGTGAGTGAGTGAGTCTGTCTGTCTGGAGTGAGTGAGTGAGTCTGTCTGGAGTGAGTGAGTGAGTCTGTGTCTGGAGTGAGTCTGTCTGTCTGGAGTGAGTCTGTCTGGAGTGAGTCTGTCTGGAGTGAGTCTGTCTAGAGTGAGTCTGTCTAGAGTGAGTCTGTCTAGAGTGAGTCTGTCTAGAGTGAGTCTGTCTAGAGTGAGTCTGTCTAGAGTGAGTCTGTCTAGAGTGAGTCTGTCTGTCGTGAGTCTGTCTGTCGTGAGTGAGGGAGTCTGTCTGTCGTGAGTGAGTGAGTCTGTCTGGAGTGAGTGAGTCTGTCTGGAGTGAGTGAGTCTGTCTGGAGTGAGTGAGTCTGTCTGGAGTGAGTGAGTCTGTCTGGAGTGAGTGAGTCTGTCTGGAGTGAGTGAGTCTGTCTGGAGTGAGTCTGTCTGGAGTGAGTCTGTCTGGAGTGAGTCTGTCTGGAGTGAGTCTGTCTGGAGTGAGTCTGTCTGGAGTGAGTCTATCTGGAGTGAGTCTATCTGGAGTGAGTCTATCTGGAGTGAGTCTATCTGGAGTGAGTCTGTCTGGAGTGAGTCTGTCTGGAGTGAGTCTGTCTGGAGTGAGTCTGTCTGTCTGTCTGTCTGTCTGTCTGTCTGGAGCCATCAAACAGCGGTGGCTGACTGCCACGTGGCATGGGCTCGCAGGTCACAGAGCGCTACCGCAAGAGCTGAGCGGTTGTGCAGGCTGCGATGATGCATGGCTTCGATACACCATCCTAGCAATCAAGACCCCATTTGAATTGTGAGCTCGGCTAGACGGCGTGTATGCCACGGCTGATGAGGTTGCTTCGGCACGTGGTAGACCCTCTTCGACACATGTCAGTGGCGAAAAGTGAGCAGTGAGGCTTGGGTGGGCAGGAGCCTGGGTGCGCAGGGGCAGAACAGCAATAAAAGCGTGTGCAGTCGTATGTACTCTGCCATTCCTGATTCTATACTATGTTTCAGATGAGTGAGCTGGAAGTATGTCCCGGCACGTGGTTGGAGACACACCAGTGTGTTTTCTCCTGAGTCTGTCTGTCTGGAGTGAGTCTGTCTGTCTGTCTGGAGTGAGTGAGTCTGTCTGTCTGGAGTGAGTGAGTCTGTCTGTCTGGAGTGAGTGAGTCTGTCTGTCTGGAGTGAGTGAGTCTGTCTGTCTGGAGTGAGTGAGTCTGTCTGTCTGGAGTGAGTGAGTCTGTCTGTCTGGAGTGAGTGAGTGAGTCTGTCTGGAGTGAGTGAGTGAGTCTGTCTGGAGTGAGTGAGTGAGTCTGTCTGGAGTGAGTGAGTGAGTCTGTCTGGAGTGAGTGAGTGAGTGAGTCTGTCTGGAGTGAGTGAGTGAGTCTGTCTGGAGTGAGTGAGTGAGTCTGTCTGGAGTGAGTGAGTGAGTGAGTGAGTCTGTCTGGAGTGAGTGAGTCTGTCTGGAGTGAGTGAGTCTGTCTGGAGTGAGTGAGTCTGTCTGGAGTGAGTGAGTCTGTCTGGAGTGAGTGAGTCTGTCTGGAGTGAGTGAGTCTGTCTGGAGTGAGTGAGTCTGTCTGGAGTGAGTGAGTCTGTCTGGAGTGAGTGAGTCTGTCTGGAGTGAGTGAGTCTGTCTGGAGTGAGTGAGTGTCTGGAGTGAGTGAGTCTGTCTGGAGTGAGTCTGTCTGGAGTGAGTGAGTCTGTCTGGAGTGAGTGAGTCTGTCTGGAGTGAGTCTGTCTGTCTGTCTAAAGTGAGTCTGTCTAAAGTGAGTCTGTCTGTCTAAAGTGAGTCTGTCTGTCTAAAGTGAGTCTGTCTGTCTGTCTAAAGTGAGTCTGTCTGTCTGTCTAAAGTGAGTCTGCCTGTCTGGAGTGAGTCTGTCTGTCTGTCTGGAGTGAGTGAGTGAGTCTGTCTGTCTGGAGTGAGTGAGTGAGTCTGTCTGTCTGGAGTGAGTGAGTGAGTCTGTGTCTGGAGTGAGTCTGTCTGTCTGGAGTGAGTCTGTCTGGAGTGAGTCTGTCTAGAGTGAGTCTGTCTAGAGTGAGTCTGTCTAGAGTGAGTCTGTCTAGAGTGAGTCTGTCTAGAGTGAGTCTGTCTAGAGTGAGTCTGTCTGGAGTGAGTCTGTCTAGAGTGAGTCTGTCTGGAGTGAGTCTGTCTGGAGTGAGTCTGTCTGGCTGGTGTGAGTCTGTCTGTCTGTCGTGAGTCTGTCTGTCGTGAGTCTGTCTGTCTGTCCTGAGTCAGTCTGTCTGTCTGTCGTGAGTCAGTCTGTCTGTCTGTCGTGAGTCAGTCTGTCTGTCTGTCGTGAGTCTGTGTCTGTCGTGAGTCTGTCTGTCTGGAGTGAGTCTGTCTGTCTGGAGTGAGTCTGTCTGTCTGGAGTGAGTCTGTCTGTCTGGAGTGAGTCTGTCTGTCTGGAGTGAGTCTGTCTGTCTGGAGTGAGTCTGTCTGTCTGGAGTGAGTCTGTCTGTCTGGAGTGAGTCTGTCTGTCTGTCTGGAGTGTGTCTGTCTGTAGTGAGTCTGTCTGTCTGTCTGGAGTGTGTCTGTCTGTCTGGAGTGAGTCTGTCTGTCTGGAGTCTGTCTGTCTGGAGTGTGTCTGTCTGTAGTGAGTCTGTCTGTAGTGAGTCTGTCTGTAGTGAGTCTGTCTGTCTGTAGTGAGTCTGTCTGTCTAGAGTGAGTCGGTCTGTCTAGAGTCTGTCTGTCTGTCTGGAGTGAGTCGGTCTGTCTAGAGTCTGTCTGTCTGTCTGGAGTGAGTCTGTCTGTCTGTCTGGAGTGAGTCTGTCTGTCGTGAGTCTGTCGGTCTGTCGTGAGTCTGTCTGTCTGTCGTGAGTCTGTCTGTCTGGAGTGAGTCTGTCTGTCTGGAGTGAGTCTGTCTGTCTGGAGTGAGTCTGTCTGTCTGGAGTGAGTCTGTCTGTCTGGAGTGAGTCTGTCTGTCTGGAGTGAGTGTGTCTGTCTGGAGTGAGTGTGTCTGTCTGGAGTGAGTGTGTCTGTCTGGAGTGAGTGTGTCTGTCTGGAGTGAGTGTGTCTGTCTGGAGTGAGTGTGTCTGTCTGGAGTGAGTCTGTCTGTCTGGAGTGTGTCTGTCTGTCTGTCTGGAGTGTGTCTGTCTGTAGTGAGTCTGTCTGTCTGTCTGGAGTGAGTCTGTCTGTCGTGAGTCTGTCGGTCTGTCGTGAGTCTGTCGGTCTGTCGTGAGTCTGTCTGTCTGTCGTGAGTCTGTCTGTCTGGAGTGAGTCTGTCTGTCTGGAGTGAGTCTGTCTGTCTGGAGTGAGTCTGTCTGTCTGGAGTGAGTCTGTCTGTCTGGAGTGAGTCTGTCTGTCTGGAGTGAGTCTGTCTGTCTGGAGTGAGTCTGTCTGTCTGGAGTGAGTGTGTCTGTCTGGAGTGAGTGTGTCTGTCTGGAGTGAGTGTGTCTGTCTGGAGTGAGTGTGTCTGTCTGGAGTGAGTCTGTCTGTCTGTCTGGAGTGTGTCTGTCTGTCTGTCTGGAGTGTGTCTGTCTGTAGTGAGTCTGTCTGTCTGTCTGGAGTGTGTCTGTCTGGAGTGTGTCTGTCTGGAGTGTGTCTGTCTGGAGTGTGTCTGTCTGTAGTGTGTCTGTCTGTAGTGTGTCTGTCTGTAGTGTGTCTGTCTGTAGTGTGTCTGTCTGTAGTGTGTCTGTCTGTAGTGTGTCTGTCTGTAGTGTGTCTGTCTGTAGTGTGTCTGTCTGTCTGTAGTGAGTCTGTCTGTCTGTAGTGAGTCTGTCTGTCTGTAGTGAGTCTGTCTGTCTGTAGTGAGTCTGTCTGTCTGGAGTGAGTCTGTCTGGAGTGAGTCTGTCTGGAATGAGTGAGTCTGGAATGAGTGAGTCTGGAATGAGTGAGTCTGGAATGAGTGAGTCTGGAATGAGTGAGTCTGGAATGAGTGAGTCTGGAATGAGTGAGTCTGGAATGAGTGAGTCTGGAATGAGTGAGTCTGGAATGAGTGAGTCTGGAATGAGTGAGTCTGGAATGAGTGAGTCTGGAATGAGTGAGTCTGGAATGAGTGAGTCTGGAATGAGTGAGTCTGGAATGAGTGAGTCTGGAATGAGTGAGTCTGGAATGAGTGAGTCTGGAATGAGTGAGTCTGGAATGAGTGAGTCTGGAATGAGTGAGTCTGGAATGAGTGAGTCTGGAATGAGTGAGTCTGGAATGAGTGAGTCTGGAATGAGTGAGTCTGTCTGCCTGGAGTGAGTCTGTCTGGAGTGAGTCTGTCTGGAGTGAGTCTGTCTGGAGTGAGTCTGTCTGGGGTGAGTCTGTCTGGAATGAGTCTGTCTGGAATGAGTCTGTCTGGAGTGAGTCTGTCTGGAGTGAGTCTGTCTGGAGTGAGTCTGCCTGGAGTGAGTCTGCCTGGAGTGAGTCTGCCTGGAGTGAGTCTGCCTGGAGTGAGTCTGCCTGGAGTGAGTCTGTCTGTCTGCCTGGAGTGAGTCTGTCTGCCTGGAGTGAGTCTGTCTGCCTGGAGTGAGTCTGTCTGCCTGGAGTGAGTCTGTCTGCCTGGAGTGAGTCTGTCTGCCTGGAGTGAGTCTGTCTGCCTGGAGTGAGTCTGGCTGTCTGGAGTGAGTCTGGCTGTCTGTCTGCCTGGAGTGTGTCTGTCTGTCTGTCTGGAGTGAGTCTGTCTGTCTAGAGTCTGTCTGTCTGTCTGGAGTGGGTCTGTCTGTCTGGAGTGAGTGTGTCTGTCTGGAGTGAGTGTGTCTGTCTGGAGTGAGTGTGTCTGTCTGGAGTGAGTCTGTCTGTCTGTCTGGAGTGTGTCTGTCTGTCTGGAGTGAGTCTGTCTGTCTGGAGTGAGTCTGTCTGTCTGGAGTGAGTCTGTCTGTCTGGAGTGAGTCTGTCTGTCTGGAGTGAGTCTGTCTGTCTGGAGTGAGTGTGTCTGTCTGGAGTGGGTCTGTCTGTCTGGAGTGAGTGTGTCTGTCTGGAGTGAGTGTGTCTGTCTGGAGTGAGTGTGTCTGTCTGGAGTGAGTCTGTCTGTCTGTCTGGAGTGTGTCTGTCTGTCTGGAGTGAGTCTGTTTGTCTGGAGTGAGTCTGTCTGTCTGGAGTGAGTCTGTCTGTCTGGAGTGAGTCTGTCTGTCTGGAGTGAGTCTGTCTGTCTGGAGTGAGTGTGTCTGTCTGGAGTGAGTGTGTCTGTCTGGAGTGAGTGTGTCTGTCTGGAGTGAGTGTGTCTGTCTGGAGTGAGTGTGTCTGTCTGGAGTGAGTCTGTCTGTCTGTCTGGAGTGTGTCTGTCTGTCTGTCTGGAGTGTGTCTGTCTGTAGTGAGTCTGTCTGTCTGTCTGGAGTGTGTCTGTCTGGAGTGTGTCTGTCTGTAGTGTGTCTGTCTGTAGTGTGTCTGTCTGTAGTGAGTCTGTCTGTAGTGAGTCTGTCTGTCTGTAGTGAGTCTGTCTGTCTGTAGTGAGTCTGTCTGTCTGTAGTGAGTCTGTCTGTCTGGAGTGAGTCTGTCTGGAATGAGTCTGTCTGGAATGAGTCTGTCTGGAATGAGTCTGTCTGGAATGAGTCTGTCTGGAATGAGTGAGTCTGGAATGAGTGAGTCTGGAATGAGTGAGTCTGGAATGAGTGAGTCTGGAATGAGTGAGTCTGGAATGAGTGAGTCTGGAATGAGTGAGTCTGGAATGAGTGAGTCTGGAATGAGTGAGTCTGGAATGAGTGAGTCTGGAATGAGTGAGTCTGGAATGAGTGAGTCTGGAATGAGTGAGTCTGGAATGAGTGAGTCTGGAATGAGTGAGTCTGGAATGAGTGAGTCTGGAATGAGTGAGTCTGGAATGAGTGAGTCTGTCTGTCTGGAGTGAGTCTGTCTGGAGTGAGTCTGTCTGGAGTGAGTCTGTCTGGAGTGAGTCTGTCTGGAGTGAGTCTGTCTGGAGTGAGTCTGTCTGGAGTGAGTCTGTCTGGAGTGAGTCTGTCTGGAATGAGTCTGTCTGGAATGAGTCTGTCTGGAGTGAGTCTGTCTGGAGTGAGTCTGCCTGGAGTGAGTCTGCCTGGAGTGAGTCTGCCTGGAGTGAGTCTGCCTGGAGTGAGTCTGTCTGTCTGCCTGGAGTGAGTCTGTCTGCCTGGAGTGAGTCTGTCTGCCTGGAGTGAGTCTGTCTGCCTGGAGTGAGTCTGTCTGCCTGGAGTGAGTCTGTCTGCCTGGAGTGAGTCTGTCTGCCTGGAGTGAGTCTGTCTGCCTGGAGTGAGTCTGTCTGCCTGGAGTGAGTCTGGCTGTCTGGAGTGAGTCTGGCTGTCTGTCTGCCTGGAGTGTGTCTGTCTGTCTGTCTGGAGTGAGTCTGTCTGTCTAGAGTCTGTCTGTCTGTCTGGAGTGGGTCTGTCTGGAGTGAGTTTGTCTGTCTGGAGTGGGTCTGTGTTGGAAGGCGGACCCCGAGGAGTCGGTGAGACCACCAAGGGGGGGGGGGGGGCCCTCACACTGCACGAAGTAGCCGAGCGCTGCCGAGAAGTCTCCTGAGAGATCCTTCTCCTATCACGTACTGGCACAGTAACACCACCACACAGGACTCAAGGAGGTTGTCTCAAGACAAGCAATTCTTTATCTGCAATAAAAAGGTTACGAGGTCAATATTTACACGAAGGGATCGAGGGATCCACCAAAAGTCTCAGTGTCTCTTTGGAAGGGTAGGGGTAGCGGGACAGTCTTTGGCAGGAGCGCGGTACGAGGGTACCTGGGGCCCAGTTCTTATCCTCAAGCTGGAGGACCTCCGGATCTCGGAGGGGTCGAGCCGCGACGGCGTCAGCAGGGCTCTGGCGTACAGTTCGTGGAGAGCCGCGATCCAATCAGCAGGGCTCTCAAGATGGTTTCTGCTCAGCTCGAGCCGCGACGTCGTCAGCAGGGCTCCGAGGGAGGTTTCAGCGAGGTTGGGCCGCGACAGCGTCAGCAGGGCTCCGATGTTCCGGGTGGCTTCAAAGTGTTCACAAGAAGGAGCCGCGACGCAGTCAGCAGGGCTCGTGATGGTTCCGACAAGAGTTCTTCTCCGTAGGGTCAGCCGCGATTCAATCAGCAGGGCTCTCGACTCCGGGATACAACTCCCGATCTGTGGCGGGGTCGCCCCAGATATAGGTCTGGAGCCCTTTGATGTCCGGACCCAGGCGCCCGGGGGGGCGGAGAGGCCGGGCGGAGGTGGCCAGACGCCCAGCAGGAGAGGCTCCAGGCCCAAGAGAGTTGCAGGGCGATCACACCTAGAGAGGGGAGGACAGTTGGGGGTCCCATCGATACTGTCCTCCGCCGGGGGCGATGAATGGTTCCTGCGGCACCCCCTGGCCAGTTCGTGGTGCCTCGATGTCGGGGCTTCGCTGGGGTCGAGGCCGGGTTGAGCGGGGTCGCGCTGGCTGGCGCACAGAGTCACGTGGATGCCAACAAGATGGCGGAGCCACGAGGGGTATGCGACCTCGTGCAGCTCAGGATGAAGGGCCTCGGTGCAGTTCAGGAGGGTGGCCCGTGAAGGCCGGGGTGGGGAACGGGCACAATCCACGGGGGTAAGGACCACGCCACGAGGCCGGGTCCAACAGGCGTCCCCCCCAGCCGAAGGCATGGAGAGTCACCCATCTCCTTGGGGATTCTCCTCGTCAAGGCGGAAGAAGCGAGACAGGCCGTCGGCGTTGGCGTGGTCATTGCCGGGCCGGTGTTCAACGTCAAAGTCCATCCCTTGTAGCGAGATGGACCACCGCAGCAGCTTGGGGTTCTCGCCCCGCATTTGCATTAACCACCGCAGGGGCCGGTGGTCGGTCTGGACCCGGAAGTGGGTACCGAAGAGGTAGGGCCGGAGCTTCTTGAGGGCCCATACTACAGCGAAGGCCTCACGCTCGATGGTGCTCCATCGTTGCTCCCGGGGCAGTAGCCGTCGGCTGATGAAGGCCACTGGTCGGTCGAGCCCCTTTTCATCGGTCTGGGACAGGACGGCCCCGATCCCATACTCGGAGGCGTCCGTCTGCACCACGAACTCCTTATTGTAGTCAGGGGCCTGCAGCACCGGGGCAGTACACATTGCTGTCTTTAGGGTGTCGAAGGCTGCTTGGCAGCGGGGTGTCCAGTGCACCTTCTTGGGCTGTTTTTTGGACGTTAGCTCTGTGAGGGGGCCAACAATGCTCCCATAGTCCCGGATAAACCGCCGGTAGTATCCGGTGAGACCCAGGAAGGCCCGGACAGCGGTTTGGTTAGTGGGGGGTTCCCAGGCCTGGATGGCATCTATTTTCGGTTGGAGAGGGGCCACCTGCCCGCTCCCCACTTGATGGCCCAGGTAGGTCACGGATCCGTGGCCGATCTGGCATTTGCTGGCCTTGATCGTGAGCCCGGCCCGCTGGAGGGCGGCCAGGACGGCTTTAATGTGAAGGAGGTGCTCCGCCCAGTGGTTGATGTACACGGCAATGTCATCTAGGTAGGCCGCGCTGAAGGCCTCAAGCCCGGCCAAAACCTTGTTCACCAGTCTTTGGAAGGTGGCCGGGGCGTTCTTCATTCCGAAGGGCATCACCCGAAAGTGGTAATGCCCATCCGGGGTCGAAAAGGCGGATCTTTCTTGGGCGCCGGGGTGAGCTGGATCTGCCAGTACCCGGCGGTGAGGTCCAGCGTGCTCAGGTAGCGAGCGGCCCCTAAGCGGTCGATGAGTTCGTCGGCCCGGGGTATAGGGTGGGCGTCCGTCTTGGTCACTGCATTCAGGGCTCGGTAGTCCACGCAGAATCGTAACTCCGGGGGGTGGGCGGGAGCTGCGGCCTTTGGCACCAGGACGACAGGGCTGGCCCACGGGCTGTCGGAGGGTTCGATGACCCCCAGGGCCAGCATCTTTGTTACTTCGGCCTGGATGCATGCCCGCACTCGGTCGGGTACCCGGTAGGCTCTGTGTCGCACGGGGGGCTCTCCCCGGTGTCGATGTCGTGGACGCACCAGTGGGTCACCCCCGGGGTGAGGGAGAAGAGGGCTGCGTAGTCCTGCAGCAGTTGCTGGCAGTCGTTGCGCTGTTCCGGAGTCAGGGAAGAGGCGAGTTGGACACCTTTGATTGATCCATCATGGACGTTGGACTGCAAGAGGTCGGGCAGGGGCTCGGAGTCGTCCTCGCCCCCCTGGTCGGTCGCCAGTAGCAGGCTCAGTTCGGTCCGGGCAAAGTGGGGTTTTAGCCTGTTAGCATGTAGGACCCGGAGGGGGTTCCGGGGGGACTCCAGGTCGACCAGGTAGGTGACGGGACTTTTCTTCTCCACTACCTTGAAGGGCCCGGTCCACTTGTCCTGGAGGGCGCCGGGTTCAACCGGGCCATGACCCATACTTTCTGACCTGGCTCGAATTCTATGGTAGAGGAGTTCCGATCGTACCACCGCTTCATGTCCTCCTGGCTGGCCTCGAGGTTGGCTTCGGCCATGGCTCGGAACTTGCGGGTCTGGTTTCGGAGGGTCAGGAGGTATCGGTAGACGTCAGGAGGGGCGCCTTGGGGCTTCGTCTCCCAGCCCTCCTTGACCAGGCTGAGCGGTCCGCGGACCGGGTGTCCGTACAATAGTTCAAACGGGCTGAACCCCAGGGACTTCTGCGGGACCTCCCGATAGGCGAACAGGAGGCACGGCAGCAGGACATCCCATCTCCGCCTGAGGGGCTCTTCCAGGCCCTGGATCATTCCCTTTAATGTTCTGTTGAACCGCTCAACCAGTCCGTTCCCCTGAGGGTGATAGGGGGTCGTGAACTTGTACGTGACCCCGCACTACTGCCACAGGGACCGCATGTATCTGGAAATAAAGTTCGTGCCTCTGTCGCTCACCACTTCGCGGGGAAATCTCACTCGGGAGAAGATCCCCCATTAAGGCCCGGCCTACCACGGGGGCCGTTATAGTTCTTAGCGGGACCGCCTCCGAGTACCTGGTGGCGTGGTCCACGAGGACCAGGATGAAGCGGTGGCCCAGGGCTGTCTGGGGGTCCAGGGGCCCCACGATATCGATTCCGACCCGTTCGAACGCGGTGCTGACGGCTGGAAAGGGTTGGAGGGGGGCCTTGACCCGACCCCCCGTCTTCCCGCTGGCTTGGCAGGTCTGGCAGGACCGGCAGTGGTTGTCCACGTCTCTCCGCATCCGGGGCCAGTAGAAGTGGGTCACCCGACGGCTGTACGTTTTGTCTTGCCCCAAGTGTCCGGCGAGGGGCACATCATGTGCCAGGTTGAGCAGGAACTCCCGGAAGCGGAGGGGGACCACCAACACTCGGCTGGCCCCGAGTTCTGCCACTTTTTGCTCACTGTATAGCAGGCCCTCGGCCCAGTAGACCCAGTGGGTGCCGGTCTGGTCCCCGTTGGTTTGGGCGGACGCTTGTTGGCGGACCCCTTCGAGAGTAGGGCAGGACTGCTGCTCTTGCTGGAACTGCTCCCGGGTGGGACCCCCTTCGTGTCGCCATTGTGTCAGCTCTGGTAGGGCGCACGGGGAAGCAATCTCTTCGGGGGAGGATTCACTAGGTCCAGGGTCGGTGTCCGCCTCCCCCTTGCTGCTGGCGGGAGGGGGTGCGAGCCCCTCGGGCTGGGCGGCCCCTGAGGCCGAGGATGAGCAGGGGGCCCGGGCGGTCATGGACCGGGTGATGGCGCAGGCCCAGTCAGATAGTCCCAGCATTCGGAGGTGCTCTCGTCGCTCTACTTGAGCCCAGGGGGAACTCTCCAAGTCGTTCCCCAGGAGGAAGTCTACGGGGGCGTCGTCGCGTACCGTCACCTTCAGCAGGCCCGTCACCCCTCCCCACTCGAAGGGGACCAGGGCCATCTGGCACAGGCTTTCGCTGTTGTCGGCCGTCCGGACGGGGCACAGCACATTCGGTAGGATCTGTTCGGGGGTCACCAGGTGGCAGCGGACAGCGGTGACACTGGCGCCTGTGTCACGAAGGGCTTCGGCCCGTTGTCCATTGACCGTGACCTGCTGCCGGTACTTCTGGGTGTTGCTTGGGATGGGGGTGCAGGGTACCATTTCTCGGCTACCCAGGCAGACCAGGGACATGGCTGCCGGCTCCCATTCAGTGGTTCCTCGGTCGAGGGTCTCTTCTTCCTCTTCTCCTTCTCCCAGGGCGGCGGCCGCCAGCTGTCGGGGCGGGGGCCCGCCGGCCCTGTTTCTTCGGTTCAGGGGGCAGACCGGATCGCTGGCATAGTGTCCGGTTTGTTGGCAGCCGTAGCACGTTACTGGTGGCCGTGGTCCTTCTAGGGCCCGACTGAAAAAGTCCACATATTCCACCCAGGTGGTACCCGGGATTTTCATGCAGTCTCTGAACCGCTGGCGGTACATTTCCGCGGTGAGCCCGTAGCGGGTGAGCAGGGCCTCCTTCATGTGATCGTAGGAGGTCACCACCTCCTCCGGCAGCTGGAGCAGTGTGTCTCGACCTTCACTCAGGAACCGCCCCCACAGGCCCGCGCCCCAGTCTTTTCGGGGCACCCGATGAGAGGTCATGGCCACCTCGTAGGCCTTGAACCATTGTTGGATGTCGTCATTCTTGTAGTACTCCTTGACGACCTCTTTCGGGATATGTACCTTGGTCTCGGAAGGCGGTAGAGTGTCTCTAGTACTGGGGGCGTTGGTCCCCCCGTTCTTGGCCTTGATTTCGAGCTCCTTGAGACTGCGCTCGTGCTCAAGGGTCAGTTTCTTTTCCTCCAACTCCCGGTGTCGTCTCTTCTCTTCTATCTCCTCTTGAAGCCGTAGCTGCTCTAGGGCCAGTTTATTTTCCGCCAGCTGGAGTTCGCCGTCCAGCCGCAGTCGTGCGAGCTCTAGCTCGTGGTTCCGGACCTTCTCCCGCTCTCGTATTTCTTCTTCGGAGAGGCCGGTTTCCAGGCTCTTTCTTACTCCGGTTGCTGGAGTCAGTGCGGTTGATGTGGTCTCAGTCAGGGGCAAGGGACCTTCTTTCTGGGAGGGGCCTGCCCCGGCCTCCAGCCATGTCCTCAGAGCTTTCTGCATCTCCTCTTTGGTACCTAGGCCGGTGGTTGCAATGCCTTTGTCTTTGCAGAACTGTTTTAACTCTGTGTGCGTATATTCTTCCAGCCGTTCGGGCTGGAACTCCATTGTCGCGTTGTTTTCCTGGCTGCTCATGATTACTGTTCGCTTGGATGGGTAGCTAGTGGGTACTGGCTGGTATGTACTGCGTTCGGCTCGGATCCCGTCGCTGGCCACCAAATGTTGGAATGCGGACCCCGAGGAGTCGGTGAGACCACCAAGGGGGGGGGCCCTCACACTGCACGAAGTAGCCGAGCGCTGCCGAGAAGTCTCCTGAGAGATCCTTCTCCTATCACGTACCAGCACAGTAACACCACCACACAGGACTCAAGGAGGTTGTCTCAAGACAAGCAATTCTTTATCAGCAATAAAAAGGTTACGAGGTCAATATTTACACGAAGGGATCGAGGGATCCACCAAAAGTCTCAGTGTCTCTTTGGAAGGGTAGGGGTAGCGGGACAGTCTTTGGCAGGAGCGCGGTACGAGGGTACCTGGAGCCCAGTTCTTATCCTCAAGCTGGAGGACCTCCGGATCTCGGAGGGGTCGAGCCACGACGGCGTCAGCAGGGCTCCGGCGTACAGTTCATGGAGAGCCGCGATCCAATCAGCAGGGCTCTCAAGATGGTTTCTGCTCAGCTCGAGCCGCGACGTCGTCAGCAGGGCTCCGAGGGAGGTTTCAGCGAGGTTGGGCCGCGACAGCGTCAGCAGGGCTCCGATGTTCCGGGTGGCTTCAAAGTGTTCACAAGAAGGAGCCGCGACGCAGTCAGCAGGGCTCGTGATGGTTCCGACAAGAGTTCTTCTCCGTAGGGTCAGCCGCGATTCAATCAGCAGGGCTCTCGACTCCGGGATACAACTCCCGATCTGTGGCGGGGTCCCCCAGATATAGGTCTGGAGCCCTTTGATGTCCGGACCCAGGCGCCCGGGGGGGGCGGAGAGGCCGGGCGGAGGTGGCCAGACGCCCAGCAGGAGAGGCTCCAGGCCCAAGAGAGTTGCAGGGCGATCACACCTAGAGAGGGGAGGACAGTTGGGGGTCCCATCGATACTGTCCTCCGCCGGGGGCGATGAATGGTTCCTGCGGCACCCCCTGGCCAGTTCGTGGTGCCTCGATGTCGGGGCTTCGCTGGGGTCGAGGCCGGGTTGAGCGGGGTCGCGCTGGCTGGCGCACAGAGTCACGTGGATGCCAACAAGAAGGCGGAGCCACGAGGGGTATGCGACCTCGTGCAGCTCAGGATGAAGGGCCTCGGTGCAGTTCAGGAGGGTGGCCCTGAAGGCCGGGGCGGGGAACGGGCACAATCCACGGGGGTAAGGACCACGCCACGAGGCCGGGTCCAACAGTCTGTCTGGCGTGAGTCTGTCTGTCTGGAGTGAGTCTGTCTGGCGTGAGTCTGTCTGTCTGGCGTGAGTCTGTCTGTCTGGAGTGAGTCTGTCTGTCTGGAGTGAGTCTGTCTGTCTGGAGTGAGTCTGTCAGTCTGGAGTGAGTCTGTCAGTCTGTCTGGAGTGAGTCTGTCTGGAGTGAGTCTGTCTGGAGTGAGTCTGTCTGGAGTGAGTCTGTCTGGAGTGAGTCTGTCAGTCTGTCTGGAGTGGGTCTGTCTGGAGTGAGTCTGTCAGTCTGTCTGGAGTGAGTCTGTCTGGAGTGAGTCTGTCTGGAGTGAGTCTATCTGTCTGTCTGGAGTGAGTCTGTCTGGAGTGGGTCTGTCTGTCTGGAGTGAGTCTGTCTGTCTGGAGTGAGTCTGTCTGTCTGTCTGGAGTGAGTCTGTCTGGAGTGAGTCTGTCTGGAGTGAGTCTATCTGTCTGTCTGGAGTGAGTCTGTATGTCTGTCTGTCTGGAGTGAGTGTATGTCTGTCTGTCTGTCTGGAGTGAGTCTGTCTGGAGTGAGTCTATCTGTCTGTCTGGAGTGAGTCTGTATGTCTGTCTGTCTGGAGTGAGTCTGTCTGGAGTGAGTGTATGTCTGTCTGTCTGTCTGGAATGAGTCTGTCTGTCTGGAGTGAGTCTGTCTGTCTGTCTGTCTGGAGTGAGTCTGTCTGTCTGTCTGTCTGGAGTGAGTCTGTCTGTCTGGAGTGAGTCTGTCGTCTGTCTGGAGTGAGTCTGTCGTCTGTCTGGAGTGAGTCTGTCGTCTGTCTGGAGTGAGTCTGTCTGTCTGGAGTGAGTCTGTCTGTCTGGAGTGAGTCTGTCTGTCTGGAGTGAGTCTGTCGTCTGTCTGGAGTGAGTCTGTCGTCTGTCTGGAGTGAGTCTGTCGTCTGTCTGGAGTGAGTCTGTCTGTCTGTCTGTGTGGAGTGAGTCTGTCTGTCTGTCTGTGTGGAGTGAGTCTGTCTGTCTGGAGTGGGTCTGTCTGGAGTGAG
The DNA here is from genome assembly GCF_964204655.1 of Triturus cristatus. Lineage (NCBI taxonomy): Eukaryota > Metazoa > Chordata > Amphibia > Caudata > Salamandridae > Triturus > Triturus cristatus. The sequence goes on from NC_140587.1 coordinate 55,789,304, forward strand.
TCTGTCTGGAGTGGGTCTGTCTGTCTGGAGTGAGTCTGTCTGTCTGTCTGGAGTGAGTCTGTCTGTCTGTCTGGAGTGAGTCTGTCTGGAGTGAGTCTGTCTGGAGTGAGTCTATCTGTCTGTCTGGAGTGAGTCTGTATGTCTGTCTGTCTGGAGTGAGTGTATGTCTGTCTGTCTGTCTGGAATGAGTCTGTCTGTCTGTCTGGAGTGAGTCTGTCTGTCTGTCTGTCTGGAGTGAGTCTGTCTGCCTGTCTGGAGTGAGTCTGTCTGTCTGTCTGTCTGGAGTGAGTCTGTCTGTCTGGAGTGAGTCTGTCTGTCTGGAGTGAGTCTGTCGTCTGTCTGGAGTGAGTCTGTCGTCTGTCTGGAGTGAGTCTGTCTGTCTGGAGTGAGTCTGTCTGTCTGGAGTGAGTCTGTCTGTCTGGAGTGAGTCTGTCTGTCTGTCTGTCGTGGGTCTCTCTCTCTCTCTCTCTCACAGATTGTAGACCCTGCCCTGATACGGGCCTCCAGCCATGTGGTGATGACTTAGTGGCACCAGAGCTCAGTGGGTGTGCAGGCTGCCATGATGCATGGCCTCGATAAACCATCCTAACAATCAAGAACCGATCTGAATTGTGAGCTCGGCTAGACCGCGTATACGCCACGGCTGAGGAGGTTGCTTCTGCACATGGTGGACCCTCTACAACACACGGCGGTGGCGAAAGGTGAGCAGTGAGGCCTGGGTGTGCAGGGGTGGGCAGTAACCTCTGGGTGGTGGGAGTGGATGGTGTGCAGCAGCCTGTGAGCGCAGGGGCAGGACAGCGATAAAAGCATGTGCAGTCGTATGTACTCTGCCATTACTGATTCTATACCATCTTTGAGATGAGTGAGCTGGAGGGCGGCAGTATGTCCCAGCACGAGGTTGGAGACACACCGGTGGCGGATAGGTGAGCTCTGAGGGTTTTGTCCGCAGTGTCGGAACTTACTCTCCCTCTCCATCTCTTCCTTTCTATCTCTCACACTCTTTCTCTCACTCTTCCTCTCTCTCACTCTTTCTCTTGTTCTCTCTCCCTCTCCCTCTCTCTCTCTCTTTTGATGGGCGCATAACACACAATCATATCTTACTTTTTGTCTTGCAGGTTGTGATTTTCAGATTGGCAAGGGATGATGACACGCCATGGCTGTACCTACTTTTATTTTGTTGTTTTGTGTAAATAAAATGATTTATATGTAAACCCATAGATGACTAATTCTCATTTATCCAACTCACATGCATCTTGAATTTTATAATACGTCAGCCGATTTGCTACCTTACACATTTCGAAAGCTTGCTATCACATTTATTTGTGGGGAATGGACTGGGTGTGGGTCACCACTCCAAACTTTTGTTTTTCTTTTTCATTAATACATTTTTTTTAAAGGGAAGGGGGCCGCGTGGCCCCTCCCAGGTCACTTCTGGCCCGAGGACCCCATCCCTCAGGGCCTTTACTCTTTTGGGGACCATGGGGGCAGCCCCAATTCCCCCATGGTCCCGTCGTCTCCCCGAGTCCTACGGAAATCGGCATTGCTTTTGGGCAACGGGAGCTGCTAACATGCAGCTTCCCTTGCCCAAAAGCAATTCTCCTTCCTTTATTGAAGCAAGACGAGGTTTTCTTCCTCTCGCTTCAACAAAGCGAACCAGGGTTTACTATCACAGGGTGGAAGCCATGCTCCCGCCTTGTCATAGCAAACGGAAATGTCCTGGGGATGCTCTAAAGTTGGAGCTTCACAATAAATAAATAATGAAGAGGCGTTTCCAGGTAAGCTTGTTGAAGGTTTATTCAGTGAGGAAGCAAACACCACTGGAGTACGTCTTTACTCTTTGAAGTATAAGCTCATAATCAGTTGACAAGATCCAAGCTTCAGTTACAATTTTGACATACACGTGAATGCACATTTGAAAGTATACTTGTTATGCATTTACCAGTACAGCATGCACAAGTGCGCATGCTAGAACAATGTAAGAGCATGCAGGGGGAAAGGAAAATAGATTTTTTAACCTTGTTGGGAGACTTAACCATGACCCAATCACCAACCTGAAAATCATGTGCATTGTTACAACTTTTCGTGTCAAACCTTTTTTTTAACGAGCTGTTGAGCAGTAACATTCTTAAGCATATTTTCTTTATCCTTGCAAACCTGACATGAATTGTCCTCTTTTCTTACTAGCTTCAGCCAAGCAGGGCAGAGAGTACAATTTGGATCTCTCTTCTTGAGGCTGAAGGGAGATCCAAATGGTACTCTCTGCCCTGCTTGGCTGAAGCTATTAAAAAAAGAGGACAATTCATGTCAGGTTTGCAAGGATAAAGAAAATATGCTCACCCCGGGACATTACAGGAGCCAGCCTGGGGGGTGGCGGTCCCTAGGACCATCAAGCGATCCAGGAGTGGGACCGCACGGCCCCCTCCCTCCATTTTCAAAGCCCGGAGGAGGAGGTGGTCCCCGAGGCTTCGGGGGCTCACGAGGCCCACCCTGCATATTTAATTAAAGCCCCGGAGGTTGGCCATCCCTGGGACTTGGGGTGGCCTCGAAGCCCCCCTTACAGTTACAAAACATTCCACTGATAGGTGGCGATCCTCTGGACTGCGGGAGGTCCGTGTGCCCTCCCCGCACCTAATTTACATGGGAAGTGGCGATCCCCAGGGCTGTGGAGGCCCCACAAGCCCCCGAAATATAATTATAGGATTGCCCCCAGAACCTGGCCCACCCGGAGGCTCATTTAAATGAAGGGGTGAGACCCCGCTTAATTTTTTTTTTTTCATTTTTACCATTCGGATTCGCTTTATTGAAGCGAGACGAGGTTTTCCTCCTCTCGCTTCAACAAAGCAAACCAGGGTTTGCTATCACAGGGTGAAAGCCATAGTCCCGCCCTGTCATAGCAAACGGAAATGTCCCGGGATGCACACCCCAGGACATTGCAGGAACCGGCCCTGGGGGGTGACAGTCCCTAGGGCATCAAGCACTCCAGGAGGGGGACCGCACAGCCTCTCTCCCTCCATTTTCAGAGCCCCGGGGAGGAGGTGGTCCCCGAGGCTTCGAGGGCCCGCGAGGCCCACCGTGCATATTTAATTAATGCCCCAGATGGCGCGATCCCCGGAACTTGGGGTGGCCTCGAAACCCCCCCAACAATTACAAAACAAGCCCCGGGGAGGTGGCGATCCCTTGGACTGTAGGAGGTCCGTGTGCCCTCCCGCACCTAATTTACATGGGAGGTGGTGGTCCCCAGTGCTGCGGAGGCCCCGCAAGCCTCCAAAATATAATCATAGGATTGCCCCGGAACCTGGCCCACCCGGGGGCTCATTTAAATGAAGGTGGCGAGACCCCCCTTCATTTTTTTTCATTTTGACCATAAAAAAATTATTTTTAGGCCTGCGGATCCTTGTGGGACCCTCGTGAGCAGGACTAGGGGGTCAGGGTGTTTCTACTCTGCCCCCTTTTCTTCTCTTTTAATATTTTTTCAACTGTTTTCTTGTAACTCGGTTCTACCGAGTCGCAAGATGGCTGCCAATACTTCCTGGTTTGGAGTGTTGGCAGCCAATCACAGTGAAGCTCATGCTCGTGGCAGCCAATCATAGTCAAGCACGTGGTCGGGAGGGTCACCTGCCCCATATGCCAAAACTTTTATTTTTTTTATTTCTCAGCAACTACTGAACGGATTTTCACCATTTTAAAAAAAGGTCACTTTCTGAACCAAGCTCTACCCGTTTGCTAAATTTGGTGTAATTCCGTTCAGCAGTTCGGGCTGTAGCCTGTAATAAAATTTCCTTTGAGAATTAACATGGAGAAAACACGTTTTGGACCCCCCCTTTTTTCTCAGCCCCCGCTTGAAGAATCACCTCAAACTTTCAGGATAGGAGCTAAACTGGATAGACCTTTGGAGAATTTCACGAAGATTTGTCAAACGATGCAAAGTTATTAGCAAATCAAAAAATGATTTTTCTATGGAAATTAGGTTCAACCTATAACTACCTTTTTCTATCGATCCACCATTGAACCTAGTGATGCCAATACGAGAGGGACTCTTCAAACACACGGGTTGTCTGTGAATATTTAGTCCCCGTGAGTAATCGACTCGATGCCCTTTCTACTCTGGATAGTAATGACTGACTTGGCAGCGATGGGGGGCCTGTAATAATCACAGCAAGCCTAATTAAGGGGTATGGGGGATTCGAACAAGGTTCCCCAACTAGAGATCCTTTTGAAAGGCCTGTATTACGGTCTATACAGGCAGCCGGGATTGTCGGGTTTTCATTGGGCTCTTGGAACATCGCAGGGCTTTTGCTCAAAACTGAATCCAGTGACTGATCAACTTTCATTGATCAGCATGATATCTGGGTATTTCAGGAGACATGGACCAAGTCCACCACCCTGGGTTTCTTAATTTTTCTAAATCAGCCCAAGGGGGGCGAAAGGGGAGGCCTTCGGGCGGGATAACATGCTGGGTGAGACAGCAAGCAAACTACACTGTTAAGGAAGTATTTATTGACAGCCCGGATATCTTGGCCCTTTGTTTATGCTCGGGTCATGATAGAGAGATCCTGCTAATCAACATCTATGTAAGAGGTCAGCCGGGAGGCAGGCGATCTGAGACTGTTGAAATCCTTGATGGGATTCTGGACAGTAGGAAAGTAGGGCACTATTTGATCATAGCGGGGGATTTTAATTGTTGTTTTGAACCCCTTGGTTTTGAGGATGGTAATCTAACTTCCGACGAGGACTCCCAATGGAAGATCTCCTCCTTAGATCTCAGACCAATTAAATAATGGACTGAAGCTGCTTTGCAGCTCAAGGTGATGTGTCTGGAGAAGGGAGTAAGGGCAGCAAATGGAAGAACCCAGTCGGATAGGATGGGTGCACATACTTATAACAACAGCGTAAGATCAAGCAGGATAGATTACATCCTTGTTAGTGTCGATTTTTGGGTACACTTATATGATAGGACGGTCGTTGAGCGGGCCGAAAGTGATCATGACCCACTAGTACTATCTTTATTGGCGCCAAGTTTAATAGTCAATCCCAATATGGTTGAGGCACACAACTTAGTGAAAGCCGCTGTCACGAATGATGAAAGAAGAGTTAGATGGGCCAGGCTTATCGAAAGAGAGGGGGACCTTGAAGAGATGAAGTCTATGGTTGGCCATTCGGTTGCTATTCTTAATAGCGGTCACTCACAGGAGGACATGAACCGTATTGCTCCGATCGTACATAGGGAACTATTCACTAGTTTAAAACCATTCTTTATTAAACGTAACTCTAGGAAGAGTAATTCAAGCGTCAAGTTTGCTACCTGGTATAATAAGCTTTGTAGAGAGTCATATCAGGAGCTAACAAAAGCTATTCGATCTAAAAATATGGGCAAGGTAAGACTGGCTAGGTCCAGGTATAAAACAGTTAAAAAAGCAGCTAAGAAGGATTGGGACGACAAACGCTGGCTCGACCTACTTGATGCTAGTCACGAGAGAGACATGACTACATTTTGGCAGTTAGTTAAGTGAGGCAGTAATGGGACACCACACATACCGGTGAACCATGTAGCGCCAGACACGTGGGTTGAGTTTTTTAAAGCCCAATTTTCAATTGTAAATACTGTTGACACTCACCCACTACCAGGTTTTATGTCTAACACCTTACTGTTTGATAACCTTGAGGTTGAGAAGGTCCTCTCTCTGTTGCCTAAAGGTAGGGCTCCCGGTCCGGATTGTATACTGGATGACTTGTTACAGTACGACAAAGAGAATTGGGTCAAATACATCACATTTATAGCCAATGCCATAGCTAGTGGTGCACCTCTCCCCGATACCTGCTCTGGAGCCATTATATTACCGATATATAAAAAGGGTGATCGCTCATCTCCTGCCAATTACAGGCCGATTAGCCTTATTGATTCCATGCAGAAAATAATCGCCAGATTGGTCCTTAGTAGAATCCAAGTGTGGATTGAGGGGAATGAGATTTTGTCACCATTGCAGGCAGGCTTTCGCCCTTTTACCAGCACCATTGACCAGGTTTTTAGGTTTCTTATGATTTACTGGAAGGTAGTCATTATAGGAGGAGCGTCCCTATATGCAGCCTTTATCGATCTTAAGTCTGCTTTTGACTTGGTGCCACGTAATAAAATGTGGCACGCCTTTTTGGAAGTAGCGATGCCTCATGAGCTACTAGCCTTGATAATTAAGTTGCATAATTTGAACTACGCTCAGGTGCGGTGGGGCCCAAAGGGCGAGATCACAGCTAGTTTCCCTGTCCTAAAGGGTGTGCGCCAAGGATACGTCCTGGCGCCGACATTGTTCTCCCCGTTTATTAACAGGGTGGTCCAATACTATTCCACATAACACACAGACGCCCCAAGTTTGGGGGGACTTAGGATACCATTGCTCATGTTCGCGGATGATACCCTGATCCTATCTAAGACGCAGAAGGGACTGCAGGCTGCATTGTCCAGGTTCGAGGAGTTCTGCCGGGACCATGGGCTTGTGGTTAACGTGGACAAGACCAAGTTTATGGTATTTCACCATCATAAGACCATTTAAAGCACTGTATTCATGAACAATGCAGTTTTGGAACAGACAGAAGCAGTTGCATACCTGGGGATTACTCTGGGTAAGAAACTTAGCTGGAAACCACATATTGATCTTTTAGCCTTGAAACATGCTCAGCTGGCAGGAGCTCTTGTTAAAGAACACAAGCTCTCATTTACCAAGCCTATGGCCCCCGTTTTAAAGTTATACAATACCAAGGTTATTACCTCAATTCTATATCGAGCAGAACTATGGGGTTTCGAGAACATCTACTCCTTGGCACAAGCCCAGAATAAATTTGTCAGAGCTATTACGAGTATTCCGCAATCCAATTCACTATTGCCCCTTTTTTTGGATTTGGGTTGCCTTCGAATCGAGGATTTAGCTCGTTTTAGACCAATAGCGCTTTGGCGATGACTTTGGGTTACCCCTGAGCTTTCCCAATATGCGAAATCCCTTATGGATTTCAGGGGGGTTGGCTGTACGGGGAAGATCAAATGGTTACAGAATGTAAAAAATTCCCTGTGTGGGATGGGGATGAGTGGCCTGTGGGCGCAACCCGATGAAAATCCATTTCCGTCTAAAAGGGAGCTTAAGGCCGCCTATTGGGATATGGTTAAGAACAAATACTTTTCTTCTTCCATTAGGCCTACCCTATCCTCGGACTATCTGATGCATGAACAGGATTTTGTGTTTGAAGCATATTGGGATATCATTTCCAGACCGGAGGATAGGAAACTATACCATCAGTTTAGGGCTGGCTCAATCAACGCCTTTACTTTTAAATGGCGGCTGAATGGGTCTGAGCATTGTCCTGTCTGCCCAGCTTCGCTGGAATCCATATCCCATTTTCTGTTGGCGTGCCCGGCTTATAAATCCCCCAGGCTTAAATGGCTCAAACCAATTTGTATGAATATGGGTACTAGATCGGCTATGGTGGCATTAAGGATTTTGCAGACATCTACTGATGCTCCTATAGTTGTAGCCTTGGCAAAATACCTGAGATGGGCATGGTTCATTCGCTGCAAAAAACTAAGAGAAACACAGGCCTAGCTGTAGCCATAACAATGTGATATAACCTCAGCACGGCATCACTAATTAATTAATTTTTAGCTACAATGATCAACTGGTTTTACACTGTATTTTTGTATTTACATGGTTTTATAGTGGTTCTCGGTTGTTGATTATTTTTATTTGACATATATACTGTACTAATTACTAATTTGCCATTTAGTTTTGATTGTTTTATATGGCATTGTGTTTTTATCCAAAAAGTCTTTTTTAGCTTTTTTGTATGAACTGTCTTTTATGAATATTTTAATCGAAATAAAGACTTAAAGATACGATAACTACCTACTGGCGACTGCCAGTAGGTAATACATAAATATATTACCCACTGGCGGTCGCCAGTAGGTAGTTATAGTTAGGACCAAGTTTCCATAGGAAGAGCCTTTTTTGTTTTACCTATAACTTTGGCGTCGTTTGATGAATCTTCATCAAATTTTCCAAACTAATTCTTTGTTCAAACAGCTCCTATGTTGAACGTCTGGGGGTGATTCTTAAGGGGGGGCTGAGAAAAAGGGGGGTCCAAACCGTGTTTTCTCCATTCAATTTCAATAGGAAACTTTAGACAAGGCTACAGGTCGAACGGGTGAACGGAACTACCCCAAATTTGGCAGGGAGAAGAGTCTTGGTCTAGAAAGCACGCTTTTGTTTATTTGGTGTAAATCCGTTCAGTAGTTTTAGAGAAGTATCGAAATTTACAGAAATCGATATTTGGGAATTCTGCCATCTGATTGGCTGGGGCGTTATGAGCACGAGCTTGCTGCTTATTGGATACGAGCGCTGCAAGCGTTTGCAACTAGGAAGTTGGAACATCAAAAAAGCCATCTAAGCAGAAGGGATGTGTCTCATCAATCGCTGTAGACAGAATGACTAAAATGGGTGGGGTCCTCCAACTGTTACAATGGAAAATGTTATGAACTAATCAAATGCTTTTTTTTAAGGTCACATGGCAATCGCGCATCGAGGGCGCAAGGAGGCCGCACCCGACGCGATTCTGAGAAAATATATCATAATATAAGTTTATTACAGTTAGAAATATATAAATGTTTAAAATATTTTAGATTATTGCGTGTTCTCATATACACTTTAAAGTTATTTAGATATAGTTTTGAGACATAAAAATTAGGGAATGGCGTACCTGGCGCGATACCATACGTCTATGACTTAACACAGTACCTGGCAGCGTGCACTTGTCACATACGCAACGCGCAGCGGGTGCGACCCCATACGTACATGATGTAACGCGTGGCTTGGTACTGCGTACCTGTCGGATAAAAAAGTAGCAGCTGGCGTGACCTCATACATATATGATGTTACGCGGGACGCGGTGCCACGAACCCGTCGGATACGAAATGCGCATCATTTACAAGTTTAGCAATACGGCGGATAGGATTCACGTGGTGATGGAGCTTGGTACACTACCGGTATGGGACTGCAGTTTTCTCAAAAATAAAAAAAACAGATGTACATATTTTTGGGGGAAGATATACAACATTACATAATTTTTAAAGTTAAAAAAAAGGATAATAGAGTTCCAAATTTTTTTTTTTTTTTTTAAATTGAAAAAATATAGGTTTTATAAATATTAAAATAGGAAATTAAGGTTTAAAAAACGTTCGATATTCACTGAAAAAAACGCTAGTTGCACGCTCCCCCTCATAGTGAGCAACGTAGTGCTCGCCCAGCTACCCTGTCTGCCTGTGACCCCCATCACCGGGGTTCTCACCTATCCAGGTCTTCAACCCTGGATCTTCACTAACAGCGCTGGTGATAAACACAGTATTCAGCACCGGCCTTGAGGTATTGTTAGAGTTTAGGAGAATTGACTCCTGTAGACACTGTTCCTGAAGAATTGCAGATTGACCTGTTAGGGGTAGAAGGCAAGAAACATGTTGACCGCATACACATACTAGACCCTGTGGGATCATTGATATTCTAAACAGGGCTCACACATTTTTTTTAGGTTAGTACACCCCAAAAATAAAATTAGTTTCCTCTAGGGCAGTACTAAACCTATTTTAATCCACTACTCACACTTACGCACTACCTAGATAGACCACTGACCCCCACTCACCAAACGGCTGTTTCTTAAAAAGATCTCCAGCAAAGAGCCCCTTCGCAGGAGCCCGTTGTGCATTGCAGCGCCAGCCCGACGAGGAGCACAGCCCAATGATGAAGCAGGACATCCTGCTGGGTGTGTGAGGGAAATCCATAAGAGACCTGTTCACTCCCACCACCGTTAAGAACTGGAAATTCTTTTTATTTACGTATCTTCCAGGAGCGTCACGTCACAAGAGCAAGGACCCTTCATATGACATGTTAACTGGCAACTTAGACTTGGGGAATTGAGAGGCATTTGAAACATTGAAGCAGTGGCACCATCACCAGCGGTTGAGGTGATAATATTGGGAGAGGCCCGTAATAAGCTAACTCTGAAGCCACAAACAAGTTCAGAGCTAGGGCCGGTGGAGCCAATAGACTACCTCCTTTCAGCAAGTGCTATTTCATTGCTCACCACATTTACAGCACGTTCTAGCATCCCATCAATTGAGGTGCACTTACGCAATGGAGTGGGGACAGGGCCAATCTCAATTAACTCCTTTTTTCCCATGCTTTGACACGCGCCAATAAACCTCAATAGTAGCAAAAAATCAAAATGTAGATTAGTAAATGTTTCCTCTACCTTAGCCAAAGGTGGGCTACTGGGCAAAACAGCTATTTGAGGTTTAAGCTGCAAGCCAAGAGACAGGGCTCAGCCAAGCCCACCCTCTTCCAATTGAGAACGGGCGAAGACGAGCCCACCTTGACCCGGGGACTCCCAGGCACAGCGGGACTGCAGCATACTTGATATAGCGCTAATAGGGCTCAGGTGGTATCAGTAGGAGATTCTGGCCTCTGAAGTCCCCATCAGCGGTGTCTATCTGTGTCTTTTCACTTGGTTGCCCCAAAATCCAGTAGGGTGTTATGGAAGTGGCCCCAGTAATAGCAGGCAATGATAACACCAGGCAAACACTTGCAGGATGATTAAACACAAGATTCTGAGCCATTGAAGTGCAATAAATGATTGGAATAATAGTCAATGGAGGACATATTGATTTGGTTAGCAAATGCAATGGGACCTAAACTGTCTTGCCATGCTGCACTATCATGGACACTGTTGGTTTACTGTATAAATGAATAATGACACAAAACTGGGGGGTCCACTATGCCCATGGCCACTCACCTGTTTAACAGTTTGATCATAAGCAAGAAAAAGAAAGCCTTCTCATTAAACATGTGTGGTGAATAATAGCTTATTTGGGCCTGCAATCTTCACAGTGGAGTACCGCTGTTTACCACAAGATATGGACGAGGAGAGGGAAAGCCTACTAACAAAGCAGAAGAAAGATACAGACTAGTACAGAAAGGAGAAAGTCAGATAAAGAAACATGAAATTTAGAAAGCAAGGATAATGGAGTGATAATAGAGGGAAGAGGTAAAAGTAAGGGAAATAATATTAATAACAAAACTTACTGGGGCCAGCAGAACTATTGGATGTTGCTGCAGGGCCTGATGGTGGTGGTAGATCCACCCACCGCGGCACAGGTGGTGGCGGTCCCTCCTTAATTTCCCTTTGAGGCCCTCTTGCCGTTGGGTGCTGATGTAAGAAATAAAGAAGATAATAAAAATTTAGATTAGTGGTTCAGTTAATCTCCCAAAAATTATTTTGACAGGCAAACTCAGTTGAATTGTACTTTTCTAAATCAGATCGCCTAGAGTACTAGTAGTATTGAGTTGACCAATTACTAATTTCCTAAACCTAAGCCCTTTTACTAATTTCTTAAACCTAAATTACATTTGGTACTACTAATGTATGCAAGGAATGATGTTTGCTTCTCAACCTCCTATGATGGGCCAAATCAGGGCCTGATTTAGCTCTCGGTGGACGGTTACTTTGTCACAACTGTGATGGATATCCCGTCCACCAAAATATAAATCCCATTATGTTCTATGGGGTTTATATTTTGGTGGACACGATATCCGTCACTGTTGTAGTGGTGTAACCTTTCCACCGAGATATAAGTCAGGCCCTCAGTCTCTCTTTTCAATGGATAAGTGCATACTATACATCACTGGGAGATTGGGACTGTATCAGCTGCATAAAGAAAGACACAAAGAACATTTACTCAGTAAGAACACTAACACTATCTTACTGATAGGACAGAGGAGTCTGCATGACTTCTTAAATAATCAGCCCAAGCGAGCGCCGACAAGTCCAATTAGGTAGTGCCGAGCACCTTGCTAGCTCAAGTTGGATCACGTAATATTCATAACATAAACTTAACTTACCTCTGAGTGTGAGCAGCATGGTATTTAGAAATAAAATACTGTTTTAGAAAACAAAAAATAAATAATCACCCACCAAGCCCCTTGAGCTCAACACTCAGCAGGTCTAGCAGGTCATATTCTTGGTCCAGCAGGTTGGCCGAGCGGTGCCTCGGCTACTGCATTGTTTGCTTAACTCCAGTTCTCTGCCACACACACTGGTGCACTTTCCCCCACAATAGCTGACTCTCCCACAGGGCGTACCCCTTCCCAGGCCGCTACAAACAGGAAGGGGAGATGGTACTGCACATAAAAGTACTCAACATGCAATTGGATGTACAAAGTAATTTAGGCGAATGATTGGTAGAGCATAGTACATTTCTAGATGGCAAACTTGGAACCAAAGGTTACAGAAACATTATAGTTGGGAAACAGCCTTCACAATGTGGTTGTTACATCGCCTTACATTTACAACGCAATGGTTACAATGGCCACGTTGTTACAACGTGATGCCTTTACATCGCAAGTCATTAGATCAACTTGCTCTAGATGGCGCTCCAACCTAAGGAATAGTATAATTTACTAATCCAACACCTTCCCTACTGTTGCACAGGCTGGATTTGGAATAGTAAATGATAATCTGGAAATCCGCAACATTCTATTCCCAATAACTTTGGCGCCGATTAACGAATCATCGCGGAATTTTCAAAACTTTTGACCAGATCCGGTCCGCTCCTATCCTGAAAGTCTCGGGATGATTCGGGTAGCGGGGGCTGAGAAAAAAGGGGGGTCCCAAAACGTGTTTTCACCATGCAATTTCCCATAGGACCTTTAGCTGCAGCTACAGCCCGAACTGCTGAACGGAATTATACCAAATTTGGCAAAGAGGTAGTCCTCAGTTCAGACTCGTGCCCTTTGCTTAAATGGTGTCAATCTGTTCAGTAGTTCCTGAGAAAATCAAAATCACATATATATCTGGGCGGAGCCTAACCACACATCTCATCGTGAGATCTGATTGGCTGTCAGCACTTCATCCAAGAAGTGTTGGCAGCCATCTTTGGACCAATATACATGATAGCACCTCATTAAAAAGCATTGCAGTTAATAGAAGGTTTTATGACTTTAGTTACATTATATATCATTTGTTGATGGCATCATACTCATTTTAGGAATTCTAAGGTGATTTTACCAAGTGAAAAAGCCTTCTGCTGGGATATCATGAATCATGTTTGAGAGAAAAATATTTTCTCATGCTTTTCGCACAGAGGTTTGGAAGGCGATGCATAAGCTAACCTGAGAGCATATTTTCTGTAAATTCACATTATCATTCTCAGTCATGTGAGAATGAAGTCTGACATTCTCAGTAAAACATGTACATCCAACAAGGGCAGAAACTGTTAGTGGATTCCTTTGTGTTCTACTGCAGCTTCCCAGAGTGTTCTAGAGAACAACTAGAGCACTAACAGTCCTACTTATGACAAACGTATGGCACACCTGAAGCCATCTTGATTGGAATAAAGTGGTAAATCTTAAAACATTTAATTTAAAAAGGAACAAAATGAGGGGGTTCATTTTAGAGTGAGTAGTAGAGAGTAGTAGAGAGCGAGTAGTAGAGACATGCAGACTGAAACATGCCCTTTGAATACCAGCAGCAGGCTTCCCTGGTGAGCAGTAGCTTTACTACAGTGATCTAATGAGCAACTAGAGTGCTAACATTCAGAATTTATGGCAAATGTGTGACATCTGAATGCCTTCTTGATGGAATCAAAGTAAAAAACTGAAAGTATTTCCTACTGAGGAGACTGTAGTAAATGAGGAAATTAGGAAACTTCATAACAAGTAAGTCTCCCAAAATGGCCACCAGAGACAAAATGTAGCACAAATATCACCCAGATGCAGCCCAAGTATAGCCCAATGACAAAATGTCCCAGATTGTTCTAAATAACAACTAGAGCGCTAACAGTCTTACTTATTATGAAAGTATGGCACACCTGAAGCCATCTTGATTGGAATTAAGTGGTAACACTTATGTTGGAGGGAGGACCACCGGGGAGTCGGGGGGACTACTCCGGGGCACCTTCCTACCGCAAAGTTATAGCCGAGCGCCGCTGAGAAGCCTCCTAGGAGAGGTCCTTCCCCTGAGATCGTACTAGGCCAGTAACACCACACAGGACTCGGTATCAGTTGCTTATCTTGGTTCTTTATCAAAGGTAGCACATTCAATATTTACAGGGGGATCGAGTGATCCAAAAAGAGTCTCAATGTCTTTAGGGGGATAGGGTAGCGGGTCAGTCTCAGTACCAGCCAGGTACGGGGAGGCTCCGCGCCAGACCTTGCGTGGTGGCCTCAAAGTAGCTCGGACGTGGAGAGCCGCGACGGCGTCTGCAGGGCTCGGGTGGTAGTTCCGCTTGGGTCGAGCCGCGACACAGTCAGCAGGGCTCCGGTGGTAGGTCCGCTTCGGTCGAGCCGCAACGAGGTCAGCTGGGCTCTGATGGCAAGTTCAACAAGGTCGGGCCGCGACAGCGTCAGCAGGGCCCCAAAGGTTCGTGAAGGTCTTTAAGCACGGTGGAGCCGCGACGTCGTCAGCAGGGCTCAGGGTGTAGTTTCAGGATGAGTCTTTCTCCGTAGGGTCAGCCGCGATCCGATCAGCAGGGCTCTTGACTCTGGGATACAACTGTTGTCTTGTTGCCGGGTCGCCCCAGATATAGGACTGGAGCCCTTTGATATCCGGACCCTTGCGCCCAGGAGGGGGGGGCGGAGAGGCCGGGTAGGGAGCGGCCAGACGCCCAGCAGGAGAGGCGCCAGGCCCCCGAGAGCTGTGGGGCGATCGCACCTAGGTGTGGAAGGACGGTTGGGGGTCCCATCGATACTGCCCTCCGCCGGGAGTGGGAAGGGTTCACGTGGTATCCCCCGGGCCAGGGGTTGGCGCCTCGATGTCGGGCCTCGCTGGGACCGAGGCCGGGTGGAGCGGGGTCACGGAGGTGGTCACGTGGAGTGACGTATAATCCAAAATGGAGGAGCCCCGAGGTGCATGGGACCTCGTGCGGCTTAGCGAGGGGGAACAGGACCACGCCACGAGGCAGGCTCCAACACGCGTCCCCCCCAGCTGAAGGCAGGGAGAGTCACCCATCTCCTTGGGGGTTCTCCTCGCCGAGGCGAAAGAATCTGGACAGGCCGTCAGCATTGGCGTGGTCGTTACCTGGCCGGTGCTCCACGGTGAAGTCCATCCCTTGCAGCGAGATGGACCATCGCAACAGCTTGGGGTTCTCGCCCCGCATTTGCATTAGCCACCGCAAGGGCCGGTGGTCAGTTTGGACTCTGAAGTGGGTGCTGAAAAGGTAGGGCCAGAGCTTCTTGAGAGCCCATACCACAGCGAAGGCTTCCCGCTCGATGGTGCTCCACCTCTGTTCCCGTGGCAGCAGTCGGCGGCTGATAAAGGCCACAGGTCGGTCGAGGCCCTCGGCGTCCATCTGGGAGAGGACTGCCCCGACCCCGTACTCTGATGCATCGGTCTGAACCACAAATTCCTTGCTGTACTCAGGGGCCTGTAGCACAGGGGCAGCACACATGGCCGCCTTGAGGGCTTCAAAAGCGGTCTGACAGCGGGGCGTCCAGTGCACCGCCTTGGGCTGTTTCTTGGAAGTGAGCTCCGTAAGGGGCCCCACAATGCTGCCATAATCTTTAATAAATCGCCGGTAGTAGCCTGTGAGGCCTAAGAAGGCCCGGACAGCGGTTTGGGTTGCGGGGGGCTCCCACGCCTGGATGGCATCGACCTTTAACTGGAGGGGCGCCACCTGGCCACTCCCCACCTGGTGGCCCAGATAGGTCACAGATCCTTGACCGATCTGGCATTTGCTGGCCTTAATCGTGAGCCCGGCCCTTTGGAGAGCGGCCAGGACTTCTCCGAGGTGTTCTAGGTGCGCGGCCCAGTGGTTGCTGAAGACGGCAATGTCGTCGAGGTAGGCCGCGCTGAAAGCCTCTAGCCCGGCCAGGACCTTGTTCACCAGCCTCTGGAAGGTCGCTGGGGCGTTCTTCATACCGAAGGGCATCACCCGAAAGTGGTAGTGCCCATCGGGGGTGGAAAAGGCGGATCGTTCCTGGGCGCCGGGAGTGAGCTTGATCTGCCAGTACCCAGCGGTGAGATCAAAGGTGCTTAGGTAGCGAGCGGCCCCTAAGCGATCGATCAGCTCGTCTGCCCGTGGCAGGGGGTGGGCATCGGTCTTGGTGACTGCGTTCAGGCCCCGGTAGTCTACACAAAATCTGAGTTCCGGGGAGGTGCCGGGGGCAGCGGCCTTCGGCACCAAGACCACTGGGCTGGCCCACGGGCTGTCTGATGGCTCGATGACTCAGAGGGCGAGCATCTTGGAGACCTCGGTCTGTATGCAGGCTCGGACTCGGTCGGGTACCCTGTAGGCACGGTGCCGCACCGGGGGGCTGTCCCCGGTGTCCACGTCGTGGACGCACCAGGGGGTCACCCCGGGCGTGAGAGAGAAGAGGGCAGCGAAGGGTTGCAGCAGCTTCCGGCAGTCATGGCGCTGTTCTGGGGTCAGGGTGGCGGAGAGGTGGACGCCCTCCAAGGAGCTGTCTTGGCCCGAGGACCCCAGGAGGTCTGGTAGGGGCTCGGAGTCGCTTTCGCCCCCATCGTCGGTAGCCAGCAGCAGGCTCAGTTCAGTTCGGGCAAAGTGGGGCTTGAGCCGGTTGGCGTGTAGGACCCGGAGGGGGTTCCTCGGGGACTCCATGTCGACCAGGTAGGTGACGGGGCACTTACTCTCAACCACCTTGAAGGGCCCGGTCCACTTGTCCTGCAGGGGGCAGGGGTCCAAGGGCGACATGACTTAGACTTGCTGGCCCGGCTCGAACTCGATGGTCGAGGCATTTTCGTCATACCAGCGTTTCATGTCTTCTTGGCTGGCTTCGAGGTTGGCTTCTGCCAGGGCCCGGAACTTTCGAGTCTGGTTCCGCAGGGTCAGGAGGTACCGGTAGACGTCGGGGGGGGGGGGGCATCTTGGACGTTCGCCTCCCAGCCCTCCTTGACCAGGCTGAGGGGCCCTCGGACGGGGTGCCCATACAATAGTTCGAAGGGGCTGAAGCCCAGGGATTTCTGTGGTACCTCTCGATAGGCGAACAGGAGGCAGGGCAGCAGGACGTCCCATCTCCTCCTCAGAGGCTCTTCCAGACCCTTGATCATTCCCTTCAAGGTTCTGTTGAACCGCTCGACCAGTCCGTTCCCCTGGGGGTGGTGAATTTGTAGGTGACCCCACATTGTTGCCAGAGGGATTTCATGTATTTTGAAATAAAGTTCGTACCCCTGTCGCTCACCACTTCTCGGGGGAACCCCACTCTGGAGAAGATGCCCATCAGGTCCCGGCCCACCACTGGAGCTGTCACAGTGCGGAGTGGGATGGCCTCGGGGTATCGGGTGGTGTGGTCGACCAGTACCAGGATGAAGCGGTGTCCCAGGGCGGTCCGGGGGTCGAGGGGCCCCACGATATCGATCCCTACTCGTTCGAACGGGGTGTGGACGGCTGGAAATGGTTGGAGGGGGGCCTTAACTCGAGCCCCAGTCTTTCCGCTAGCCTGGCAGGTCTGGCAGGACCGGCAGTGATGGTCCACGTCTCTCCGCATTCGGGGCCAATAGAAATGGGTCACTAGGCGGCTGTAAGTTTTGTCTCGCCCGAGGTGTCCGGCGAGGGGCACGTCATGCGCCAAGTTCAGGAGGAACTCTCGGAATCGGAGGGGAACCACCAACACCCGGCCGGCTCCCAGTTCGGCGATTTTCTGCTCGCTATACAATAAGTCATTGTCCCAATAGATCCAGTGGGTTCCTGTGGGGCCCCCCGAGGCCTGGGCGGCCGCTTGCTGTCGGGCCCCCTCGAGGGACGGGCAGGCCTTTTGCTCTTGCTGGAATTGTTCGCGGGTGGGGCCCCCGTCGTGGCGCCACTGGGCCAGCTCGGGGATCTCGCTGAGGGAGGCGGCCTCGTCGGGAGGAAGTTCGGATGGCCCGGCCTCATCGTCAGGTTCCTCCGTGCCGGAGGAGGGTGGTAGTTCTGGGCCCGTAGGCTTGTCGGGGGCCGCGGCAGCGGCAGGTTGGGCGGTCATGGACCGGGTGGTGGCGCAGGCCCACTCGGGCAGCCCTAGCATACCCAGATGCTCTCGGCGCTCCACCTGGGCCCAGGGGGAGCTCTCTAGGTCATTCCCCAGGAGGCAGTCCACCGGGGCGTTGTCGCGGACAGTCACTTTGAGGGTGCCTGACACTCCCCCCCACTCGAAGGGGATCCTGGCCATCCGGTGTTGTCCGCGGTCCGGACAGGGCATAAGACATGCGGCAGGATTTGTTCGGGGGTCACCAGGTGGCAGCGGACAGCGGTCACACTGGCCCCGTTGTCCATTGATGGTGACCCACTGCTGGTACTTCTGGGTGTTGCTTGGGATGGCAGCCCGGGGCACCATTTCTCGGGGGCCCAGGCATACGAGTGACATGGCAGCTGGTTACCACTCGGGAGACCCGTCCCCACGGTTTTCCTCCTCTTCCTCTCCTTCCCCCAGGGCTGCGGCAGCTATTTGTCGGGGAGGGGGCCCAGCGGTCCCGCTCCGCCGGTTCACAGGGCAGGCCGGGTCGCTCGCATAGTGGCCGGTCTGTTGGCAGCCGAAGCAGGTCACTGTTGGTCGGGGTCCAGGCCTGGCGATGGGGGTCCCCCTTCGGACCAGGGTCGGGGACGTGTGGTTGGCGGCTTGGCCTCGTGGCGGGCTTCTGGGTGGCCCGGTCGGGAAGTCTCGACTGCGGTGGGACCCCCCTCCTCCGCCCCGCTGGCGAGGAGGTCCCGTGGTACTCCGTTGGTAGTCCCCCACGGGGTTCCGGGGGACCCGGGTGTTGACCCATCGGTCGGCTTCGGCGGCGAGCTTCCGGGGCTCGGTCAGCTTACTGTCCAGGAGGTGTTGCCTTAGTTCCACAAAGCAGTTGTTGGCGAGGTGCTCCCAGACAATGAGGTCGAACAGTTCGTTG
This sequence comes from Triturus cristatus, assembly GCF_964204655.1. NCBI lineage: Eukaryota > Metazoa > Chordata > Amphibia > Caudata > Salamandridae > Triturus > Triturus cristatus. The sequence continues at coordinate 55,808,210 of NC_140587.1, forward strand.
TACGAGGTGACCTTGCTCCCTTTTATCCACCCTTCAAAGGCCCGGCTGAAGAAGTCCACGTATTCAACCCATGTGGTACCGGGGAGCTTCTTACAGTCCCGGAAGCGCTGCCGGTACATCTCGGCTGATAGTCCGTAGCGTGTGAGTAGGGCTTCTTTCATGTGGTCGTATGAGGTCATCACCGCGTCGGTGAGTTGCAGCAGGGTATCCCGGCCCTCGCTGAGGAACCTCCCCCATAGGCCGGCACCCGAATCCTTCCGGGGTACCCGATGGGAGGTCATGGCTACCTCGTAGGCTCGGAACCACTGCTGGATGTCGTCGTTTTTGTAGTATTCCTTGACGACATCCTTGGGGATATGAACCTTTGGCTCGGTTAGTGGCGGAGCGTCCCGGGCCCCGGGGGTGCCGGTCTCCCCCGTTTTGGATTTCAGTTCGAGTGCCTTGAGGCCCCTCTCGTGCTCGAGGGTTAGCCGTTTTTCTTCTAGTTCTCGCTGCCGTTTTTCTTCGATTTCCTCCTGCAGCCGGAGTTGCTCCAAGGCTAGTTTCTTCTCTGCCAGCAGGAGTTCCCCGTCCAGCCGGAGTCGGGCGAGGTCCATTTCGTGTGTCCGGGCCCTCTCCCGTTCTTGTATCTCCTCGTGGGACAGGCCGGCTTCCAGGATGCTTCGTCCCCCATCTGTCGGGGTTATGGTCGGTGGCAGGTTTCCGCCCCGGGCCGCGGTTCCTTCGGCTCGGGGTGGAGTGGTCTCGGATTCTGCCCAGGTTTTCAGGGCTTTCTGCATTTCTTCCTTGGTGCCCAATCCTGTCGTTGGGATCCCTTTGTCCTTGCAGAATTGTTTCAGTTCTTTGTGGGTGTATTCTTCCAGCTTTTCCAGTTGGAAGGTTGCGGCGATGGTTGCTTCTTGGTCGTTCATGGTTCCCTTCTTTCCGTCTGGTTAGGTAGGGGTTGTGTTACTTGCTTGTACGATTGCGTCTGGCTCGGATCCCGTCGCTGGCCACCAAATGTTGGAGGGAGGACCACCGGGGAGTCGGGGGGACTACTCCGGGGCACCTTCCTACCGCAAAGTTATAGCCGAGCGCCGCTGAGAAGCCTCCTAGGAGAGGTCCTTCCCCTGAGATCGTACTAGGCCAGTAACACCACACAGGACTCGGTATCAGTTGCTTATCTTGGTTCTTTATCAAAGGTAGCACATTCAATATTTACAGGGGGATCGAGTGATCCAAAAAGAGTTTCAATGTCTTTAGGGGGATAGGGTAGCGGGTCAGTCTCAGTACCAGCCAGGTACGGGGAGGCTCTGCGCCAGACCTTGCGTGCTGGCCTCAAAGTAGCTCGGACGTGGAGAGCCGCGACGGCGTCTGCAGGGCTCGGGTGGTAGTTCCGCTTGGGTCGAGCCGCGACACAGTCAGCAGGGCTCCGGTGGTAGGCCCGCTTCGGTCGAGCCGCGACGAGGTCAGCTGGGCTCTGATGGCAAGTTCAACAAGGTCGGGCCGCGACAGTGTCAGCAGGGCCCCAAAGGTTCGTGAAGGTCTTTAAGCACGGTGGAGCCGCGACGTCGTCAGCAGGGCTCAGGGTGTAGTTTCAGGATGAGTCTTTCTCCGTAGGGTCAGCCGCGATCCGATCAGCAGGGCTCTTGACTCCGGGATACAACTGTTGTCTTGTTGCCGGGTCGCCCCAGATATAGGACTGGAGCGCTTTGATGTCCGGACCCTTGCGCCCGGGGGGGGGGGGGCGGAGAGGCCGGATAGGGAGCGGCCAGACGCCCAACAGGAGAGGCGCCAGGCCCCCGAGAGCTGTGGGGCGATCGCACCTAGGTGTGGAAGGACGGTTGGGGGTCCCATCGATACTGCCCTCCGCCGGGAGTGGGAAGGGTTCACGTGGTATCCCCCGTGCCAGGGGTTGGCGCCTCAATGTCGGGCCTCGCTGGGACCGAGGCCGGGTGGAGCGGGGTCACGGAGGTGGTCACGTGGAGTGACGTATAATCCAAAATGGAGGAGCCCCGAGGTGCATGCGACCTCGTGCGGCTTAGCGAGGGGGAACAGGACCACGCCACGAGGCCGGCTCCAACAACTTAAAACATTTAATTTGCAAACGAACAAAATGAGGGGGTTCATTTTGCCATAGAAATTATGATTAGTGCTGCAGAAAGTAAATTAGGGCACATTTTGACTTCTCAAATCCTCTTCTATTTCATTAAAAGATTCTGACATGCAGACTGAAACATGCCCTTTGAATACCAGCAGCAGACTTCCCTGGTGAGCAGTAGCTTTACTACAGTGATCTAATGAGCAACTAGAGTGCTATCATTCAGAATTTATGGCAAATGTGTGACGCATCTGAATGCCTTCTTGATGGAACCAAAGTAAACAAGCATTGAAAATGCAATAGGTCTCGCCCTCGTTTAAGTTAAAGCAATTCTGTTTGTAATTAGGTGGCTTTTTAGCTTTGCTTTTATTAGTGTTTTTCAAACTTTCATGTACATAACATGCATATGTATGCGTATATGTATATGTATGCATGCATTTATATTTGTATTTATATGGATATGCAGATTATATATATGTTTATATATGTGTGTGTGTGTATATATATATAAGAGATTAGCCAGAGAAACGGGCACTAATGAAGCTATTTTTAAAGCAGAAACGCGTCTGCCGAGCGTTTCTTTGGACTCTGCACACTGAGCGTGTAAAATCATTAAAGCCTGTTCAAGTCTTCCCCGGAGCGGTCTCGCATTCCTTTCTTACCCGAAGAGAGCCTGGATATATATATATATATATATATATATATATATATATATATATATATATATATATACACACACACACATACACATTACCTACTGGCGGTCGCCAGTAGGTAGTTATAGTTAGGACCACGTTTCCATAGGAAATCCGCAACATTCTATTTTGAATAACTTTGGCGCCGGTCGACGAATCCTCGCGAATTTTTCAAAATAGGTGGGGCGCTACGCTCCGCTCCTACCCTGAAAGTCTCGGGGGGATTCGTCAAGCGGGGGCTGAGATAAAAGGGGGGTCCCAAAACGCGTTTTTCCCATGCATTTTTCCATAGGACCTTTAGACAGGGCTACAGCCCGAACGGCTGAACAGAATTACTTGAAATTTGGCAGAGAGGTAGTCCTCAGGTCAAGGAAGTGCCTTTTGTAGGTTTGGTGTAAATCTGTTCAGTAGATTCTGAGAAAATAGCCTTTAAATCAATATATATATCTGAGCCAGCTTACGGTGCGCTTACGGTACGCTTACCGTACGCGTACGGTGGCGTGCGCGAGCGCGATTCTGATTGGCTCTTAGATCTTAGTAAACATTCGAATCGGCCGAAACCAGGAAGCAGCGGCCGCCATTTTCTCTCTCGCACTGAGAGTGATGATGAAAATACAAAGCACAAAAACATGTAAAGGGGCTGTTAAGACAGCTCCCACACACATAGCCATGTTGAAGGAGTCCCCAAAGATCCCCCAAGGCCAAAAACTGAATTTTTTTTTTTTTGCGAATTTCGCCGATTACGCTTACCGTACGCGTACGGTAAAAAATTATATATAAAAAAAAAGTATCCACACTTTCCCCACCCCGTGTGCAATTGGTTGCTGAAGGCCACCAATTGTGCATGGCTTATAACTTTTGAGATAAACTATAATATTTAAAAAAAAAATAAATAAAAAAAAAATTATCCACACTCTGTCCACCCCGAGTGCAAATGGTGCCCGAAGGGCACCATTTGTGCATGGCTTATAAAAATTACGAAAAATTAAAATATTACCTTTCAAAACGAAGTGCATCATATGTCCTCCATGTGCGCACGGTGCGCGAAGCGCATCGTGCGTATATGGCCCATCTAGCGTAACGTGGGCACGCGGTGCGCGTAGCGCACCGCGTGCCCACCGTGCGTGCACGGCACTAACTGCGTAAAGTGGGCGCGCGGTGCGCAAAGGGCACCGCGTGCTTACTGTGCGCGCACGGAACGAACTGCGTTAAGTGGGCGCGCACGCCACGAATGGCGTAAAGTAACTTAGCATTTAAAAAACCGTACAAATTCACTGAAAAAACCATAGGTTTCACACACGTTATAGTTAGGAATTAGCATTTAAAAAACCTTGCAAATTCACTGAAAAAACCATAGGTTTCACACATGTTATAGTTAGCGGAAATTTTACTGATAAAAAACCAATGAAATTCCCCCGTTATAGTTAGTGCAGGCAACTATAACTCACGCGACCGCAATCTTCTGCTGAGGACATATGTGTCTTTATGAAAAAAAAATATTTGTAATATATGTATAGCTAAAAATGTATGGAAGAAGACATGGGCAAATAAGTGTCTAAATACAGTATTAGCATCAGCAGAGGATTGCGGTCGCGTGAGTTATAGTTGCCTGCACTAACTATAACGGGGGAATTTCATTGGTTTTTTATCAGTAAAATTTCCGCTAACTATAACATGTGTGAAACCTATGGTTTTTTCAGTGAATATATAAATGCATATGAATATATATGTGCATATGTGTGCGTGTAGAGAGCTGTAGAGAGAGGTAGAGGTAAAGAGGTAGAGGGGTAGAGGGGTAGTGGTAGAGAGTAGTAGAGAGAGAGGTAGAGTGAGTAATAGAGAGTAGAGAGTGAGTAATAGAGAGTAGAGAGTAAGTAATAGAGAGTAGAGAGTGAGTAGTAGAGAGTGAGGAGTAGAGAGTAGTAGAGAGTAGTAGAGAGAGTGAGTAGTAGACAGTGAATAGTAGAGAGTGAATAGTAGAGAGGGAGTAGTAGAGAGGGAGTAGTAGAGAGGGAGTAGTAGAGAGGGAGTAGTAGAGAGGGAGTAGTAGAGAGGGAGTAGTAGAGAGGGAGTAGTAGAGAGTAGTAGAAAGTAGTAGAGAGTGAGTAGTAGAGAGTAGTGGAGTAGTAGAGAGTGAGTAGTGGAGAGTGTCGTAGAGAGTGTAGAAGAGTGAATATTACAGAGTAGTAGAGTGAGTAGTAGAGTGTGAGTAGTAGAGAGCAATTAGTAGAGAGTGTGTAGTAGATAGTGAGTAGTAGAGAGTAATAGTGAGTAGTAGAGAGTAGTAGAGAGTGAGAAGTAGAGAGAGTAGTAGCGAGTAGTAGAGAGCGAGTAGTAGAGAGCGAGTAGTAGAGAGTGAGTAGTAGAGAGCGAGTAGTAGAGAGCGAGTAGTAGAGAGTGAGTAGTAGAGAGTGAGTAGTAGAGAGTGAGTAGTAGAGAGTAGTAGAGTGAGTAGTAGAGAGTGAGTAGTAGAGAGTGAGTAGTAGAGAGTGAGTAGTAGAGAGTGAGTAGTAGAGTGTGAGTAGTAGCGAGTGAGTAGTGGAGAGTGAGTAGTAGAGAGTAGTAGAGAGTGAGTAGTAGAGAGTGGGTAGTAGAGAGTGAGTAGTAGAGTAGTCAGTCAGTGTCAGTCAGTCAGTGTCAGTCAATCAGTGTCAGTGTCAGTCAGTTAGTGTCAGTCAGTGTCAGTCAGTCAGTGTCAGTCAATCAGTGTCAGTCAATCAGTGTCAGTCAGTCAGTGTCAGTCAGTCAGTGTCAGTCAGTCAGTGTCAGTCAGTCAGTGTCAGTCAGTCAGTGTCAGTCAGTCAGTGTCAGTCAGTCAGTGTCAGTCAGTCAGTGTCAGTCAGTCAGTGTCAGTCAATCAGTGTCAATCAGTGTCAGTCAATCAGTGTCAGTCAATCAGTGTCAGTCAGTCAGTGTCAGTCAGTCAGTGTCAGTCAGTGTCAGTAAGTGTCAGTAAATCAGTGTCAATCATTGTCAGTCATTGTCAGTCAGTGTCAGTCAGTCAGTGTCAGTCAATCAGTGTCAGTCAATCAGTGTCAGTCAATCAGTGTCAGTCAATCAGTGTCAGTCAATCAGTGTCAGTCAATCAGTTTCAATCAGTGTCAGTCAGTGTCAGTCAATCCGTGTCAGTCAGTCAGTGTCAGTCAATCCGTGTCAGTCAATCCGTGTCAGTCAGTCAGTGTCAGTCAGTCAGTGTCAGTCAGTCAGTCAGTCAGTCAGTGTCAGTCAATCCGTGTCAGTCAGTCAGTGTCAGTCAGTCAGTGTCAGTCAGTCAGTCAGTGTCAGTCAGTGTCAGTCAGTCAGTCAGTCAGTCAGTGTCAGTCAGTCAGTCAGTCAGTGTCAGTCAGTGTATCAGTGTGTCAGTGTGTCAGTGTGTCAGTGTCAGCTAGAGCAGCTCTGCTGACCTGGTTCTCTGGCTCTAAAGCAGCTCTGCTGACCTTGTTCTCTCCCTCTAAAGCAGCGCTGCTGACCTGGTTCTCTGGCTCTACAGCAGGTCTGCTGACCTGGTTCTCTGGCTCTACAGCAGGTCTGCTGACCTAGTTCTTAGGCTACAGAGCAGCTCTGCTGACCTGGTTCTCTGGCTCTAAAGCAGCTCTGCTGACCCGGTTCTATGGCTCTAAAGCAGCTCTGCTGACCTGGTTCTCTCCCTCTGGAGCAGCTCTGCTGACCTGGTTCTCTCCCACCAAAGCAGCTCTACGGACCTGGTTTCTCTGGCTCTACAGCGGCTCTGCTGACCTGGTTCTCTGGCTCTAGAGCAGCTCTGCTGACCTGGTTCTCTGGCTCTAGAGCAGCTCTGCTGACCCGGTTCTATGGCTCTAAAGCAGCTCTGCTGACCCGGTTCTATGGCTCTAAAGCAGCTCTGCTGACCTGGTTCTCTCCCTCTGGAGCAGCTCTGCTGACCTGGTTCTCTGGCTCTACAACAGCTCTGCTGACCTGGTTCTCTCCCTCTGGAGCAGCTCTGCCGACCTGGTTCTCTCCCTCTAAAGCAGCTCTACGGACCTGGTTACTCTGGCTCTACAGCGGCTCTGCTGACCTGGTTCTCTGGCTCTAGAGCAGCTCTGCTGACCTGGTTCTCTGGCTCTAGAGCAGCTCTGCTGACCTGATTCTCTGGCTTTAAAGCAGCTCTGCTGACCTGGTTCTCTGGCTGTAAAGCAGCTCTGCTGGCCTAGTTCTCTGGCCCTAAAGGAGTTCTGCTGACCTGGTTCTCTCCCTCTAAAGCAGCTCTGCTGACCTGGTTTCTCTGGCTCTACAGCAGCTCTGCTGACCTGGTTCTCTGGCTCTAGAGCAGCTCGGCTGACCTGGTTCACTGTCTCTAGAGCAGCTCGGCTGACCTAGTTCTTAGTCTCTAGAGCAGCTCTGCTGACCTGGTTCTCTGGCTCTACAACAGCTCTGCTCACCTGGTTCTCTGGCTCTAAAGCAGCTCTGCTGACCCTGTTCTATGGCTCTAAAGCTGTTTTGCTGACCTGGTTCTCTGGCTCTAGAGCAGCTCTGCTGACCTGGTCCCTTGGCTCTAAAGCAGACCTGCTGACCTGGTTTCTCTGGCTCTACAGCAGCTCTACTGACCTGCTTTCTCTGGCTCTAGAGCAGCTCTGCTTACCTGGTTTCTCTGGCTCTACAGCAGCTCCGCTGACATGGGTCTCGGCCTCTAGAGCAGCTCTGCTGAACGGGGTCTCTGGCTCTAAAGCAGCTCTGCTGACCTTGTTCTCTGGCTCTAAAGCAGCTCTGCTGACCTGGTTTCTCTGGCTCTACAGCATCTCTGCGGAAGTGGTTCTCGGCCTCTAGAGCAGCTTTGCTGACCTGGTCCTCTGGCTCTAGAGCAGCTCTGCGGACCTGCTTCTTCGGCTCTACAACTGCTCTGCTGACCTGGTTTCTCTGGCTCAACAGCACCTCTGCTGACCTGGTTCTCTGCACTCACCATGCACGCACCCTACTTCGAGAAAATATATTTAAAAATAATATACTTTTATTATAAGTACAAATATGTTATTTTTATGACTGAGATAATCTCTTGCCCTAATATGTATATTAAAGACACATACATATCATTTTGGAACATAACATTTTTTGCAGGAGTTGCGCACCCAGCGTGCCCCAGCAAGTATATGACATCACATGGGACCCGCCATTGCGCAAGCATCTTGTACCTTAATGCGCATGTGTCGCGAATGCGCGGGAGCAGGAGTCGCAGACTGGTTGCATACCAATCGCGCACATCACATAATATTAAATGTATATGATGTAACTGAATAACACACAACCATCGCACACCGTACGCGGATCCTTCATGACTTTTCTAAAATAGCAGCTAGAATCTGCGCATTCACCGATATATGTACGCTTTGAGTGCGCGACTTTAAGAAAATAATATAAATATATTAAAACAAAAAAATTAATCGATATTTCAGTTTGAATTTTTTTTAATGCTTTTTTGCTTTTTTCAGAAAAATATATAGTTACTTAATGAATAAAATATTTATAAATGAACAGTTAAAAAACTGTAGAAAATCAGAACAAAAAAATAGGTATAACTACTATCACACTTAAAAATTAGCATTTAAAAAACCTTTGAAATTCGTGGAAAAAAACCATAGGTTTCAGAGACGTTATAGATAGAAATTAGCATTTAAAAAACCTTTGAAATTCATGGAAAAAAACCATAGGTTTCAGAGACGTTGTAGATAGAAATTAGTATTTAAAAAACCTGAGAAATTCAAAGAAAAAAACCATAGGTTTCAGGGGTGTTATAGCTAGCTGGTCATTTCACTCGTACAAAACCATATAAATTCCTCCGTTATAGTTAGTTCTGCTAACTATAAGTCGCGCGGCCGCAATGTACTGCTGATTATGTCACATATTGCATCATTCATGACATGGTCAGTGACATCACTGATGACATCTAAAATGACATCACTGATGACATCATCCATCTGATACACCTCATCATACACTAGTATAACCTTTCATCACTCACTGTAAAATACAGAGTACCATATTTGAAACCACTGACACACCAATACCAGCTACTACATACCCACTCACTGATTCCTAAGTCTACACCCACAACTACCCATTCAACAACAGAATCATCTATACATGCAGTCATTAATTAATAGAACACTATCAAATGCACTTATACACATATATAGACATTGACACATCAGCAGTCATCTTAGTTGGTTATGCAGTAATCCTACTCACTCATGAAAAAAATTAATCACACTTACATTTACTAACTTACACAATTATCCAACAACACCTCATTTATTCGAACACATAGTAACTCATAGTTAATATGTTAAAAAATCACCATTACAATTATACACTCATTCATATAGTTACTCTCACAATCACTGACTCTTACACATACCTATTTATATACACCAACTCTCACATACAATGCCTTATATTTTTTACTTTGTTGAAGATGTACAACTAAAACATATATTCGCTCACCAACACACAAATAAATACACTCAGTCACCCAAACAACTGTTTCCACATGCACTCTTAAACCTATACATCTAGTCAATCAACCATTCACACATCTATGCATGGAGTTACTCACAACTCATCCAACCACACACAAACTCAGTGTCCCATACAAATACTCACCCAACTAATCGATAACTAATATACACACTCATGTAGTTAGTGACCAACTGATGCAGCATGTTATACAACAACAGAGACAGTGATGCACGCATTCACATACTTTAGTTACTAATCCATGTATTAAGTGAGACACTTTTAATTACTCACTTAAACAGTCAGACAGCTACTAAATCCTCCATCTGGACAGTTATATATCCACTCAATCTTCAATACAGATTGGTATATATATATTACCTACTGGCGGTCGCCAGTAGGTAGTTATAGTTAGGACCACGTTTCCATAGGAAATCCGCAACATTCTATTTTGAATAACTTTGGCGCCGGTCGACGAATGCTCGCGAATTTTTCAAAATAGGTGGGGCGCTACGCTCCGCTCCTACCCTGAAAGTCTCGGGGGGATTCGTCAAGCGGGGGCTGAGATAAAAGGGGGGTCCCAAAACGCGTTTTTCCCATGCATTTTTCCATAGGACCTTTAGACACAGCTACAGCCCGAACGGCTGAACAGAATTACTTGAAATTTGGCAGAGAGGTAGTCCTAAGGTCAAGGAAGTGCCTTTTGTAGGTTTGGTGTAAATCTGTTCAGTAGATTCTGAGAAAATAGCCTTTAAATCAATATATATATCTGAGCCAGCTTACGGTGCGCTTACGGTGCGCTTACCGTACGCGTACGGTGGCGTGCGCGAGCGCGATTTTGATTGGCTCTTAGATCTTAGTAAACATTCAAATCGGTCGAAACCAGGAAGCGTCGTCCGCCATTTTCTCTCTCGCTCTCTTAGTTGAGCAGCAAAAACGAAGCCAAAAAATGTCTAAAGAGGCAGTTTCTTGAGATCCTAACCACCCAGCATCGATATAGGGGTCCCCAAATAACCCCCAAGCCCCAAAAAAAAAAATTTTTTTTTTTCGGAAAATCGCCGATTACGCTTACCGTACGCGTACGGCAAGAATTTATAAAAAAAAAAAAATTATCCACACCCTCCCCACCCCGTGTGCAAATGGTGCCCGTAGGACACCATTTGTGCATGGCTTTTTAATCTATAAGGAATTAACAAAGAATAAATTTCACAAAGATGCGCATAATATGTCCCCCATGTGCGCACGGTGCGCGAAGCGCATCGTGCGTACATGGCCCATCCCGCATAACGTGGGCACGCGGTGCGCGCAGCGCGTGACCATCGTGCGTGCACGGCACTAACTGCGTGAAGTGGGCGCGCGGTGCGCGAAGCGCACCGTGCGCGCACGGAACGAACTGCGTTAACTGGGTGCGCACGCCACGAATGGCGTAAAGTAACTTAGCATTTAAAAAACCGTACAAATTCACTGAAAAAAACATAGGTTTCACACACGTTATAGTTAGGAATTAGCATTTAAAAAACCTTGCAAATTCACTGAAAAAACCATAGGTTTCACACATGTTATAGTTAGCTGTACATTTCACTCGTAAAAAACCAATGAAATTCCCCCGTTATAGTTAGTGCAGGCAACTATAACTCACGCGACCGCAATCTTCTGCTGATGACATATGTGTCTTTATGAAAAAAAAATATTTGTAATATATGTATAGCTAAAATTTAATGGAAGAAGACATGGGCAAATAAGTGTCTAAATACAGTATTAGCATCAGCAGAGGATTGCGGTCGCGTGAGTTATAGTTGCCTGCACTAACTATAACGGGGGAATTTCATTGGTTTTTTACGAGTGAAATGTACAGCTAACTATAACATGTGTGAAACCTATGGTTTTTTCAGTGAATATATATATATATATATATATATATATATATATATATATATATAAATAATTTATTCACTGAAAAAACCATAGGTTTTAGGGGCGTTATAGTTAGCTGGACTTTTCACTCGTACAAAACCGTTGAAATTCCCCCGTTATAGTTAGTTCAGCTAACTATAACTCGCACGCCCGCAATTGAAATTGAAAGACTCTTATATAGCGCATGGCTACTCGAAAGCATCCCAGTGCTCAGAAAAGGTAACCCAGGAATAATGGAAAGACCATTAGCTAATCTAGAGAAGACTCTACTTTCTCGGAAAGAGCCATGTTTTTAATTTCTGCCGAAACACAAGTAGACTGGACTCTTGGCAAAAAGACAGAGGAAGAGAATTCCACAGTTTGGATGCATTTAGTGAAAAGAGACGGCCACCAGAACGGGATCTATTGATCCGAGGGATCACTGCCAGGTTCTGATCATTGGAGCGAAGATTTAGAGAAGACTTGTAGGGCATTACCAAGTTTTCTAACATGGGAGGGCCTTTCCCATGGAAAATTTTATGTGCCATACACAATGACTTAAAATGGACCCGCTCTTTCACCGGAAGCCAGTGGAGAGTTTTTAATGCGGGTCTAGCTGATGTGCGATGGCTAGTGCCCGTTAGAAGCCTTGCCGCCGAGTTCTGGACGACCTGAAGTAGTTTAGTCGTGGAGGCCGGGGCTCCTAAATAGATGGCATTCCCGTAGTCTAGCCTAGATAAAATCAAAGATTGTATTAGGATTTTTCTAGCCTTTTCCGGCAATTGAGGGAGAATTTTACGCATGGATTTCAGAAGCCCAAAGCAGATAGCAGCTGTTTTTCAAGCCTGAGTTCTAAACGTTAGTTCAGCATCAAGCCAAAACCCGAGGCTTTTGATTTCCGATTTAGGGATGGGGCCCGGGCCCATACAAGAAGGCCAGAAAATCGCGTTATCAAATCTAGCCTGTCGTCCCAACAGCAGCAACTCTGTCTTTCCACCGTTCAGTCTGAGATGGGACTGATCCATCCAGCTTGCAACGGCTTCTAGACAGTTGCACAGCATCAGCGGGGAATGTGCAGTCTGATTCAGGGAGAACACCAGCTGGGTATCGTCGGCGTAACTCACCAACTGAACCCCAAAAGGAGCCACTATCTCCGCCAAGGGAGCCATATACACATTGAACAGTGTGGGGCTAAGGGAAGACCCCTGCTGCACCCCACACTGCAACGGAACCGGGCAGGAGCAATGATCATCCTCAAAGACCCTAAAGAATCTGTCCCCAAGGAAGGATTCCAGCCACTTGAGAGCCTTACCCGTGATTCCCATGTTACTGAGACGGGAGATAAGAATATGATGGTTAACCGTATCGAAGGCAATTGAGGTTCTGGACTTTTTAAGAGTCCAGAGGTGTCAGGGAAACAACACCCGAAGACCTCTGAGTTCCTTCCTGTCTCGGTGCACAAATAAACAGAGACGCGGGTTTCTCGATGGTGGCGTCAGAGACCAAGATTTATTTACTGCAGGGACACAGAAGTCATAGGAACCACACAGAGGCAGAATCTACGAGACTGTTCAAATTGCATTAAGTGGGTTGTTCCTTAAATACACGAAAAATGTCTTTAGGCAACATTACACGAATATTATCTCATGCCCAACCCAGTATCCCAAACAAACAGTAAATAGACATCAAACAATAATTTGTCGTGGGTTTTCGGTATTCAATCAGGTCCCCTTGTCAGTTTTCCATTCTTTGCCCGATCCTCCCCATCATAAAAATCGTAACCTCCCCATTGTAAAAGCCCAGAAGGAGAGGAGCAGGGCCAGGTGCAAAGGATTAAAAAGCAGGATAAGAGGTGTTTATGGATCATAAACGGGCATGGCTATCGTCTTCAACCTTTCAGTCAGGACAACGGACACGAGAACCAGTATAACAGGACTGGCCTTAGGCAAGGGAGGCAGCTTGATTCTGCCTAGTCATGTAGCGTCAGCCTTTCTCGGGGCTCGAGCTTACGTGTCCTTAATAAGGTGACTCTGCCGGGGTCATTGCTCGTTCATTGACTATGTGAGGGCAAGAAACAAAATGGATGCCGTAACTAAAATGGATGTCATGACTTTACAACAGAATGCCCTATTTCTCAGTGAATTCATGCTAGTTGCGTAGCGAAAACACGGTCAGGCGATCCGCTTGGGGCTCAGCTGTTAGGTTACTAAGGGCACCCGCAGTTTCGGTGATAGTGGATTCAACTACCCGTGTTAGTTGACGTAAGTTTCTACTGTTGGCCATAGGCCCCCAGAATGGAAGGAAACCTTTGAAGAAGTCTCCTGCTTCTTGGCCAGCAGTATCTTCTTTACTGAAAACACCTCTCACAACTCTAGTTTTGTGATAGTACGGTGCAGCAGTGTATGTCGGAGGTAACAGTTGAGCGATATAACATGAGCCTGAGAAGTCAGCAGGCAGCCATGTGTATGCTCTGTCTTGGCAAACAAAATAAGTGCCCTTAGCAGCTAAAAATGCAGGGGAAGACTGTGACGGGAAAACATATGTTTCGATACAGTCACTCTTCCCTAGTCGAGCTTTCGGATTCCTCCCATTTCCTAGCAAACAGACCTGACCTTGGTGGGGTACGACCCAGATCGGAGTCGAGCTTTTACGTTTGTTCTCACCCAGAGTAATGCCATATTCCGTAACATTCCAACCCATATAAACTCGCAATTCATCCTTGGGAATGAACGGAGTATTATTGACATCTCTAACCATGTCAGTGATTCCTTTTACCAAGGCTCTATTAGCAGAGTTATACCTAGTGGAACGCGGAGGTCGTGGAGGATAGGTCTCTAGGGCATAAGCGAACATGGTCTGAAATGCCCAGAATGATCCATTATAACTAAAGGGCAGAACCAGATAAGGGATGCCCTTGTCCATGGTATGTGGTATCAAGCCACACACCCAGCAGTTTGTTGTGTTAACCACTAGTTGATGTTGGTGCAAGAGCTGAATGAAAGTGTTATTTATAAACTCAGAGCGTCGAGCTTGCTCGTGGGCAGGAAAAGGATGGAAAGAATGAAAAGAAACAACAGTCGGAGAGACAGGAACATGGGGAGATACTGTAGATGTAACAGGTGTAAAGATCAACTGAATACCAAAAATAATTCCGCCTACCAAAGTTATTAAAACAATTAGAAGTGTCAGAGCACATTGCATTAGAAAACATTTGCTATACAATATGTCATACAGTTTTGTCTTGTGCACATTTATGACGTTAACCCGTCGCAGTTCAGGAAGCTCCATCTTCTACAACCGTTCGCAACGGATGGTTTGTACCTGTTAAAAACTTGCCTCCGTTTACCCTGGGAGTTCCCAAAATAAACAGAAGAAACCGACCTTGTGTCTGGTTCCCTGCAAATTAAAACAAGGTACACGTTACGACCCTACGGTAACCCAGACGGCAAGGTGAGAGAAACAAAAAAATAAAGATTTAGAGCAAACTTCCTGACTGAATGGGATGCAATAAGATCAAAACAGTTTTCAAACAGAAAGGTAATTATGCAATGTCATTAGTTCATAACATGAGAACGTAGATTGTATCTGTACTTTCCGGGTCTTGTCTGATCTTGAAATAGCTGGTCTACAGGTGCGGAAATGTTCGACTCCACAGGTGACAAATGTTCACTTTGTATAACACTCGGTCCAGGATTCAAAAGAGCGGTTCCTGTTGAGGTGTCAAGGTTCTGTGTTTCAGTTCGTGAGTCCGTTATGTACTCTGCATCGCTGAAAGGGATGAGCCTAGGAACAGGTTCTGTCTCGGATACACCAAATCCCTGTCTAACCCAGTTGTCATAAGGGAGTGGGAGAGGGACACGCTTCGTATGGCTAGCGTGTACCCAATTCTTCCTTCCAGGTAGGCGTACAGCAGTTCTCGTTGTTAGGAGTACTTGAAACGGACCCACAAATCTTGGCTGGAGGTTCCGAGTTCGCTCAAAGTTCCGTACCACAACTTGGTCGCCTGGTTTCAACGTGTGGCCTGGACTCTCTGGCGGTTTAGGCAAGGATTTGAATACCTGTTGATGAATAAGGCTTAGTTTAGCAGTCAGGTCATAAAGATAATCAATCAACATTGGGTATTCGATCTGTTTGAATTCCTTTGGCCTAGGGACTCCCCAAACATTAGCAGGACGACCGAACACAATCTCATATGGGCTAAGCCCTACTCGAGAGTGTACAGTCGTTCTGGTGGAGAGTAGAGCTAAAGGCAGTGCATCTGGCCAAGATAGACCAGTGGAAGCTTGAATTTTAGCAAGTTTCAGCTTCAGGGTACCATTGTACCCTTCAACCAAACCTGCTGACTGTGGGTGATTAGCACTGTGAAATTTCTGGGTAATACCCAGACCCGTACACACACTTTTCATGACTTTCCCTACGAACTCACTTCCATTGTCCGACCAAACAATCCGTGGCATACCATACCTGGGGAAGTATTCTTTGAGGAGGATTTTGGCAGTGGACATAGCAGTGTTATCCTTTAATGGATATGCCTCAATCCATCTTGAAAAGGCACCGACTACCACTAGGACATATTTAAGATTGTTACACCTGTCCATGTGGATAAAATCCAACTGAATCACTTCAAAGGGACAAGAAGGGGGAGCAAATTGACCAGTTGGGGTTGGGGTTCCCTTGCCAGGATTATGCATCAGGCATATCATGCAGTTTTTCACCACTCTTTCCGCACACTTCGTAATTCCATCATTCTTCCATACTGGAGCTAACATTTTACAGATCCCTTTCGAGCTGATGTGCGCCGCTCCATGCGCCATCGTGACTACCGCAAGTACATACGCATCAGGTAACATCCAACGCTGCTGTTCAGACAAATCAACCCAACATCCACTCGAATCCTTTTTACCCGTTTTCTCCTTCCATTCATTCTTCTCATTTTCAGTTGCTTCATTCTGGATTGCTTTCACACTCTCAATCCTATTCTCACACATCACTGACTCAGCAATCCATCTTGCAGACGTTGCAACGTACATTCGGCTCGTCATGTTCTTGGCCGTTTCTTTAGCGACCTCATCAGCGAACGCATTCCCACGGCCAACATCATCCGTAATCTTTCGATGCGCACTGCACTTCACAATCGCAACTTCATTCGGTAGGGTCAGGGATTCCAATAGATCGCCGACTAACTGTCCATGTTGGATCTTAGTCCCATGGGACGTGAGAAAACCTCTTTCTTTCCAGAGACGTCCAAAGCTATGTGCTACGCCGAAGGCGTATTGGCTATCGGTAAACACATTCACTCTCTTTCCCTCAGCTAAAACACACGCTCTTGTTAAAGCAATTAATTCTGCAGCTTGGGCGGAATTCTGACTTACTCTTGCAGTCTCAACAATCGTACTCAAAGTCGTAACTGCACACGCGGCCGTCACATCACCATTCTGTAGTTTAAAACACGACCCGTCGACATATAAAGTGCCATCTGGATCTAGTAACGGAGTATCTTTTAAATCAATCCTACCTTTTGTCTCTTCCTCAGTTTTAAAACAACAATCATGGGGCTCTGAATCACTCTCTTCTTGAGTAGTCGGCAACAGCGTTGCTGGATTCAATATGTTACATCGCTTGACCTGAATGTGACTTGCCAAAAGCGTCAGCTCATAGCCGGATAGTCTAGCACTGGTGAGGTGCTGAGTTTTCGTTCGATTCATGAGTGTATCCACTGCATGTGGAACCATGACTACTAACATGTTGTTCATGACTAGTCCAGCAGACTGTCGAATAGATACTGCAGCTGCTGCTGTAGCTCGTAAACAACTTGGCAATGCTCTGGCTACCGGATCTAATGTGGATGAGAAATATGCACAAGGTCGCTGTTTGTTACCAAATTGTTGCGTTAAAACACTCAACGCACAACCTTCTCTTTCATGGACATATAGAGTAAACGGCTTACTGTAGTCAGGAGTACCCAACACAGGAGCTGAACACAGCGCATCACGTAAGTCGGAGAAGCTCTGTTGACATTCATCAGACCATGGCAAAGGGCTCGGAACACCTTTTCCAGTCAGGGCTACCAATGGTTTTGCCATGAGAGAAAAATTTGGGATCCATTGCCTGCAGTATGACGTAATACCCAAAAACGCACGTACTTCTCTCTGTGTGCTTGGTACAGTCATCTGCGAAATTGCTTTGATTCTCTCTGGGGTCAACCTTCTTCCCTCCTTTGACAAAAGATGACCTAAGTAGGTCACTTCTTGGCAACAATATTGCAGTTTAGAAGGTGAAACATTGTGATGTAAGTCTGACAAATGACGTAATAAAGAAATTGTAGCTGTTTTGCAAGTTTCCTTGTCATCAGCAGCCAGTAAAAGATCGTCTACGTATTGGATCAAAGCAACACCAGGAGGAAGTACAAGAGCATCTAATTGACTCTTTAATGCTTGGCTGTAAATTGAAGGGCTCTCACAATAACCTTGTGGAGCGCGTTTGAATCTGAAACTGCGACCTCCTAAGGAGAAACCAAAAAAGTCTCTACTTTCCTTGGCTATCGGAATGCTGAAGAAGGCATTCTTCAAGTCGATCACTGTAAACCATGAAGCTGAGGCAGGAATCAACGTCAATAATGCAGCGATATCTGGTACCACAGGAAACTGCGGAATCACAATTTTGTTAACCTCTCTGAGGTCAATCACAAATCTGTAGATTGGAGGTTTGGATGGGTCAGTGCGTTTTAAAATCGGCAGAACAGGACTATTGCAGACATTTCCTCTAGTTTCCTCTATCACATCTTTCTGTATTAAGTCTTTCACAATCAGCATGAGTGCACGTTCACCTTCATTTGAAATCCGATACTGTGGGATTCGTGGGAATTTAACATTTGCTTTCAGACTTACCACATAAGGGGGAATTTCCAAGAGGCCTACATCGTTAGGACCAGTTGCCCAAAGAGTATCAGGGAGAGAACGCAGCTCCGGTGGGAGCTTATCCATCGACATATACATTGGAGAGATGACTCTCTTGCCCAATGTGAGCTGTACTCCCGAAGGAGAACAGTACAGTGTTGCATGCAGGCGTTTCAACAGATCTAAACCAAGCAGATTCTCATTACAACCGGTTGTTAGAATGAGGGGTGCTTCCAGTTCGCATGGCCCAATAGAAATTGACAAAGGACTAGAAACAGGATTGTGAACAGGTGCGCCTGAGAAACCTACTGAAGTGTTCGTTAAGCCAGACAAAGGTGCGCCAGGGAGTTTCGCATGCATAATTGAACTTTTTGCCGCACCAGTATCCAACAGAAACGGTTCGACCACGCCTGATGTAACTACTGCGACATAGGGTCCACTCTGATCAACTGGAACTGATACTACTCCCTCTCTTTGCCTGTGGCTGTCCTAGTACTCGCTTCTCTGAATCTCTTCATTATGATCATAATAATCTTCAACATGATACTGTGGAGATCTACCTGATTGCGCAGGTTGTACATTTCGCTGATCGAAATAATTTGATGGGCGATCAGCCTGTGGTGTCATTGTACCACGTCCTCTACCTCTAGGAGCTTGCATAAACCCAACGTTACCTCTCTGAGCTGGGACACCACTAGTCTGTGCGTGCAGTACCGGACACTCATTCTTATAATGACCCTCCTTTTTACAATAGGCACACTGATTCCATGCTAACTGTTGTCGGGGAAAACCATAATTAAATCTTTGGGACGTCCCTTGCTGGAATTGTGGCTGTTGCTGAAACTGGAGTCGCTGTTGTGAATCTGACTGAACTGAGCGAGGCGGGTAGGCCTGTTGCAAAAGAACTTTAGTCTTTAAATCTTTCGTTTTCTTTTCCGACTTTTCCTTCTCTTCTTTCTCTCTATTCTCGTAATACTGAGCAGTTGCAAGTATCTGTGCTGTCGTCGACACTGCCCATGCACTTTCAGAATCCTTTAACTTGTTACTAAGCTCAGGTAGTAAATTAAACACGAACTTGTCGACAAACAACCTTTGGCCTCCCTCAGTACTCATATCTTGCCCACTGTGGTCTACGAAGGTCTCTTCAAATCTAGTGAAAAAGTCAGAGACGCTTTCGTCCTTCTTTTGCTTGCATGACGATAGTTTATCCCAATTAACTCGTAACGCTGGCATCAGCGTTTTCATCAGATTAATTATTCTGCCAGGTAAGGCGGCAATCAGAGGTTCAGGTTTTGCACCGCCAACTTGTTGCCCATCTGCTGCTACAATAGCTGGCCAATCAACTCCTAAGGCGACTGGGTGGTTCTCTTGCCGAATCTTGGCCCATATAGGCTGTGGCACTACATTACCAAATAGCATTTCAATGTCTGCCAAATTCATGACGCACCCTTGAACTGTCTGCGTTAACTCTTTGTAATAACCAGCAGGATTTTTACGCGGGTCCGGCAATGCCTGTTTTACTGCTAATACTTCGGCCCGCTTCCAAGGGATGTGTATCCACACTCTCTGGAATTGTGCCGGGGCTGCTGCAATGCCCTGAGCCGCATCAGCTTGAACTGCATCACGCCATATCGGTGAAACTTCCCTCATCGGATATTGACCTCCTCTTTTCCTAGTAATCAGTGAACCATCAGGGTCCCTTGGCGTTAGAAGAGGGGAATCATCCCTATAAGCTAAAATCAGTTCTATCGCTCCCCTTATTTCTGAACCTATCACCATTCCTGTGGCAAATTTCTGCTGAACATTTATCAGATCAGAGGGGACGGAATCTAAGTCATCATCTTCCCATTCTTCACGCACAAGAGAACACATCACGTCAAAAACATAACGTTGAGTTGGTTCATTCCATTGCATAAAGGTTTCTAACACTCTCCGTGCATCATACTTCACAGCTTTTGACATCCACCTAAGAGCTGTCGAATCTAACATTTCTCGTTCCTGAGGACCAGGAAGCTGGCTACGTCTCTGTATAGAGTCAGAAACGGGGGTCCCAATTAAAGACCTGTAGAGAGGAGTTAAGATATTAGTTACAGAGTCGGTTATTTTCCGACGAACGGAAAGCGGGGTCAGAATATTCACAGGGTTCGGGAGCAGGGCTGCTGAAGCAGATGAAATAGTAAAGGTGGGAGTAGCAGGTAAAGCAGTTTGCGAAACGACAGGCAAAGGCGGAACAGGCGACCCAGGAAGAGGGGGTGCCAAAGGAACATTAACCACGGGAAGGACAGGAGCTGGAATCAAGGGAAGTGGAGCAACTATTCCAGGCTGACCAGCAGCTGGCTGTACAACAGGTAGTAACTGTGGTGCTGTAATACCCTGCACATATGGTGGAGGTGAATTCAACAGGTAAGACAACAGAGGATCCTTTTCATGATCCTCTATCGGCTTAGTAGGACAAGATGGCAATACAGGGCAACATTTATCAATTGCCAAATTATATTTTCTATTCGCCATCTCCATTGCTTTCTCAGTCTCGTTGACATGCAGCTGCCTAGCAGACTCCATTAAAGCCAACCCTTTCTCTTTCTGTTCTTTCTTTGTCCTCCTAATTTCTCTCTGTTTGGCTTCTTTGCGCCATACGCGAAAAGAATCGAACATTGCCGGCCGGGCTTTTCTCTTAAACAACTTCATTTCTAGATTGCCTAGTATTTCGGTTTCAAAGCTACCATGCGGTGGCCAACTAAGGACACCATCTTTCCTGGTATAACGGACCCATACTTCATTATACGTAATAGGACCCACACCATGTTTACAATAGAGCTCATATGTAGGAGTTCCAATCGGAGGAACCGAACACGAATCCTCCAACCGGGAATCCCCGTTGCAACGTAGCCAGGACAGGAGACAATTACTACTGGTAGTCATGACAAAAAAACAAATTCCAACCAAAAATGCGCAGAGAACTTAGGCCTACCAAAATGAACTAATACCAAAACAAAGATTATCTAAACAAGAGCAACCAATGATAATCTACGAATTAAACAAGAGCAACAAAGAACAACCAAACTGAGCG
This sequence comes from Triturus cristatus, assembly GCF_964204655.1. NCBI lineage: Eukaryota > Metazoa > Chordata > Amphibia > Caudata > Salamandridae > Triturus > Triturus cristatus. Next base: position 55,829,309 of record NC_140587.1, read on the forward strand.
TAACCCACTTAATACTTAACTGAAATGTGGAAGACGTCACCAAGGAGCACCCGTCTAAGTCTCGCCGTACTAAGGTCTGCACCTCGGGTCCAAGACAGGGCGACAGTCAAGGCAGCGGTCCTCTGTAGCCGTCTGGGAACGGGAACCCTCGTGGAAGAGATCGTCGGGCCACTTTTACGACATGCAGAGATCGATGAAGCGGGGTACCTCCCTCCGGAATCTTCACACGAAACTTCTCGAACTTTTCAGGCTTTGGACCGGTACCGGATGACGTCGCCCCACGTTGGGCGCCAAATTGAGGTTCTGGACTTTATAAGAGTCCAGAGGTGTCAGGGAAACAACACCCGAAGACCTCCGAGTTCCTTCCTGTCTCGGTGCACAAATAAACAGAGACGCGGATTTCTCGATGGTGGCGTCAGAGACCAAGATTTATTTACTGCAGGGACACAGAAGTCATAGGAACCAGACAGAGGCAGAATCTACGAGACTGTTCAAATTGCATTAAGTGGGTGTCAAAGCCCACTTGCCGGGAACCCATGGAACCCTGCCAAATCGCGCCCGAGTGCGTGGTACAGGGAAGAACTACTGATCCCATGAGCCTTGTCGACCCCTGACGGCGATGACGTCAGGACGCTCGTGCGCGGCGAGCTCAAAGAGGTTCCGGGGCACAGAGAGAGTGCCGCTTACTCTTCTACGAGAGCTGCGCTGGACGTCGCGAAGGCTGGTAAGGGTGCCTTGAGCACCAAGCTAAGTTCGCTGCTGTGTTTAGCTAAGCTTGATTTCTGGTGGCCATTGAGGACGGAGACTCGGAACGGGAGTCTCTCTGTGGCGGATCCGTTGGATTCGTATCTGTGCCGGGTCCGTTGGATTCGTATCTGGTCCCTTCCCGAGTGAAACAACCGAAGGACAGTGCAAGGCTGCTCTCGGAATTGTTTATCTGACTCTAGGTTTTAGGTGCTTTCTTCCCGCGTTGGCGAACTCGGGGAACGAAGTTCATGCGGGGAAGAAGGCACTATTGTGACATTTGTCTTAACGCTTTGAGTACCGTTTATGGGAGAATTCTATCCCATGTTCCTGGAGGTGCTTACTTGTTCGGATATTCTCTGAGTGAACTCTCGGATGTTGTGAGAGGGTTGAAGCTGCCGTTTCTGACAAGGCAGAGGGCCCTGTGATGGACCTATTACGTGTGGCATGAAGTAATGCTGATGTGTATTCCAAGTCACCAATACCAATTATTTTGATTGTGGAGTGATCTAAACCTACAGGATTATATGTTGTGTTTTCCTTTTCTTACGATTATACTGCAGGGGTTCAGAGAGTGAGCAAGAGGCTTTTCCGCTCCCCTGTCTGCCTCAAAGTCCTAATCTCCAGGGTAAGGTCTTACGAGAACAACAAGAGGTGGGGGCGGGAGCAACTCAATACCAGGGCACTAGCTCATGTTACGTTCTCTTTGCTTTAGATATTGGAGAGTACATCCTTCAAGGGTCGTGGGTTCCCTAAAACAACGCTGAGAGTTTTTTCTTTCTTTACAGGTACCTGTCTCCTCCGTAGAGTGGGGGGGGGGGTGGAGTCGGGTCAGGTGGGAAGGAAGCCAGGCAGGGAGTTACTGATCGCTGTCTCCTTCTGTCTTCACAGGTCTCCCTCCCTGCAGTCCCCATCCTTTCCTTCCCCCGCTGGACCACTCCATGGAGTCTGTAATGTTAATTCAGACCGTGGTGGTGTCGAGAGAGGGACCCCATTAGAGCAACGTACGATCCTGAGGATTCCGGCCACAACAGAGTAAGCGGCCCACGGTTTATATCCTCCCGGTCGTACGTTGTCCCTCGGGCAGCCATGGCTTCCTTATTAGGAGTTTTGGCGGCATTACAGATGGTCCAAACTGAACTAGCCGCTTCTAGGGCTGAAACGGCGGCCTTACAGGCTACGGTTGAAAGGATGCAGAGGAATCCCTTCAACTTAGGGAGCTCCGCCTCAGCACATTCCGCTCCCTTGGTAGTGGAGATCCCCACCCCGGTTCCCTTGGCCACCCCAGAGAGATTTCACGGGGAAAGCAGTAAGGTCCAGGTATTCCTCACCCAGATAATGTTACACTTTTCCTGCAAACCAAAGGCGTTTACCACGAACCATGCCCGAGTAGCCTTCTTCATTTCCTATCTAGCTGGAGATGCAGCCCAATGGGCAGTGCCGTTAGTGAAGAGAGATGATCCCTTGCTCTATGATTGGGACGCATTTATCAAAGACTTTGAAAAAACCTTCAACCGTCGAGCAGCAACGCTTACGGCCGATAAGGATCTTATGGAGCTAAAACAGGGGAATCGAGACCTGATCACTTATCTTAATGACTTTCGGCGCCTGGTGACAGAGACTGAATGGCCAGAAGCGAAACAGCTAGCCGTCTTTCATAAGGGATTAAAGGAAGATATGAAGGACGTGTTGGCTCAGATTGATCCTCAACCGGAGACCTGTGAGGATCTGATAAATCTCGTTCTGCGGTTGGATCACCGACTCAGCGAACGAAAAGGAGAAAACCGCAGAAAGGACAGGGGACCCTGGCGGGCGGAACCAGTCCGGCATCCAGAGAGCACCCCGATAGCCCGAGCCGAACCCATGGAAGTGGGAACGGTGCGTTCCGCTCTCACGAGTGAAGAGAGAGAGTATCGGAGGAAGAAAGGCCTCTGCATTTACTGCGGAAAGAAGGGGCATTTTATAAAGGAATGCGTATTGAGAAACAAAACCCCAAGAGTAGAACCGCGGCGACAAATCGCAGCCACAGCAGAGAGTCCTTCGGGAAACGAAGAAGCTTGAAGGACGGAGAAGGGGTCTCTTCAAGCCATATCCACATTCCTTCATTGAGCGGTGCCCCGCCGACTACCAAACAACACTTTCTTATTGAGCTCTCTCTGTTAGTGGAGGGGGAGCGTTGTGCTATCACGGCCATGTTGGACTCCGGAGCGACGGGGTGTTTTGTAGACCACAACCTTGCCGCTCGGATCGGTTTGTGTCTCTGTGAAAAAGAAATCCCTGAAGTAGTGTATGCGGTGGATGGGAAGCAACTGGAGGCCGGGCCTATTCGTTTCCACACCAAGGCGGTAGAAGTGAGCCATGGGTTGGATCATGTGGAAAGACTCGTGTTCAACGTCATACACGCACCACAATATGGGATAATACTGGGACTGCCATGGTTACGGTTACACAACCCCCAAGTGAATTGGATGGATGAAGTCGTACACTACACTTTCGATTATTGCCAAAAGAATTGTATTCCTCCCCCCCTGAACCCGGCGCGTTTGTTGGCCGTGGTACATCATGTGGCCACCGCTGCAGAACAGGTAGTGAGCTTGCCAGAAGAATATCAGGATTACGCCGCAGTATTCAACGAAGAAGAAGCTGAGAAACTACCACCGCACCGGCAATACGACTGCCAGATTGACCTAATTCCCGGGGCAGTGGTACCCACAGGAAGAGTATACGCCCTCACGGAACCAGAAAACACCTACCTAAAGGAATATTTGGACAAATATTTGGCGTTGGGATTCATTCGTAACTCTAAATCCCCTGCGGCTTCGCCACTGTTTTTTATCCCCAAGGCCAACGGCGAGTTGAGAGCTTGTATTGACTTTAGGGCTTTGAATGCCATAACGGTTAAAAACCGATATCCACTACCATTAATTCCCGTGATGTTGGAACAGGTACAGAAGGCGGTCATCTACACACGTCTGGATCTTAGAGGGGCGTACCATTTGGTACGCATAAGAAAGGGGGACGAATGGAAGACTGCCTTTAAGACGCGTTACGGCTTGTATGAATATCTGGTTATGCCATTTGGATTGTGTAACGCGCCTGCTGCCTTCCAGTTTTTCCTGAATGACGTTCTCCGTGAATACCTGGATCGCATAGTAGTGGTGTATATCAATGACCTGCTCATCTATTCCCCCACGGTGGAGAGCCATATCCATCATGTCCGAACCATTCTACAAACCTTACAAACACACCATCTTTACTGTAAGATAAGTAAATGTGAATTCGGAGTTTCCACCGTGGAGTTCCTGGGAGTGATCTTAACACCCCATGGCCAGGAGATGTCGGAACGGAAGATCACGGCAGTAAGAAACTGGCCAGTCCCTATGAACATCAGAGACATCCAATGTTTCCTCGGTTTTGCCAATTTTTACCGACGATTTATCAACAACTTCTCAGGTTTGGCAGCCCCTTTGACTAAATTACTGCGCAAGAAAGTCCCCTTTCATTGGACGGAAGAAACGCAAAAGGGGTTTGAGGCTTTGAAAGAGGCTTTTGTAACGGCCCCGATATTGGTACACGCTGACCCTGCAAGACCTTACCTGGTGGAGGCAGATGTGTCGGATTATGCCGTAGGAGCGGTTCTATCGCAACGACACCCTGAGACGGGGCAGTTACATCCAGTGGCCTTTCGTTCCCGCAAATTAAATCCAGCGGAACAGAACTACAATATAGCAGAAAAAGAGCTGCTCGCGATTAAAGACGCCTTCGAGGAGTGGCGTCATTATCTCAAAGGGGCCCGCCATGTCGTCACTGTATACACTGATCACCGCAATCTCCAGTTTATGAAGGCAGCCCGGCACCTATCACCACGACAGTTGCGTTGGACATTGTTCTTCGCAGAGTATGACTTTATTGTCACCTATCGCCCCGGTAAAGACAATAAAAAGGCCGACGCCTTGACCCGCCAGTCCACCTCCCTGAATTCCACCGCTCCGAGCGAACAAAACATTATCGACCCAAGCAAGATTCTGGGTACCACGATCACTGAACCATTTCTGAGGAGTGTAACCCAGGGCATCAACACGGACCAATGGAAAAGGTGGCTGTCCCAACATCCGGAGTGGAAGGTGAAAGATGGAGTGCCGTTGCGCAAGAAACAGCTATTGGTCCCAGTACCGGCTCTCCAACGCCGTGTGTTCCATTGGTGTCATACGCTGCCCAGCGCCGGTCACAATGGGATAGAGAAAACCACAGAGAGAGTACTCCGACAATTCTGGTGGCCTTCAGTCCGAAAGGATCTCAGACAATGGGTCCAGGAGTGCTCAGTATGCGAACAAATGAAGTCATCTCATGCTCGACCCGCTGGGTTGTTACAAGTCATGCCAACCCCTGACCATCCTTGGCAAAACATCTCCTTGGATTTCGTTGTGGGAATGCCTATCGACCAAGGGCATACAGTGATTTTGGTTGTGGTGGACTCCCTAACAAAAATGGCTCATTTTATTGCATGTAAGCAGGTACCAACCGCAGGCCAACTAGCCCAGATAGTACTGGTAAATGTTGTAAGGTTGCATGGGTTACCCCAACGGGTGGTTTCGGACAGAGGGTCCCAATTCACCGCCAAGTTTTGGAAGGAGTGGTGTACTTCCTTAAAAATCTCCCCCGATCTATCCACCAGTTTTCATCCGCAAACGGATGGGCAGACGGAGAGGGTGAATCAGAGTCTGAAACAGTACCTGAGGTGTTACGTGGATAGCACTACAGAAAACTGGGTTGACACCTTGTGGCTGGCGGAAATAGCATATAACAGTGCAACACATAGCTCGACCCAACACTCACCTTTTTACTGTTCGTACGGGTTTCATCCCAGGTTTATTCCTTTTTTGCACCCCAAGGGAACAGAACACATACCAGAGGTCACGCAGAGAATTAGACAGATCCAAAAACTCCTGTCCCAGGCTCAACAAACGTTAAGGAAGGCCAAAGAGAGGTATAAGAACTATGCTGATAAAACCAGAAGACAGGGACCGGTATATAAGATAGGAGATTATGTGTGGCTATCAACCAGAAACATCAGGTTCAAAAAATATAGCATGTTCAACCCCAAATACATTGTCCCGTATAGAGTAGTTAAACTCATCAACCCTGTTGCGGTTAGATTAGACCTCCCCTCTTCTCTTCGCATCCATCCTACCTTTCATGTCTCTTTGCTAAAGCCTGCAAGGAAAGGGAAAGTTGCTCCCCCGGTACAGGTGCAGGAAGATGCAGAATATGAGATCAGGGGGATCCTGGATTCAAAGATTCACCGCACAAAGCTGTGGTATCTGATTGCCTGGAAAGGGTATGGTGAGGAGGAGAACTCCTGGGAACCTGCTGAAGGGGTCCATGCACCTAGATTTGTCAGACTTTTTCACCAGCGTTTCCCAAACAAGCCATGTCCTTGTCAGGGTTCTTCGGGAAGGGGATGTACTGTCAAAGCCCACTTGCCGGGAACCCATGGAACCCTGCCAAATCGCGCCCGAGTGCGTGGTACAGGGAAGAACTACTGATCCCATGAGCCTTGTCGACCCCTGACGGCGATGACGTCAGGACGCTCGTGCGCGGCGAGCTCAAAGAGGTTCCGGGGCACAGAGAGAGTGCCGCTTACTCTTCTACGAGAGCTGCGCTGGACGTCGCGAAGGCTGGTAAGGGTGCCTTGAGCACCAAGCTAAGTTCGCTGCTGTGTTTAGCTAAGCTTGATTTCTGGTGGCCATTGAGGACGGAGACTCGGAACGGGAGTCTCTCTGTGGCGGATCCGTTGGATTCGTATCTGTGCCGGGTCCGTTGGATTCGTATCTGGTCCCTTCCCGAGTGAAACAACCGAAGGACAGTGCAAGGCTGCTCTCGGAATTGTTTATCTGACTCTAGGTTTTAGGTGCTTTCTTCCCGCGTTGGCGAACTCGGGGAACGAAGTTCATGCGGGGAAGAAGGCACTATTGTGACATTTGTCTTAACGCTTTGAGTACCGTTTATGGGAGAATTCTATCCCATGTTCCTGGAGGTGCTTACTTGTTCGGATATTCTCTGAGTGAACTCTCGGATGTTGTGAGAGGGTTGAAGCTGCCGTTTCTGACAAGGCAGAGGGCCCTGTGATGGACCTATTACGTGTGGCATGAAGTAATGCTGATGTGTATTCCAAGTCACCAATACCAATTATTTTGATTGTGGAGTGATCTAAACCTACAGGATTATATGTTGTGTTTTCCTTTTCTTACGATTATACTGCAGGGGTTCAGAGAGTGAGCAAGAGGCTTTTCCGCTCCCCTGTCTGCCTCAAAGTCCTAATCTCCAGGGTAAGGTCTTACGAGAACAACAAGAGGTGGGGGCGGGAGCAACTCAATACCAGGGCACTAGCTCATGTTACGTTCTCTTTGCTTTAGATATTGGAGAGTACATCCTTCAAGGGTCGTGGGTTCCCTAAAACAACGCTGAGAGTTTTTTCTTTCTTTACAGGTACCTGTCTCCTCCGTAGAGTGGGGGGGGGGTGGAGTCGGGTCAGGTGGGAAGGAAGCCAGGCAAGGAGTTACTGATCGCTGTCTCCTTCTGTCTTCACAGGTCTCCCTCCCTGCAGTCCCCATCCTTTCCTTCCCCCGCTGGACCACTCCATGGAGTCTGTAATGTTAATTCAGACCGTGGTGGTGTCGAGAGAGGGACCCCATTAGAGCAACGTACGATCCTGAGGATTACGGCCACAACAGTGGGTTGTTCCTTAAATACACGAAAAATGTCTTTAGGCAACATTACACAAATATTTCTCATGCCCAACCCAGTATCCCAAACAAACAGTAAATAGACATCAAACAATAATTTGTCGTGGGTTTTCGGTATTCAATCAGGTCCCCTTGTAAGTTTTCCATTCTTTGCCCGATCCTCCCCATCATAAAAATCGTAACCTCCCCATTGTAAAAGCCCAGAAGGAGAGGAGCAGGGCCAGGTGCAAAGGATTAAAAAGCAGGATAAGAGGTGTTTATGGATCATAAACGGGCATGGCTATCGTCTTCAACCTTTAAGTCAGGACAACGGACACGAGAACCAGTATAACAGGACTGGCCTTAGGCAAGGGAGGCAGCTTGATTCTGCCTAGTCATGTAGCGTCAGCCTTTCTCGGGGCTCCAGCTTACGTGTCCTTAATAAGGTGACTCTGCCGGGGTCATTGCTCGTTCATTGACTATGTGAGGGCAAGAAACAAAATGGATGCCGTAACTAAAATGGATGTCATGACTTTACAACAGAATGCCCTATTTCTCAGTGAATTCATGCTAGTTGCGTAGCGAAAACACTGTCATGCATATAATGGATCATTTGCGGTTCATTGGTACTGAAATTGTGTCAGTACTATGAGACCGAATTCACGGGTTCGGATCGCTACAGAACCTCAGCGGCGCTGAGGTCCAGGAGGATAATGGCCGCGCTGCCACCAGCGTCCAGAATCCTCCTGGCCTCCTCCACCACCCTCAACAGGGCTGTTTCCGTTCCCTGTCCTTTCCTAAACCCAGTTTGAGATGGATGGAGCAGATTATGTGATTCCAGAAAAGAGGCTAATTGTATGTTGACAAACTTCTCAGTCAATTTACTGATCCCCGGTAACAGGGAGATGGGGCGGTAGTTGGAAATTTCCCCTGGGTCCAAGCTGGGCTTCTTCAACAAGGCCCTGACCATCGCTACCTTCCACTCTCTAGGCACCACAGCTGACTCCATTGAAGCATTAACCACGTTCAAAATCGATTTGCTAATAGTAGGCAAAGCTGCGTTTAAGATATTCATCGGGGCAGGATCGAGCGGGGAACCACTCTTTATAGCATTCAATAAAGGGGGCAGGAGATCCTCCCTAAGAGGAGAGAAAGAGGAGAGCCTAGGATGATCCAATTGATCCTGGGTGGAAGATGAAGATTGAAGGTCAATTAGAGATATTGGGGGAAGCGGATCGATGATCTTTTGGATTTTTGTGCTGAAGAAAGTCGCCAGTTCTTCACATCGACTACCTGCTTCATCCGGAACAGGCGGCGTATCAGGAACTTTCATCAGAGACTTTACTATTCTAAATATCTCCCTGGGGGCATTAGCAGAGGACTCAATTTTACTAGCGAAAAAGACAGATTTAGTGGTGATCAGAGCGGTCCTATATTTCTTTAGAGCCGCTCTGTATCTCCTTTTCTTTTCACCACTAAACTCTTTTCACCATTGCATCTCTTCCCTTTTACACTCTTGTTTAAGAGCTCTTAGCTCCAAATTAAACCAAGGATGTTTGGTGTGGCCTTTGTTTAGTGTTGTCGTTTTTTTTGGCAGCAGGCTATCCAAGGACCGTTCTATCCACTGGTTAAAATCCTTATTGGCTCTATCCGCGTCCGAGTGGGCTGAGGGTTCAGTCTTCTTCAAAGTATTTGCCCATTTAGAGAGCTCAAGCTTGGACCGATGCCTAGCCAGCCCTCTATGAGAAATTGGAGTTGGGCTAGGCCGAGGCACCTTCCAACTAAAAGGAACTACCATGTGGTCTGACCAGGGAACCGGGACAGGGACCTCAATGGTGAGGCCGGGAATATTACAAAAAATGGGGTCCAGGAGGTTGCCCTTCGAATGAGTGGGGTGTTGTACCCTTTGGCTTAGGTCATAACTCCCCAGATCTTTTATTGCTTCTGACCCCAACACCATGAAATTAGAAACAGTACTGGCTACATCCATTACTGTTTCAACCAATTTTTCCTGGAATTGCCCCAAGGAACCCGGAGGGCGATAGATCAAAAGTCCTGAAAAGGAGGTAGCTGGAGAAATTGAAATGGCAAAATGTACACTTTCACTATCCGAAATTGAGAGGTCGAATAGGCGACACGCTATGTGATCCTTATAAATGATGGCGACCCCTCCCCCCACCTTTACGGCTCTGTCCTTATGCTGAATCAGATACCCAGAGGGCAACGACTGGACGATATCAGGGTCCGAATTAGGTCCCAGCCAAGTTTCCATAAGAAACAATATATCCAGAGTCTTGTCATGAAGTAAAAGGGAAATTTCGACAGCATGCTTTGGCAGTGAGCGGCAGTTCATTAATGCCATTTTCAGGTCCGCTTCGAGTGGGCTTCTATTCTCATCACTCTCTGTCGCGCCAAAGGAACAATGAGTACACGTAGATTGGCCACGGGCTAAATCTAACGAGTGGCAACAGACCGAGGATAAGACACCCTTTAATGATAAAAGACACTGGCGTGAATAGACATGAGGCAACTTGCATACTGGGGCAAAGGGTCCAGGCCCTAAGCCCGACCGTGCGCGAACGGGCACAAACGGGCTTACCTCTGGCGCACCGCCGGCGCACATACGGCGCTCCCACTGCGCGTATCCATGTACTGTATAAGTAGGCTGCAGTCCTGGCCGCCGGAGCGCCAGAGCGCTGACTAAAATGGTGCTCAAAAACGGCACTTCCTTCCCCCCAAGATGGCGGCACTGCTGATGATGTCACATATTACATCACTCATGACAGGGTCAGTGACATCACTCATGACATCTTAAATGACATCACTGATGACATCACTGATGACATCACTGATGACATCATCCAGTGAATGTGTGTTTTTCTGAAAATTACATATGTTTTATATATGTATATCTCAAGGTCGATGGAAGAATAAATGGGTGTATATATATATATATATATATATATATATATATATATATTCACTGAAAAAAACATAGGTTTCACACACGTTATAGTTAGGAATTAGCATTTAAAAAACCTTGCAAATTCACTGAAAAAACCATAGGTTTCACACGTTATAGTTAGCTGGACATTTTACTCATAAAAAAACAATCAAATTCCCCCGTTATAGTTAGTTCAGCTAACTATAACTCGCGCGCCCGCAATGCACTGCTGATGACGTCACATATTACATCACTCATGACATGGTCAGTGACATCACTCATGACATCACTGATGACATCTCAAATGACATCACTGATGACATCATCCATTGAGTGTGTGTTTCTTAACAATTTTAATATGTTTAATATATATAGGGAAAGGCCTGTTGATGAATGAGGGGGTGTACAAGTGTGTAAATGGATGATTTTCTGTGGTGCGTAACTAACTCTATAAGTGAGTCATTAAATGTATCTTACTGCAGACTAGTGACTAAACTGTGTAAATGTCTGTATGTTTCTGTATGTTGGTGTATAAGTGGCTGCATGGTTTTGTGAATAGCTATATGAGTGTCTATATGAGTTATTGATTTCTTGTCTCAGTATCTGTATGGGTTCCTGAGTGTTTGTGTGGGTAGGGTGTGTGTGACTCTATGCATAAATGTGTGAGTGGGTGATTCTATGGGTGCATGGTTTTAAGAGTGCATCTGTGATGGACTGTATGGTTGAGTGAGTATGTATGGGTGTGTTAGGGATTGAATGTATATCTCAGTGGTACATTTGTGACTAACTACATATGTGAAAGGCAGTATATATGCGTGTAAGAGTATATAAGTGGGTAGATGTGAGTGTGTGATTGTGAGAGTGAGTGTATGGATGAGTGTGTGCTTGTATCAATGATTCTATAAGAGCGCAAGAATGTGATACTATTTTTATGAGTAAGTGAACTTGAGTGTGTATAACCGCATAGGTGAGTAAATGGGAGTGTGATTATTTGCATGACTGAGTAGGTGTGAGAGTACCTCTATGGATGATTGGTAGTGTGTGAGTGTCTATATAGGTGTATAAATGCATATGATAGTTTTGTATGGAGTGACTGTAAGTATGAGTGACTGTACAGGTGAATGAGTGGAGGTGTATGTAGACCTAAGAGTTAATAAGTGGGTATGTAGTTATTGGTATTGCAGTATGTATGGTTTTGAGAATGGAACTCTTAAATTTTGAGTCGGTGTATCAAAGGTTATATTAGGGTGTGAGAAGATGTGGTAATTTATCACATGGAGGACGTCATCAGTGATGTCATCAGTGATGTCATTTGAGATCACTCTTGAGAGGCAGAGGAAGCAGAAAGACTCCTTTATATGGCAGTTTTTCACTTTTCCTGAGGGACAAAAGAAGGTGAATGCACCAAAAGTCACCTGCATACTTTGTCAGCGGACCTTATCACGTGGGAATGCTAATAAGAAGTACTCTTTTAGTATTCACACAATGTTGAGGCACGTTGAGAAAATGCATCCTGTGACTTTTCGTCAAGCTTCTGGAGCAAACCCTCCACCTGCTCAGCCGACGACATCTGCAGCAGCTCAGCCGAGCACATCTTTGGTAGCTCAGCCGAGCACTTCTTCTGCGATGGTGCCTTCACCTTCTTACACACCTCTGGATATTTGTCCTTGTTTTGAGAGGATGTCTACACGGTGCATGGATTGTGGTACTCTTATTACTATGGGTGAGAGCAGTGTTGATCTCATTCAGAAAAAATTTGAGGAGCACTCTTGCACTAGGCCATAGCTTTGTTATTTTTTTTTTAGTTTTTCTCTTCCTCTGTCCCTACATTAGCTCAAGGGCTCTTTTTAGAGCCACCTAAAATCTAAACACAAAAACTTGTTTTTTGAATCTATTTGTCAATTTTTTTTGGGGGGTGCGCGCACCCAATGATGTTTTTTAAAAAAAAAACATCATTTTTTTCAACTTTAGTAAACCTTCAGGGACTCCCTGACAAAGAGAGGGGAGTGGCAAAGTAATTAAAAAAGAGATGGTGTACATTTCACAGATGAAGGGAAGAGAGTCTTCCTATTAAACTTTAAACTCTGCATCAGTACTTATGTATAGGTACCCTAAACCTATCAAAAAAGATAATAGCTCATTTTAGTGCTGCGTTTGAATTGGCTGTATTTACAAGGAGAGGAAAAGACACACAGAGTGGCTTATCCTCTCCTTGTAAATATGGAGGAGCACCCTGCGCCACTAGTACGTCAAGAAAAGTGACGTAGTGGTGGCACAGGTGGCTTGTAAATCTGCCCCAGAGATGTTAAGGAAATTAAGGGTAAAACAGACAAACAGAGAGTGACAGATACAGAGACAGAAAGCAAACAACTGAGAAGGAGTAAGGCAGTTAAAAAGACTAAGACCTATGGATACAGAGAAAGAAACATGGATGAAAAATTAGTGATGGAGGTAGTAAAGGTAGGGGAGTAGTAGAGAAGGAGTGAGGGAGTTACAAAAGAGTAGTAAAGCAGGAAGAGAGAGTGAGAAGAGAAATGAGAAAAGCAGAGTAAGGAGAGGTGAAGAAAAGGAAGCATGAAACGAAAGGAGTGAGACATACAGATATTTTAAACTTACCTGACCATCAAAGTAACTTATTTAGAAATAAATGTTTTTATTTAATGGCAAGGAAACTGAATTACATTTTCTAAATTTTCTTTCTAGTTCTGAAAAAAAGAAAAAAAGTATTAATATTCAACAATACATTTTATTAAACAGTACATGTTTTTTCATATTTAGCAAAGCAATTTTTTGCCCTTTTTTTGCTGTTTTCAGAATGTTTTGATTTTCACTGAAAATAGTGAAATCAATTGTATTCATCATTTAACAGCGGGCAAAAAAAAAAAACAATCTGAAAGATTGTTTAAAAAAGCCCCAAATGTATCCTCACTAAAACATACCTTAATAGAAATGTCACATATGTATTAAAAATACCTTTTAAGTACAATAACAATTTTCAAGAAATAACGTCTGTAAACCTTGTTGCAAAAGAACATATGCCAAAATAATATCTGTCAAAGAAGTCCACAATTGTTTGTTTTACCTTTCCTTGAGGCCAAATGGTAAGTTTAAAATCCTTTTTGAGTGAAATATTCAATTTTAATCCTTTAAAATTTAAATAATGCTTTCTTCAGATGCTGAATTTAGTATTTAAAATTTGGGTTTCAGAAAAATTAAGTAACAATTGGGTAAATCATAAGGCAAACGTTGCTTGAAAATCAATTGAGAATCATTACACAGTGTCCATCCTTTTTCACATTTAAGATAAACTGTGTAATGACCAGAAGTTATAGAAGGACCGTCATGAAAAATTATTGCAACTGCTACAAACGTTTTTCCAGATATAGATAATTGATTACCAACAAACTTCTTTAGTAAAGTTTCCAATTTTGTTCCATCAGCTCTACAACGTTGTACCATTAAAATTACATACTGTCCATATTTCTTTAAAAATAACGTTGACAACATTTCAGATTTACATTCAGAACATTCCATGTTGTGATTAGCATCTTTAACTAATTTACTAAAAGTCACTGTTTTACTTTCTGGTAATGGTAAATATATGAACCTTTCAGAATCGACATTACTACTGCATGTGTTCATACAGTTTTCACAACAATGTTCCCACTTATAAGAGACACCAAATACATTTTCTACTTCTACCCCTTCATCTTCCAGTACCATCAGCATATACATTAAGAATTCCTGTGCATCTTGCTGGACATTTTGTGTAAACTGTGTACATCCAGAACATACATCTAAAAGATTTCTAACATCAGAAGCACTTTCTATTTTATTTTTATCATTACTCAGCTTCTCATAAAGGAGACTCAGCAAAGAACAGAATCTTTTTCCCTGATTTACTATTATCTGCTCTTGCAAAAATTCAAGATAAAATACAACATTCAGCACTACATTTGCGTAGCAGTTGACACCAGAGCTATTTTCAAAATGACAACCAACAACCTCTTCCACACTGTCCTTTTTCTTTTTGCTTGCAGTCACATCACTGTCTTTTTGTCTTCTCTTCTGTACATCCTCATTACAGATATTCTCAAATCTCCTTTTCCGACAAACACGTTTTTCAAACACAGGATACTGACCTAAATGAGGAGCATAGCTTCTTCTTAATCTATTATACTCCTTTACACAGTTTGCATCAGCACTTACTTTTGAGTCATCAAAGTCTATCATGAATAAACCAGATCATTTTTTCACGCGTGACAAAGCAACATATGCCATACCTTCTTTAAACACAGTAGATCCAATGTTTACAAAAGCACTATCAACAGTTAATCCTTGAGACTTGTGAATAGTTACAGCATATGCTAGAGAAATCGGAAACTGCTTCCTACGTACATATAAGTCTTTCACTAGCAAAAAACGAACTGAACAACGACTAATGACTTTAACCTCTTCAATCTGATCAAATTTTATTTTTAAGAATTCAATTCCATCTTTTTTCTGGTACTTTACAAAACCCACAACTTTACCCATAGCTCCATTCACTAAACCTTTTTCTACATCCAAATTACGTCTTAAAATTACTCTACAGTTCATACACACATAAAGATTCTTTTCCAAACCAGCTGTTTTTGAAATGTTTTTCTCCAGAGAATCCAATTTAGTAGCCAATTTGCCTGTCAATATAATAGTTATTCGTTCATGTTGAATTTTATCCACAGCTTCCAGTTTTATGATCTCTTCATTTTCCAATTTAAAAAGTTCTTGATTGAATACAGAGCATTCATGTAGTGTTGGCATTAAGCAGATTACAGTATTTTTTTCAGCAATTTTCTTGTATATTTTCTCTGTAACTATTTCTTCTGTTGTAAACAAATTACTCCGCAATCGACTCTGTAATGCTTTTCTGCCATGTTCTGTGAGTAGTCCAATTCTTCTATCTTTCAGAATACTTGCATAATCCTCATCATTGGCTTGCCTCATATTGGTAATGAGTTCCTTATACTCAAAATATGTCCAAATATTTACATTGCCTATACTTCCTAACGACTTTTTCATGTCTTCATGTGTAAGTGTATGGAATACCGGTTGTCCTTTAACTGGAGTAAGTTGCAAAAGATCCCCAAAAACTATGACGTGTTTTCCTCCAAATAACACGTCATAGTCTGTCTTTAGTATTTGCTGCATTCTTAAATGCACAAAGGCAAGCATTAAGTTTGATACCATGCTTACCTCATCAATAATGAGTACTTTCATTTTCTTCAATACTCTTGAAACTTCCAAGCATGCTTCTCCTGCTAGTTTGTGGTATTGTATTTTGTTCTCATGCTCTACTGGTAACATTAGCAAACGATGTAAGGTAACTCCTTTTATGTTATACGCTGCTAACCCAGTTGGAGCAGTAACAACACAAGACAAAATGGAATCCGTTTTCTTCTGTAGGTAGCTTCTAATTACATTAATTAAGAAACTTTTTCCAGTTCCTGCTTGTCCACTTACATACATTCTCATTGGTTCAAAAGATGTGCATGAGCACTCTTTATTTTCATGTAGTAATCCGTGATCAATTTTTTTCCTGACTTCTTCATAAATTTGTTGTTGTTCATCATTCAGTTGTTCTTCCAAATTCGGTAAGTTTATTAAATCATCCTGAGCTTGATTCATAGCTGTTTCGACTTCAGTCATGGCTATTGCTGCTTCATTTTCTACGATTGGTTGTCCTTGAGGATCTTGACTGAATGTCCCAGAACTTTGACTGTCTTGAGAACTGTCTCTAGCTACTTCAGCTGCAATTGTTGTTTCTTGTTCAATGTCTTCATTTAACATTTGAACATAAGTTGTGAAAGTACTGCATTCTATGCTGCCTTTGCTAGCATTGAAGGAATCTTCATAACTCTGGAATTCTCCAAGTAGTTCGTCCTCTGAACGCCATGGTTTAAACAGCTGCAAAAGTGCCAAGTAGTAACATTTTTGTCAGGAGTGTTGCAACTCAGCTTCCGGTGATTTATCAAACTTCCTTTTGTTTGCTTCACCAAACATCCTTCCTCACCACTGACTTTATATTTTCCATTGTTGATATCTTCTGCGGCATTCCGTTTAAAAATGAAGTTCTGCAGCACTTCATAGAGACACATGTTCTCAAGGTGATGACTTCTTTGTGGGTAATATGTGTCCAACATGTTTGTTCTTAAAATGTCTGTACTTTCTGGTTCGAACTCTGATAAATATTCAATTTCTCGAAAAGATTTCACTACCCGATTTTGCATTCCTGCAAGGCCTAAAGTTACCCAAATTATTCTTCTTGATTTCGAGTACAGACTTGCAGATGATAACCTATCTGAGCATTCGTAGGATCCAATTTCTCGATGCGATAACATCTTTAAACTGAAACTGTATAGCTTCTTACTGACAGTCTTCTCGTGAGAAATCTCTTCCCACATTTCCTTCAATTCCGTTTTCTCAGAATTAGTGATGTAAGATGTGACATACCGAGCAACAGCAATAGAATTGTCAGCCACATACTGTATATCCATGTTAGCATTCCACATGGATGAAATGACTGGGTTGTAGTCATTTATATATTTTGACTCTTCTTTTCTTCTTAGGTTGTAGGTATTCTTAGGCGATTTTCTTGTAATAGTGTGTCGCACAGCTGACATAAAACTGTTTACTCTTCCTTTTGAAAGAACAGGTCGTGGAAATCCAAATCGACATTTTGTGTAGAATTTATCTTTACTCTTGTACTTTCGTCGACAGTATTTTCCACACCGATGACTTTGGAAACGTAAAACTTTCTCTTTTAAGTTTTTCTCTTCTGTGCATTTAGGTATAGCACATGTTGCATATCCTTCAATGAAAGATAAAACTGCTTCATCAGCATCTGTTCCAAATTTTGGGGCATCCTTGATCCACAACAGCATATGAATATGAGGAGCACCTCTTGCTTGGTACTCTTTTCTCCAAAAGAAATCCACAACTTCTCCAAGAGGTGGATTTTTTTTATTGCAGATGAAGGACATCATAGCCTCAAATCTATGATTAAAATATCTGCAAACATTAACCGGATCCAATGAGCACAATTCTCCTGCTGTCTTGTATTGTATGTTTTTAATGTTTGAATTTGCCTCTCGAAGAAAATCTAGAAGATCATCCCAAGCGTACTCAGCACAGCTTAGGGTAAGGAACCATGTAGGAGTTCCTAAATTCCGTAACATACACTTCAATTCTCCATGGCGTCGGTACCAATATTCATTAGTCCCACGCTGACAAGCCATCAAATTGATCAATTGAGATTCCAAATGATCATCTCGCTGTTGCACTTTGTTGATAAAGTCCTTTGCTGACACATTATGTAGATGTACTCCAGTTTTCAAAATGTGATTTACTGCATAAGATAGTGCAGACAAGTCACTTTCAAATAAAAGATGGAACAAATAAGGAATACTTTGACGAAATCTGGGACCTTCTGCATATAATCTTGTAGTCCGATACTCCGAAGCAGGAATCTGTACTGGACGTTCATCATATCGTCCACCTTCTCCTGTAGGAAACAGTTGGGGAAAACAACGAGCTTCCAAGCTCTCCTCCCATACACTCACAGGAGTTCCTTTTGCTTTCTTCATCTGAAACAGATCAATAGCGTTTCCCATAACTTCTTTAGAATGAAGAGGATGTATGCTGAAATATTCATAAATTTCTTCTTCTTTTGACTTATCCACTTTTTCAATTTGCCCAGTTAGTATTCCTGTGTCTTCTAGTAAAACTTCTTCATCTTCATCCATATAAATTGCTTCATACCATTTATTATTTTTTTTCAAATACAAATTTGCTCTTTGTACTTTTCGTACATCCACCAGCTCCTGCCAAATTTTCTTATTCTTTGTAGGTACACCATTAACCAGAATAACTAATGGTTCAGTTTCCAAAGTATCTGCATCAATTGTTTCCATATTTTTTTTCAAATCCAATGGCAAATAGACAACTCTTCCTTTTAAACCTCTTTGTAAATCCGAAGGAGGTAATTTACCTGTTTTTGGCTCCATACGCACTATGGTCTGAAACGGATGGACACATTGAATGAGTGTAGACTCATACGTATTTAAATCAGAAAGTTCTGGAGGAATATCAACCAATTCTAATTTATTATGTACAGCTCTTGCTGGCATTCTATTTTCTTCTAACTTGTTATAAAAGTATTTACAAATACGCTGATCTTCACCCAATTCAAAACAATTTTCCAGAAATATATATGTTGCAAAATCTTTCCACTTATAATTATCTTCATTTTCACTTTTTTTATACAGATCAACATTCCTTGTTTGAATTTTATAATGGCTTCTCCGGCAACAAATACAAGTAATATTTGGTCTTTCATTAGAGATGATAGTACATTTTGTCATTTCATCTTCAACATTTTTACTAACAGTAAGTTCTACATTCTCTTCCACATTTTCATCAATAACTGTGTCATTTTCTGCACTTTCTTGTTCTGGACCAAAGTAACAAACCTGAATCTCATCAGTAACCTTCACTACATCTGATACAGATCCACGGAACAGAGCATTATTCAACTCATTTAACTTTAGTGCTGGACTTTTAGCAAAATACAATGTTCTCACAAACTTTCTCATTTCAGTATGATGTACTGCCAGCATCCTAAAATGGTGAAAAACACTTTGACACACTTTCCTAGATAGACAAGCCAGAGAATGTCCTTGCAAACCAGTATTCTCTCTCACTCTGCATGGATCTAGCCTTTGAAGCACCTTAATCTTCTGTTTAACACTCTTTTTACTATATTCTCTTAGAAAGTCACGTAATTTATCAATAGATTCCTGACGCACAGTACAAATACTACTACAATTCCAAGTGTACACTGGGGCTTTAGTACGTCTCCCCATAACCTCATCAGCCATCACTTCTTAATCATTTCTTGGAACCATTTTCTCCTTTTCCATTACACAACCATCTTTAACTTCATATGCTCTACCATTGGTGTCAACTGCATGCAACAAACTATTACTTTGAAGATAACTCTCTTCATTAAAAAATGGTTCAGTACTTGAACTATGCTTCCATTCTCCTAAGAACACTTTACAAAAGTTATTTTTTTTCACTTCTCTTTTCCTTTTGCTTTGTGACTTCATTGCATTGACTAATTTATCTAATCTACGCATCCTGTTCAAAATTAAAATGAATAGGTTTTTTTTATTTCTAAAGCCTTCGTAACAATACTTTCAATAAATTTCTTTTTCTTATAAAATTTGGTTTTCTTCTTATATTTTTTCACATCCTTTAGCAAATTTAACATCACTCTTCTCTGAAACATTTTTCGACGAATGTTTTTAAAATCTATTTTTCGTGTTCAGTCACTCTTTCTTACTTCTGAGTCTACATTAGCATTTTGTTTTTGCTGTCGAATCTGTTGTTGTTTTGTACTTGAAACACTGTTTGAATTTATCTTTCTATCATTTTTTTTTTTTTGAAGATATTTCTTAAAAATTCTTTAGTCTGCTTACCAGTAGACTTTTTCTGTTTTCCAACACGAGCTTCTCCTCCTATTTTTTTTTTACCAGTTGTCTTCAAATATAGTTGTTGTTGCTTTTCTTTTTTTTTTTTTTAATATTTTTTATTTGTAAACAGGCTGACAAAACCAATGTGCGTAAATACATGCATTTATAAACATAACAACAAAAGAGAAAAAGCACGTAGTAAAACTACATAAAGTATAAAATTATTTAACAGTACTAAGCGGAGGGAAGAAACCAAATTATTCCATAAAGGTTCCCCAATTCTTTTCATGTTTGCTCAGCGAACGTGTCCCTCTTAAATTTGCTAAAGCTAGCTCCATCGAATGGATCTCCATTACCAGTGCCCACCAATCCCATACCGTAGGTGGATCAGAGCTGATCCAAGCTCTGGCCAGAGTTAACTTGGCACAAGACATAAGGATTGAAGCCAAGGCTGCTTGTGGGAAAGAAATGGGATAAATATCCAACAGTACTGAGGCGGCATTGAATATGGGTAATTGAACAAATTTGGCTCTTAGAACTTTTTGAATATCCCCCCAAAAGGTCCCAAGAGTGGGGCATGAGAACAGCATATGTACCAAATCAGCCGACACAGCCGAGCATTTAGGGCATTTTGTCCGATTGCTGTATAAATTATTAAAAGACCATTTTCTTTTCTCTTTCTTGACTTTATAGGCATCTTTAAATTTTTTCACTGTTGCTCAGCAATACCTGCAAGAAACTAAAAAAAAATACCTTTATGTAATTTTCATTCATTACAATTTTTTTTGAGCTTTTCAAATCCTATCACATGAGCTGACCCTTTCCTACGAGTCCAAGTCTTACAAAACAAGAGAAACATGAATTAAATCTCTGACAACAATTCCTGTGTGCACACAGACTCATGGTGTGATTCTAGGCAGAAAACGATATTTGATTGGCAATTTCAAAGCACATTTACTACTGTGGAGGAGCAAGTGATAATTACTGTGACAGCCTGACACATTTTTCTTATATTTTAGAGAAGCAGAAAAGAGCACATGTCCTTACAGCTACTTGAGACCATGACCATGTTTTACAGGGTGAGTGATTAGACTACAGCAAAGGAAATGAGCCTTGGTGACGTTGAATGTGTTTGCGTTAAACACTGCTATCTGAAACACCACACAGAGCTGAGTAGTACGCACGGGAGTGTAGGAGAAGCTGCTGCGTGTGTGCAAAAAGTGTGTTTCTGGAGACTGTGTATTGTCAGTTGCAAGAGAGATCTGCATGGAAACTTGCACAACTGCATGAAGAGTGCAGACGTGTGTAAGAGTAGATGTGTGGTAAGGGTTAATTGGACTTTTGAACATGTAGGAACAACCTCAGCCATTGCAAGATTTGATGGAAAATTTACCCTGTTGATTTGAAATGTGTTAGCATTTGCCTCTCATTTTTGAGATAGTGATTTCTGCTGAGTGCTAACCAACACAGTTGAAGAAAACAAGCTGGCCCTTTCCTGAAAGTGCAAGTTTTACAGAACAACAGCAACACAAATTAAATCTCTGACAACAATTCCTGTGTGCACACTGTCTCATGGTGTGATTCTAGGCACAAAACAGTATTCCTGGGTGATACCAAGCCCTTTCCTGAAAGTGCAAGTTCTACAGAACAACAGCAACACAAATTAAATCTCTGACAACAATTCCTATGTGCACACAGACTCGTGGTGTGATTCTAGGCAGAAAGTGATATTTCCTTTAGCAATTTGAAAGCACATTTAGTACTGTGGAGGAGCAAGTGATAATTACTGTGACAGCCTGACACATTTTTCCTATATTTTAGACAAGCAAAAAAGAGCACATGTCCTAACAGCTCCTTGAGACCATGACCATGTGTTACAGGGTGAGTGATTAGACTTCAGCAAAGGAAATGAGCCTTGATGACGTTGAATGTGTTTGCGTTACACACTGCTATCTGAAACACAACACAGAGCTGAGTATTACGCATAGGAGTGTAGGAGAAGCTGCTGCATGTGTGCAAAGAGTGTGTTTCTGGAGACTGTGTATTGTCAGTTGCAAGAGACATCTGCATGGAGACTTGCACAACTGCATGAAGACTGCAGATATGTGTGTAAGAGTACATGTTTGGTAAGGGTTAATTGGAGTTTTGTACATGTAGGAACTACCTCACCCATTAAAAGATTGGAAGGAAAATCTACCCTGTTGATTTCAAATGTGTTCGCATTTGCCTCTTATTTGTGAGATCATGATTTCTGCTGAGTGCTAGCCATCACACTTTAAGAAAACAAGCTGCCCTTTTCCTGCGAGTGCAAGTTTTACAGAACAACAGCAACACAAATTAAATCTCTGACAACAATTCCTGTGTGCACACTGTCTCATGGTGTGATTCTAGGCACAAAACAGTATTCCTGGGTGATACCAGTACACCTTAACTTATGTTGAAGACATACACCATAATATCTAACATGTTCAAGGCACTTAAATATCTTCCTTAACATAAAATGTAAAACACAACTTTTAAAGTGGTAGGAAAATGTACCATGCTATTGTCAGGATTGCCGCGCGCAGGACGCCGTGAGCGGTGACTTTACTATCGCGCATGCGCAGTAGTGGCGCGACTATAGAAAAGCCTGAAGCGCAATGACTCGGGGCTTCGCGTTCTAGTGTTGCCCCGCAGCTTTGACGTCAATTTCCTGTTTCCGTATCCTGTTTCCATCCTCACGACGTCTATCGGCGTTCTCGTGCCTGGGACTGTAGTTCCTGGGAATAAGTCCTACTTTTTGCCCTTACAGAGCTCTGTATTTTTTGGTAGAATTTCATTGTTACTCCCCTTGCCTTTGCCCCGTCTTCCGCCCGCTTGCTTGGATTTGTAGTCTCGAAGGCAGGTCGGGCACTTTACAGTGCTCCGCTCGCCTTTCTTCAGGCGTTCCCGCTCTTGTCTTTCCTGCCCTTGTCGACAGGTCAGCATACTCAGCGCTCCGCCCGCCTTTCCGGAGTAACTTCCCGAGGGCCGGCCGGGTGTCTTGGGGTGCTTTCCCACCTGTCATTTGCCTCAAGCTCTTTCCCCCATCACCTCTGGAGCCCCTCTCAGCATGTATTTTGTGCTCCTCTTGCCTCTCTGGACTTATTATTTGAGGCACAACAAAGCTATCAATACAAACCAAGTGTGGATGAGCAAACGTCACCTCCTCATACAGTCTACTGGGAACTCTTTGCAAACGGACTGTGGCTATCCCGGAGCTACGTTGAACACTTGATCTTCGTCCTGCTGGAAGAGCCGGTAACGGGGAATGGGCATGTAGAAAGGGAAGGGGGAGGCGATTAGAGGTCAATCAGACTCATACATGTTTTTCTATGTTTAGGATATAAATTGTAGAAGAGAAGAACTCCTCCAAAGATTGCTCACATAAAGCGTACTGTCATCTTCAAGTAGACACTAGGTATTCATATATGCACCTCCTTTTTTCTGGTGAATACCTTTCTGCTTTGTCTCTCCTCTTCTCAACCCTCTCACCCAATTCTGATATTCTTTTCAGATACACTATCCAGCGAGCTCCACAGAGACCAGATACAATCCGCGTTGCGACATACATATATTCCTTGTTTTGTTTCCCTGCTTTCCCGTATTACCAGTGCTCTCTAGGGTCTGATAGAGGCATTAGGTGGTGGCGGAAGGCAGGGGTCTAGCAACGACTTCACCACAAACTCCGTGGCGCTCCTGCAGAATCTATTCCGGGTAAGATCCTTACAGCTATTTTCAAATGTGTTTGCATTTGCCTCTAATTGGTTAGTAACTGATTTCTGCTGAATGCTAACCATCACACTTTAAGAAAACAAACTGCCCCTTTTCTGCGAGTGCAAGGCTAACAGAACAAGAGCAACACAAATTAAATCTCCGACAACAAATCCTGTGTGCAGACAGACTCATGATGTGATTCTAGGCACAAAACAGTATTCCTCAGTGATACCAGAACACCTTAACTTACAGTGAAGACATACTCCATAATATCTTACAAGTTCAAGACAGTTAAATATCTCCTAAAACACTAAATGTAAAACACAACTTTAAAAGAAGAATGACAATTCTAATATTTATATCAAAAATCACCACATACATCCCCTCTCAAACTCATAACTGACCTTTAAAATTAGTTAGTTGAGAAAGAAATGTGGCACTCAAACAGCAGATTATCAGAGCTAGAATCTCAGAGCTGTACACCTCTCTCCTCTCACCACAACCAGTAAATGGCAATGTTTCCCTCTCTTTTTTCACACATATACATGTTAATGTAAAATCACAGTCCTTCCCACATTTTTTCAAATGGAATCACACATTTCTATTGGTTGCAACTTTCAACCCCTTTCTAAATCATCCCTTCCCCCAACATGACTTCTGCTTGCTACCATAGCAACAGGTCATGGAACACTGGTGTGAGCAGAGGTCAGAAGTTCAGCACACAATGTTTCAAATCCAAAGAGCAAGAGTGCTTGACTTTTCAAACCTAACAGCAAATCCAAAGTAATGTTCAGTGGCAACACATTTTTCTGTACCAATCCAAAACATGCTTTTAAAAATGTAAACATACAGCCTAGTTTTAACTGTAAAATGGTTTGAATCAGCCAATCAGTTCTTTTTATTAAAAAAGTATGTATGCCTCCATTTTTCAACTGTCTTTCTTTTCATATTGCCATTCTACTGAAAGACACCTCCTGAGTGCATCCAGTTCTCCTTGAAAGATGTTCACAGTGTGGATTGTAGGTCACAGCTATGTCTTCTGGAGTGAAAAGTTTGCAGAAAAAAGAGGTATTGTGAAAGACCTTGCTTTGCCAAATGTAGATATTAAATGGATTGGTCAGAGAGGGTTAAAGTGGCACCAATTAATGCCTTTGGTGAAAACCTTTCTACATCTCCCACAGCCTAACCTTATTATTGTGCACTGTGGTGGAAATGACCTAGGCACTTTAACTGGGGTAGGTCTGGAAATGCTTGTTAAGGACACCTTTGTGCAATTGATGTCACTTTTTTCACAAACTGCCTTTGTATATTCTAATATATGCCAAAGGCAAAAGTGGAACTGGTCCAACCAATATTGTCCGCAGATTGAGAAAGCAAGAAAGCACGTCAATAAGTCTGTTTCTGCTTTCCTCAGAGACTATGGTATGGGTTCTATATACCACAACAACTTGCGTTACAACATGCAAGGCATTTATAGAGGAGACGGTGTACATTTCACAGATGAAGGGAACGGAGTCTTCCTCTTGAACTTTAGACTGTGCATCGGTACTTACTTGTAGGTACCAAAAAACACTCAATGAACACAACGGCTCTTTTTAGAGCCAACCAACATCTAAACTCTTACACTTGATTTTTAATTCTATTTTTTTTACGAATTTTTTGCCGCCGTGCGTGCACCCCGCGAATTTTTGAAAAAAAATAACATGTTTTTTTCACCCTTCGGGATCCTTCAGGGACCCCCTGACAAAGGCTAGAGGGTCAGGAACTCTCTACCCTGCCCCCTTTTCACGTTCTCCACCTTTCTTTTAAATGGAAACACACATTTCTATTGGTTGCAAATTTCAACCCTTTCCAAATGATTCCTACTCCCAACATGACTTCAGCCTGCTAGCATAGCAACAGATCATGGAACACTGGTGTGAAAAGAGAGGTCAGAAGTTCAGCACACAATGTTTCTAGTCCAAAGATCAAGATTGCTTGACTTTTCAAACCTAACAGCAAATCCAAAGTAATGTTCTGAGGGAACACATTTTTCTGAACCAATACAAAACATGCTTTTAAAAATGTAAACATACAGCCTAGTTTTTAGTGTTGAATGGTCTGAAACAGCCAATGAGTTCTTTTTATTAAAAAAAAGTATGTAAGCCTCCATTTTACAACTATCTTTCTTTTCATATTGCCATTCTACTGAAAGACACCTTCTGAGTGCATCCAGGTCTCCTCCTCACTCCCTGAAGTAGACTGCTGTTCTGCCATTTTCAAGTAAAATTGATAGCTGTTCAGCTCCTTTTCCCAGGAAATAAGAAGAAATAGTGAGGGGAGTGGCAAGGCATTTATAGAGGAGACGGTGTACATTTCACAGATGAAGGGAACAGTCTTCCTCTTGAACTTTAGACTGTGCATCGGTACTTACTTGTAGGTACCAAAAAACACTCAGGGCCTTATGTAGGTAGCATTCAATTTACCACTTCATAAATACCGAATGTTACCGATTCGGTATTTAAGAAGTGGTAAATTGTATGTAGGTAATAATTCGGTAAATATTACCGATTCGGAGAAATTCGGTAATTACCGAATCGGTATTTACCGATTCGGTAATGGGGCATACTTCCCATTGATTCCTATGGGCTGGAAGGCCCATAGGTATCAATGGGAAGCCAGTCACCATTACCGATTCGGTAAATACCGATTCGGTAATGGGGGGAGAAAATACAAGGGTGGCAGGGTGTCGCATTGACACCCTGTTGCACCCCTGATTCTAGCATGTGTGCACATGTGGCGCACATACATGCCCTAAGGGCATGTATGTCTGGCACATTGCACTCTAATGTCAGCAAAATATTGCTTTTTGCAATGTATTCGGTATTTAACACCAACCTCTTATTGGTGGTAAATACCAAATTTTAAATAGTAATTTTCACTCTTGAGAGTGCTCCCTACATTCAGGATTCGGTAATTTTACCGAATCGTTAAATTTACCATTCGGTATTTTTACCGATTCGGTAATTTTACCGATTCGGTAAATACCGAATCCTGACAAATGCCCCCTACATCTCAACTATCTAAATACCGGTCGGTAACGAGTTTTTTACCGAATTTCGGCCGTTACCGACCGGTATTTAGCTTCCTACATATGGCCCTGAATGAGCACAACGGCTCTTTTTAGAGCCAACCAACATCTAAACTCTTACACTTGATTTTTAATTCTATTTTTTTACGAATTTTTTGCCGCCGTGCGCGCACGGTGCGCGCCACCCGCGAATTTTTGAAAAAAAATAAAAAAAAAATGGCACCCTTCGGGATCCTTTAGGGACCCCCTGACAAAGGGTAGGGGGTCAGGAACTCTCTACCATGCCCCCTTTTCACGTTCTCCACCTTTCTTTTTCACTGCCACACACAAAATGGCGTCCGACACTTCCTGATTTCGACCAATTCGAATGTTGACTGACATGTAACCACCAATCAGAATTAAGCTTGCGCGCGTTATGGTGCGCGCACCGTGCGCGCCTATAGATATTTATGTACATTTAACTGCAATTTTCTCAGGAACTACTGAACAGATTGACACCATATATGCAAAAGGCACATGCCTGACCTGAGGACTACCTCTTTGCCAAATTTCAAGTAATTCTGTTCAGCCGTTCGGGCTGTACCTTCGACTAAATGTCCTATGGGAAAATGTGGGGAAAACGCATTTAGGGACCCCCCTTTTTTCTCAGCCCCCGCTTGACGAATCACCCCGAGACTTTCAGGGTAGGAGTTGAGCAGAGCGCCCCATTAGTTTCGAAAATTTCGCGAGGATTCGTCAACCGCGCCAAAGTTATTCAAAATAGAATTTTCAGATTTCCTATGGGAACTTGGTCCTAACTATAACTATCTACTGGCGACTGCCAGTAGAAAATTACATATTTACATTTCAAACTAAACTACATTCACTGAATGATGTCATCAGTGATGTCAATGACCATGTCATGAATGATGCAATATGTGATATCATGAGCAGTGCATTGCAGGCGTGCGAGTTATAGTTAGCAGAACTAACTATGACGGAGGAATTTCTATGGTTTTGTACGAGTGAAATGGCCAGCTAACTATAACACCCCTGAAACCTAGGTTTTTTCTGTGAATATATATATATATATATATATATATATATATATATATATATATATATATATATCGAAGAAACTTCCCAAATGTGCCGTTGCGCACAACAACAGGAACGGACAACTTCAATCGCCAATGCTGGTAAATTCTATTTATTGGTAATAAATTTCAGTCCATGACGCGTTTCGAGCCACTCGGCCCTTGCTCACATGACTGCGTTACGTGCATAACAGTGCATTTAAATAGAAAACACCACCCAGCACCTGCAAACAATTAGATGGCATTGCGAAGGAAATAGAAAAAATACTAATACGTGCTAATTCATAGCATTTGCATTTAAATATTATAGTCCCAGCACAATCATGGAAAAAAATGTTATAGCATCTCATGTTTATACTAAAATTACCAGATACAACACTGCAAAAAATAATATGCTTAGTGGTCATCTAATTGACAAAGAATATACGTAGTATAAATAGATTAAATCTGTCCATGGGTGTACAACACCAAGGGGCTTCTATACTTGCACATAATGCATGGTGTAAATACAACAAAGGAAAAAATATTGTGTAGACAGTGACTGGAAGTCAATGATACTGGGTACAAATACCCAATTAACCAGCAAATAATGTGTCTCTACGTAAAAAGAACTGCTATATAAACAAAGTATGGTACATTTAGAATAGTCAGCAGAATTGATATCCTACGCATAGTTCATACTGGTAATGCAATCCACGTGTGGGAGAAATATGTACATGAGTAACATGATTAGTATGCCGTCATGATATAGGTGCTCAGTGCTGAAGTGTAAAAAATATGTGTGGAAAGTGCTAGTGATTAAAATTACAAGTTCTAAGTATCAGCCAAAAGAGTCACCGACTCCAAAATGGAGAGGGACTGAAGAGTACTGAATCAAATTTACAGAATACATATCTAAGGCTGATAATTGACCACAGGGATCCCCCTTAAAAACAACCCAAAATCTATTGTAAGAAAACTGAAAATGAATGTACAGCTGTATTGTGATATATTGACCATAACAGTATCACTGCTGTAGATAGCTCAATTACAAGTCAACATCCAGATGTTGTTGGGAGTTGGGTCAGTGTAAGTGTTCTTGTGACAGAGAAACCACAGGCATGAGACGGGGATAGAAAGATATCTGGGAATCAGAGATATGTATTGTTAGCCATAAAGTATAAGGGCATAACAGATAACTGATTGTTTTACCTCGTGTGCTCGCCAGAAGCTAATTAAAGAAAGTGATGCATATCTTCGCCTATATTGAGACCCTGGGGGTTCTTGGTATCAATCTCTATAATATAGCGAGATTCTAATTGACGCAAATGCTTTTCGCGATTGCCTCCCCTTTTCTGGCTTGGTACAGAATCAAGGACACAATATTTGAGACAATTGAGATTGTTGGCATGTACCTTTTTAAAATGTCGGGCCACCGGATATGCGGGATCTGAATTGACAATGGCTCGCAAGTGCTGGAGAATGCGAGCATAAACCGGCAGCTTAGTGCTGCCGATGTATTTCAGTCCACAGGTGCATTCTAACATGTATACCGCATATTCGGTTCGGCAAGTAAAGTGTCCTTTGATAGAATGACTTTCCGTAGAGAAGGCAGCGGTATAGCGGTCGGTGTTGATCCCGAATTTACAGGCGCGGCAAGAACTGCACTTGTAAAATCCCAATTTGGGAGATAACCAACTGCCTTTGGATGTTAATTCAGGACTAGATCTAACTAAGTCATTATGCATGGAATAAGCTTTACGGAAAGTGATGGTGGGCCTGCTGGGAAGTACCTGCTTAAGAGTGGAATCTGTCAAAACAATAGGCCATTGTTTGTTGATGATGGTCTTAATTTCTTTGGCCCGTTTGCTATATGTGGTGATGAGCCTGCAAGAAACTTGGTTACACTGAGAATCATCAATAGGAATGGATGTAGTTGTATTCATTAAATCTACATTGTTGCTTAGTAAAGATAGTCTATTTTTACTGTTGGCCTTGTCTTTGGCAGAGTGAAGTTTGTGAGGGTTGTAACCTCTCTCTAAGAACCTCTGTGTGGCCTCATTTTGATGGCGAACCAACTCGTTGGGGTCACTACAAGCTCGGCGTATGCGTAGATATTCGCCGTAGGGGAGACTGGTGATGGTATGGGTTGGATGGAAACTATTCGCATGTAAGATGCTGTTACCTGCTGAGGGTTTGCGATATAGACATGTCTCTATGCGGTTATTCTTAATGTACACTTTGACATCGAGAAAATTACAGACTGAGTTGTCTATGTTGGCTGTGAAATACAGATTAATGGTGTTCTTATTAATTCTGTTAACAAAGTCCTCAGCTTCCTCATGCATACCGTGCCAAATGACAAAAATATCGTCAATATAACGCCACCATCGGATGACATGTTTGCTCCACAATGCCCCGTGTTCATGCTGTAGGACATGCTCCTCCCACCAGCCCACGTGTAAACACGCATAGCTGGGGGAGAAGCATGCCCCCATCGCTACTCCCTGTAGTTGTTGAAACAATATTCCATCAAATGTAAATACATTGTTATAAAGGCACCAACGGATCATAGAAATCAACATCTTATTGTGTGAATGGAATTCAATAGGTCTTTTGCTGAGAAAAAATTCAATGGCTTGAATTCCGTCTGGGTGCCGGATTCTGGTGTAAAGTGAAGAGATGTCCAACGTTATAAGGCAATATTCTGAGGACCAACTTTAATTATTCAGTTTGCACAAAAAGTCTTTGCTGTCACGTAAATATGTGGGTAGTTTGGTTACAAAATCCTGTAAATAATAATCAATATAACGAGAGGTATTTTCAAAAATACTTTTGTTGGCAGAGATGATAGGTCTACCCTGTACAGGATTGGTACCTTTATGGACTTTAGGTATAAAGTAAATAGTTGGAAGAACAGGGTGTGAGTTATGAAGGAAATTGAATTCATCCTTGCTGATCAGGTTGTCTCTTCTCCACATTGTAAGATCGTCTTTGTAATTTTTGCTGATTTTATTGAACTCAGTTGTATTAGTTCTGTGGTAGCATTCTTCATCATTTAAATTACGATAAGCTTCCAGTTTGCATTACATCTTGCCCCACAGTACTATATTGCCACCTTTGTCGCTTTTGTTGATAATGATGTCATGATTGGTACTGAGTTTTTTCATCAATTGAAAATATGTACGTGGTTGATGTTTGGAGTAAACTCCCTTGTTTTTGTGTTTGTTTCTTGTTACATGGATTTTCTTTAGTTCTTCAATGATCCGATCGTGAAAAATATCAACCGCGTCACGGGGCATGATAGGAACAAACGTGGAGGTGGGTTTGAAAGGACTTTGACCAGGAAGGGAGAAATTAATACCTTCTATGACTGTTAGTTCTGTAGTAGGGGATCTCTGTGTATAGTCATAATCTAGTGAATAGTCCCGCCCATGTGCGTGGACCCCGGAGCAATAAAAAATAATCTCTAAAAGGTGACAAATCATGCAGACCTGCATACACCTTTAAGAGAGAATTTAATTTAAAGACAGATAATGCAGCCTATACCCACAGGCTACACTGTCCAGTACTTCAACTAGAATTCCACCAACATCCACAAACAGCACTGCCTGTATAGTTTTTCTCCACATAGGAAAAAACCCTGCCTCTACCAGCAAAAGCCTCTGGAATGATAGAGAGGAAGGAGTGGACAGACAAGCCCCATAGGCTGCCATTATGTGGCTTAGAACAGGATACTGTGCCTTTAAGAAAACTTTCCAGATTTCCAGAACTTTCCCCAGTATCCCAGAATGCCCAGCAGGTCCCATTTACTTTCAGTTCTTTTTTCCGGCTCCTGCTAGCAGGACCCTGGAGCATTGAGCTCTCCCCTTTTCAAGGGTTCATTGGAGATTTTGTCAATTTTTGTCACTTTTTCAAGTGCTTAGTAGCTGGTACTATCAACATGCCTGGATTGTTCGACAAGTGCCCGGAATGTGGTAGAAAGAAGGCTAAAACTGATCCACACGAGGTGTGTATAGGTTGCCTTCCCCAGTCCCACGTGCCTGAAGACTGTGATATCTGCCACTCGTTCTCAGCCAGGACCCTGAGGGACAGAATGAAAATCAGTCTTCAAGTTCTGGAGGAGAGAAGGCTGAAGGCACCAGGTGGGTCTGGAGGGGCTGATTTGGCCCATACTGAGGCCTCTGGGGGGCTCCCCAGGGGCAGGAAGACCAGTAAGCGCTCCCACTCCCCGTCGACGCCAAGGGCGTCGACGTCGAGGAGGATGACCACCATCTGTTCGCCGTCTCCCCAGGGCTCTGGGGAGAAGCGGCGTCGACGATCGACGTCGAGGGACCTGAATAGGCCGCTGTCGACTACATCGGCATCGTCGGCGACGACGCCGTCTACGGCGCCGTCCAGCAGTCGGCGTCGAGATCGACCCGGCGTCGGCGCTCGCCGTCGAGGGGAGATCGCCGTTCGCCGTCGATGAAGAGGAGACGGTCGACGTCGCCGAAGAGGAGATCGACGTCGAGACGCTCGAGGTCAAGGAGATCGCCGTCGAGGCGCAGATTGCCGTCGAGGAACAGATTGCCGTCGAGGCACAGATTGCCGTCGAGGCACAGATTGCCGTCGAGGCACAGATTGCCGTCGAGGCACAGATTGCCGTCGAGGCACAGATCGCCGTCGAGGCACAGATCGCCGTCGAGGCGAAGGTCGCCGTCGAGGCGAAGGTCGCCGTCGAGGCGAAGGTCGACGTCGAGGCGTAGGTCGACGTCGAGGCGAAGATCGACGTCGAGGAAGAGAGAGTCACCGGGATCGGTGTACTCTGTGGTGTATACGCCTCCTCGGATGCCTACGTCACCGCCTCCTCTCCCACCTCCTCCGACTCCGCCTCCACCACCACCGCCAACACCACCGCCTCCACCTCCAACACCTCCACCGCCACCACCGCCTCCACAGTACGCGGACACTGCCTCCGCCGCCCCCACCTCGGTCGTTGCCACGCACTCCAGTGGGGCCGCCGGCGGTTCCCCCGCGGTCGGTTTCCCTTCCGAGGTACCCAACTCCGCCGCAGGGGACTCCGAAGCCACGACGCCCGCGGTCGCCAGGACCGGCTAGACCGGTGGGCAGACCGAAGCCGAAGAGGTCGCGCTCCCGCTCTCTCAGGAGGAGAAGATCACGGAGCCATGGACGGTCATCGTCGGACTCAGGACGACGCCGTAGGAGGCACAGGTCCAGGTCGCACACGCGCTCCTCGACCAGAGACTTTTCCCCGACGCTGTCGGACTCGCCGGGGACTAGGGTGTCTCCGGTGGACGATTTGGTCTCTTTCCAAGAGGTGCTGTTGAGAGGGGCAGCAAAGTTGGGTATCACGGTGACGGTTCCAACACCCACGACGTCCGTGATATTCGAGACACTTCATAAGAAACATCTGTCTCGCCCTCTACTGCCTCTTGTACCAG
This sequence comes from Triturus cristatus, assembly GCF_964204655.1. NCBI lineage: Eukaryota > Metazoa > Chordata > Amphibia > Caudata > Salamandridae > Triturus > Triturus cristatus. The sequence continues at coordinate 55,862,541 of NC_140587.1, forward strand.
GACTGGTGGAACCCGCGTTGGAGCTGTTCCTCACTCCTGCGGTGATGAAGGCCGCCCCCTCCAGGCTCATGAAAAAGTATAGGGCCCCGGAGTCGGACCCTACCTTTTTGAGGGTGGACCCGAAGCCGGATTCGGTCATTGTGACGGCGGCGAGGAAACGACATGCGACCGCCCCTTCATCGACGGTCCCGCCTGGCAAGGAAAGCCGCTGGCTGGATTCTGCGGGCAGGAAGGTGTGTGGGACCGCCGCCACCACCATGAAGGCGGCGAGTGCAGGGGCTTTGTTGGGCCGTTACGACCGGGCCCTGTGGGAGTCCCTGCAGCAGTATGCGGACCTGCTGCCCCGGGACAAGAAGGAGGACTTCTTGGAGACAGTTCGCGAAGGCATGCTGGTTTCTAATCAGGTGATCGGCGCATGTATCCTTGTTGGCCGCCCACGCCTACTGTCATGGCGTCCACCAGAGGCGGCATTCGTGGCTGCGCCCGACGTCCCTCAAGCCAGAGGCGCAGCAGAGAGTGGCCAACCTGCCCTTCTCGGGGGAAACCCTGTTCGGGAAACATGCGGATGATGAGATGGCCCGCATGAAGGCGGAGGCGGAAACCCTGATGGCCGTCGGGTTGGAGAAGGCCGAGAAGAATAAGAAGCGCCCGTTCCAGAGGCGGTTCTGGTCTTCGGGCAGAGGGCGTGGGCAGGGGCAGGGTTCGGGACAGCAGCAGCAACAGCAGCAGCAGCAGTTCCGCAAGCCCTTCCAGAAGCGCCAGAGGGGTAGAGGAGGCCAGCAGGCTACTACCACTACCAAGGGCCCGGCCGGGTCTCGGCCCTGTCTCGGCCCTGAGCGGCTACTTCCCCCTCAACCGTTACCCACTCCAGTGGGGGGAAGCATTCAATTTTTTCCGGCAGAGTGGAGAAAAATTACTCAGGACAAGTGGGTGCTGAATATTGTTTGCAATGGATACAGTCTTCGGTTTCTCAGCCCGCCTCCAGCGATTCCGCCGGTCAGCTCTCGATTCCAGCTGAGAGAGCTCCAGGCGGAGGCAGACATCTTGTTGAGAAAAAAGGAGGTAGAAGAGGTACCTCTGTCTCAAAGGGGAAGAGGTCTGTACTCTCGGTTCTTCCTCGTTTGCAAGAAGGACAAGAACGAGTTCAGGCCCATTCTGGATTTGCGACAGGCAAACAAATTGATTCGCAGAGAGAAGTTTTGCATGCTATCGTTGCACCAGATTTACCCTCAGCTGCAACGGGGAGACTGGCTCTGTGCCATAGATCTACAGGATGCGTACTTCCATGTGCCCATAGCACGGAAGCACAGGAAGTTCCTGCGATTCCAAGTCGGCGCCAATCACTATCAATACACAGTACTGCCATTCGGGCTAAAGTCTGCGCCCAGGACCTTTTCGAAGTGCATGGTGGTGGTGGCGGCACACCTGCGGAGGAACAAGGTGTTTGTCTACCCGTATCTGGACGATTGGCTGATCAAGGCTTCATCCTTCTCGGAAGCACAAGATCACTTCCGATGGACGTGCGCTCTCTTACACAAGCTGGGGTTACACGTCAACATGTCCAAGTCGGTCACGACTCCGGTCCAGTGCATACAGTATCTGGGGGCCTCCATCGATACGCGGTCAGCAAGCGTGTCTCCTTCGGAGGAGGGACGGTTATCACTCATTCGGAAGGCTCAGGACTGCTCCATCGACGACGGTGAGGAAGGTGTCTTCTCTACTGGGATTGATGGCCTCCTGTATCTTCCTCACGCCTCACGCACGGCTACACATGAGACCACTGCAGGAGTGCTTGGAGGATCAGTGGGATCAGAGGACAGGCTCTTGGGACGACAAGATACGACTGTCGCTGCATGCTCTTCAGTCTCTGAAGTGGTGGTGTTCGGCGGAAAACCTCCTCAAGGGGGTTCCCTTCCACAAGGACATTCCCACGACGAGTGTAGTGACGGATGCTTCTCTCCAGGGCTGGGGAGCGCATTCCGGGGACTTGCAGATTCAAGGAAAGTGGTCTCCTTTGGAATAGACGTACCACATCAATTTCCTGGAACTCAGATCTGTCTTCCTGGCACTGAAGGCCTTCCTTCCGTCCTTCCAGACCAACTCGCTGCTGGTACAGACGGACAATACAACCACGATGTATTACCTCAACAAGCAGGGGGGGTCGAGATCGCGCACTCTGTCGCAGGAGGCGCAGGCGATCTGGCGCTGGCTGCTGGCCCGAGGACTGACGATTACGGCCACGCATCTGCCAGGGGTGCAGAATGCTCAGGCGGATGCCTTGAGCAGGCTGATTCAGGAAAACCACGAGTGGGTCATAAACGACGAAGTACTAGGAGAAGTCTTCGCAAGGTGGGGGACTCCAGACGTAGATCTGTTCGCCACCGCCGAAAACAGCAAATGCCGAGACTTCGCATCCAGGTACTACCAGCGGGGGACGCTGGGGAATGCGCTATGGATCGATTGGTCGAACAGCTTTCTGTACGCTTTTCCACCCATTCCCCTGATTCCGGCGGTTCTCATCAAGCTGTCCCAGTCCAGGGCGCGGATGATCCTGATCGCCCCGGAGTGGCCCAGGCAGTGGTGGTTCACGGACCTTCTTCACCGGTCTCTCCTTCCTCACATGCGGTTGCCGTGCAGGCCGGACCTTCTCACGAAGTTCGGGGGGCGGATGGTGCACCCCAACCTCTCGTCTTTGAGTTTGGCGGCATGGCTCCTGAAATAGTGCAATATGGCCATCTGAATCTACCAGACGATTGTATGGACATACTGAAGGAGTCTAAGCGACCTTCCACTAGGACATCCTATGCTTACAAGTGGAAGAGGTTTTGTATCTGGTGTAAGTCCAAGAACTTTGATCCGACAACATGTAAGGAAGATGTCATCCTTCCATACCTTTTACATCTGCCGCAGTCTGGCCTTCATTTCCATTCCATTAAGGTTCATCTGGCTGCTTTGACTGCTTACAGGAAATGCCCTTCACAGACTTCCTTCTTTCAGATCCCTGTGGTCAAGGATTTTTTGGAAGGCTTGAAGAAAGTGTTTCCTCCCGTCAGACTTCCCTCGCCTTCCTGGGACTTGAATGTGGTGCTGTCCAGACTGATGAAGGAGCCTTTTGAACCCATTCACAAGGCTTCATTGCAGCACCTATCCTGGAAGGCGGCGTTCCTAGTGGCCATTACATCGGCCCGCAGGGTGAGTGAACTTCAGGCATTATGTTGTCAAGAACCTTATACTGTATTTCATGCTGCTAAGGTTGTGATGCGTACTCACCCTAAATTTCTTCCTAAAGTGATCTCTGATTTTCATGTCAACCAGACCATAACTTTACCTACGTTCTTTCAGAATCCCTCTTCGCCAGCGGAAAGGTCTCTCCATTCCCTGGATGTTCGGAGGGTGTTGAAATTTTACCTGGATAAGACCAAGGATATTCGTAGGTCTGGCCAATTGTTTGTTAATTATGGATCAGTCAGGACTGGTCTTGCGACCTCTAAGCAGTCCATTTCTAGGTGGATTGTGTCCTGCATACAATTGTGTTATCAAAAGGCTAATAGGACCTTAGGGGGTAAACCCAAGGCTCATTCCACCAGGGGCAAAGCTGCCACGACGGCTTTGCTGCGTAACGTTCCGATTGCGGAAATCTGCAAGGCGGCCACTTGGAAGTCAGTCCATACCTTTGCTGCGCATTACTGTCTGGACTCGGATGCCAGGGCAGATGCTCAGGTTGGGCAGGCTTCGCTGCGAAATTTGTTCGCACAGTAGTGGGTTTGTCTTGTTTGTTCTCCACCGCTGCTGTTGTGTGGGGATGGGCTTGCCATTCTATTCACTAGATTATGACTATACACAGAGATCTACTATTGTACAGACATGTTGTAGGAGAGAAAGCACATGTGAGTGATATCTTCAGTGTAGAATCCCATCAGCCACTGTGAATAGCGGTTATCATCATATGGAATTCGTCCACACACAATGTTCTCAGATTGGAGATGAGTGTAGTGTGTGAAACCAGGGACAAACAAACAGGTTCAAAGAGTTATTTTGCCCTGGTGTACTGTGATGTCGCTACTCAAAATTTAACAGTGGTTATAGGTTTAGAAGCAGTGCAAAAACAAAAAAATGTGCCAATGTTAAAAACAACTACTGAGTCAGTCCCACAATTTTATTCATGACTGACCGAGTGATGTAGTTAAAAACAGTGCAAGGAGCAGTTCGAAAAAATAACTGCTATTGTCCAACAGGTGGTCGACATGTTTCAGCCATAGCGATTGGGTGTCAATCTGGCTTTCGTCAGGACCGATATAATATGCTACTGCTAGATTAATCCATACAGTGAAAAGGAAAAAGGAAAAGATACAACCTACTTGCGTGGTGGTATTATTTTGGTACACTCCCGACTATGCATGGAGTGGATTGCGAATCCTAAAAACAAAAAGGATTGTCAGTTTTCAGAAATTTACTGGGAAAACAACAGTGAGAATCAACAGCGTGGTACATAGGCTTTTGCTCAAACTCAATCTGTGAATGCTGTTTGCAAAGTTCAGGCTCTCATGGTCAGTTAAACTAACTGTGGTTTAAAAGACATTCAAAACAACTTCATAGTCACAGTGGGAAACACCAATTTAAGTAAGTAATCGGTGTTCCTGCTTACCCCTCAGTGTAGGGGGTCACGCCTCACCCCACCTGGCATCCGCTCAAGTGAACGAGGCCCCGCTCTGTATTAAAACAAACGGTTGCTGTAATTTTTATACCTAGCAAAAGTTGCTGGTTTAAAAATAAATTTTTTTTTATCTCAATGTTTATGTCCAAACAATAGGAACATGGCTAACAACAAAACTGGCTGGTAAAAGACTGCAGTTGTCTGAACTGTAACGATAAACAATTAAACTCAGTAGCGACGGCGTTTATGTTAACATCTAGGCATGTCGTAGTGCCGATGGATGTGTCTCGAGAGAAACCTGAGACGGTTTGTCATAAACGGATCAGCATGCTGAGACATTGTTAGAGTATCATGTTTAAGATATTTGCTTTGATAGCTAAGCGAACGGGTATAGAACAAGTTTAGAAAGAGAGAAAGACGACGCGTCTATAGAGCGCTTACCTTGCCGTCGGTACCTCCGGCTGAACTGAGCTGGACGGGGAGGCACCGATGTGTGTGTATGGCGCTCGTAAATAGTAGCGCGTCTTGATGACGTGCGCGTCAGTGTCTGCAAAGGCTCCTGGTCTTTGGAGTTTGCGTGTCTGTTATAGGTATTTCGTTAGTCTCTACTCGGATGGTAGTTCATCCGTGATGATAAAGAAGTGCAAGCGCTATCTGCTGTGTCATTTGTAGCTTAGAAACTGCAAACCAGGTGGTAATCTCTAAACATACATAATCACATCTCCTTACCGATGTTCTTAAAGAGATGAATAGCTTAATTGCCATAGATAAACTGAGTGAATGTATTGGCAGATCATTATGGCCAAAAGTCGTTGTGCTTAGTATGGCACCTGTGAATGAGAGGAGTATTTTCTTCAGGTGTTTGTAGAATGTACGTGTTCCCCTGGGGGGAAAACTAAATCGGGTACATTAAATATTATTCACAACCTCATCCTCAGTGAAAAAAGGGGGGCTCCCAGATATTAAAGGCTAGTCCACGGTATATCGTCGTTAAGCCCTTGTTCATCACTATGAAGTGAATAGATCCATTTTTGTTCTTTCCTAAAAAGGAAACGGGCAATGTCGCTGACATGTGGAGGAATGAACGGCTGCTCTAACACCGTCCACTTGAGTTCTTCTGGTTTGTGTTTGAGAGTGAGAAAGTGTTGGGTCAATTTGGTCGCTTGTTTATGACACCTGATGGTACTCTTGTGTTCATTTATGCGAAGTTTGATCTTGCGAGTCGTCATTCCTACATACCTCAAGGAACAGGGGCAAGTGATCATATAAATGACTCGTTCTGAGTTACAGTTAGTATGTTTGGTTAGAACCCAGGGTCTCTGTGTCCCAATATCGATTTCTTTAGTTGGGGCCGTCTGGGGACAGGCAGTGCAATTACCGCAGGGAAAATGTCCTTGTACCTTTGGTAAGTCCCAGAGAGTGTTTGTCCTCACTGGCTGGGTGGTTTTGGGTCGAGTGTGTACGAGAGTGTCTCGTAAGTTGGTTCCTCTCTTGTAGGAAAAAAGGGGGCTAGGGAGAGTGCCTTTTCCTATATTGAGAATGGGCCAATGTCTGCGTATAGTTCTTTGTATTTGGTTCGTCTGGGTACTAAAAGTGTGTACGAACGTGAGCCTTTGTAAAGGTGTCTTATTTACAGCCGGCTCTAGTAATGCATCTCGATTATTGTTGAGTGCTCTCTTCATAGCCTTCTTCACAAGGTGTGAGGGATACTGACGTTGTTGTAATTGGATAGATAAATTTTGAGCATGTTTTCGGAAGTTGTCTGTGTCTGAACAGTTTCTGCGTAATCGCAAAAACTGTCCTACAGGTAAATTTTCCCGTAGTGCTCTGGGATGGAAACTCTGAAAGGTGAGCAATGAGTTACGAGCCATAGGTTTCGTATACAATTCGCACTCTAATCCACCTTCTTTGGGGTAGATTTGGATGTCCAAGAAAGATAGTTTTTCTTTGCTGTATTCTATGGTGAACTTGAGATCTGGATTTTGGGTGTTCAACCAGTCAAAGAATTCTGAGACCTGTAGGGTGGTGCCTCTAAAGATGACAAAAATGTCATCAATATAGCGTTTCCACACTCTAATTTGGTCTCGGAAGGGATTAGAGGAATTGAGAATGTGATCCTCTTCAAACATGTGCACATAGAGATTGGCCAACGAAGGGGCAAAAATACTCCCCATCGAAGTTCCTGACACTTGGAGGTATATTTTGTCTTCAAACTTGAAAAAAATTTCGGTCATTGCCAGTCTCGCACATTCCATGACAAAGGGTATTGGTGTCATGGTGTCTGAATCTTGAACACTTGTTTCTAGTAGTGTCCGTATGGCTTCAAGTGTTTCGAGTTGGGGAATTGCCGTGTACAGCGACTCTATGTCAAAAGACACAAGGTAATCTTGGTCTACATCAAATGTTGTTACTGTTAGCAGTCTCAAGACGTCTTTTGTGTCTTGAAGATAGGTAGGCATCTTCTTGACTAATGGTTTGAGGAAAAAGTCTACAAAGGTAGACAGAGGTTCCAACAAAGAGCCTATTCCTGATATTATTGGGCGTCCTGGTGGGGGTCTTTGTGTTTTGTGAATTTTTGGCACGGTGTAGAAGTAGGGCACAACCGGAAATTTAGTTGTTAAAAAATCCGCTTCATTGGCAGTGATCCAACCTTCGGCTTTCGCCTCTTCAACCATATGTTGAATTTCGTTGGATAGTCTCATAGTTGGATCTAGAGGCAGCTGTCGGTAGGCCGTGATGTTATTAAGTTGTCTAAGACATTCTTCCCGATAAGCTGTTGTGTCTTGGATGACAATAGCGCCTCCTTTGTCGGCAGGTTTTATTGTAATGGTAGTGTCATTCGCCAGAGTAGAAAGAACTTTCTTCTCTCTAAGAGGTAGGTTGTGATAGATTTTAGCGTTACTACTTTGTGGGTTATTTATGTCTGCTAAGACAGCTTTCTCAAATGTAAGTACTTGATTTGGTACTTGATGTAGAGGCGGATTAAAACTGGAAGGTGGTTTCAAACCAGTATTATATAACTGTGATTCAGTTGGTTCCGCACTCTTATCTTTAAAGAAAAAGTGTAGTCGAACTTTTCTGAAAAAACGTCCCAATTCACATCTGAGGGAAAAAGGATCTCCCACATTAGTTGGGACAAAGCCGAGTCCTCGATTGAGAACTGAGAGTTCATCTTTATTGAGAGAACGTGCACTCAAATTGACCACTAGGTCGTTTGGTTGGTGCTGGTGCTTGGTTGTGCTAGGCCTGACCTGCTCCTGGTGTTGGGTGGTTGTGGAGGGTCTTGTTCCCAATGGACCTGTGTCCGCCCTTTTCTCCTGTCTCAATTTCTCCCACGACTTTGTCCTAAAAAAGTCTGGTCAAAAATTGGTGGATGGGGTTGAAATGGTGGTATCTGATGTGGATATTGTGTAAAAGGGTAGTGCCATGGGGCTGGTGACCACCAGGGTCCTTGGTATTGTGAAGGTCCAAATCTACCTCTTCTGCGATTTCTTCTGAAGGAGGTAGATGGACCTCTGCCTAGTTGGTTGTCAAGTGAGGATGCCTCAGAGTCACTGGAATATGCATCTGAGCCTGAGGAAGAGTAATTCGAGCCCAAGCGTTTACCCTTTTTGTTGAATTCGGGAGGTTTGTACCCTTCTTTAGTGTAGGGATATGCATATTCATGGGAAAAGCGTGCAAGATCTTTCTTGAATTCGACGGTAAGGTAAGCGCTCTATAGACGCGTCATCTTTCTCTCTTTCTAAACTTGTTCTATACCCGTTCGCTTAGCTATCAAAGCAAATATCTTAAACATGATACTCTAACAATGTCTCAGCATGCTGACCCGTTTATGACAAACCGTCTCAGGTTTCTCTCGAGACACATCCATCGGCACTACGACATGCCTAGATGTTAACATAAACGCCGTCGCTACTGAGTTTAATTGTTTATCGTTACAGTTCAGACAACTGCAGTCTTTTACCAGCCAGTTTTGTTGTTAGCCATGTTCCTATTGTTTGGACATAAACATTGAGATAAAAAATTTTTTATTTTTAAACCAGCAACTTTTGCTAGGTATAAAAATTACAGCAACCGTTTGTTTTAATACAGAGCGGGGCCTCGTTCACTTGAGCGGATGCCAGGTGGGGTGAGGCGTGACCCCCTACACTGACGGGTAAGCAGGAACACCGATTACTTACTTAAATTGGTGTTTCCCACTGTGACTATGAAGTTGTTTTGAATGTCTTTTAAACCACAGTTAGTTTAACTGACCATGAGAGCCTGAACTTTGCAAACAGCATTCACAGATTGAGTTTGAGCAAAAGCCTATGTACCACGCTGTTGATTCTCACTGTTGTTTTCCCAGTAAATTTCTGAAAACTGACAATCCTTTTTGTTTTTAGGATTCGCAATCCACTCCATGCATAGGTGGGAGTGTACCAAAATAATACCACCACGCAAGTAGGTTGTATCTTTTCCTTTTTCCTTTTCACTGTATGGATTAATCTAGCAGTAGCATATTATATCGGTCCTGACGAAAGCCAGACTGACACCCAATCGCTATGGCTGAAACATGTCGACCACCTGTTGGACAATAGCAGTTATTTTTTCGAACTGATCCTTGCACTGTTTTTAACTACATCACTCGGTCAGTCATGAATAAAATTGTGGGACTGACTCAGTAGTTGTTTTTAACATTGGCACATTTTTTTGTTTTTGCACTGCTTCTAAACCTATAACCACTGTTAAATTTTGAGTAGCGACATCACAGTACACCAGGGCAAAATAACTCTTTGAACCTGTTTGTTTGTCCCTGGTTTCACACACTACACTCATCTCCAATCTGAGAACATTGTGGGTGGACGAATTCCATATGATGATAACCGCTATTCACAGTGGCTGATGGGATTCAACACTGAAGATATCACTCACATGTGCTTTCTCTCCTACAACATGTCTGTACAATAGTAGGCTCTGATTGATTGACCAAGGTTACTTTTGTTTGTTATATTATGTAAGATTTGGGGATTAGTAACCTGAGGGTCATTAAACATAATTCCCTTCAGCCCTCCCTTCACATTTAATTGTTACCACTATACACAGAGATCCCCTACTACAGAAGGAGTAGTTTATTTTCTGTAACTCCAGTTCTGTAGTAGGGGTATCTCTGTTATAGTCGTAAGCGCCCGCCCTCCTCCCCGGTGGAGAGATATTTATTCATATTAAGAATGCTACAGGTCTGGCGTGCTACGCCTTCAAAAAGAACTGAAAGTAAATGGGACCTGCTGGGCATTCTGGGATACTGGGGAAAGTTCTGGAAATCTGGAAAGTTTTCTTAAAGGCACAGTATCCTGTTCTAAGCCACTTAATGGCAGCCTATGGGGCTTGTCTGTCCACTCCTTCCTCTCTATCATTCCAGAGGCTTTTGCTGGTAGAGGCAGGGTTTTTTCCTATGTGGAGAAAAACTAGACAGGCAGTGCTGTTTGTGGATGTTGGTGGAATTCTAGTTGAAGTACTGGACAGTGTAGCCTGTGGGTATAGGCTGCATTATCTGTCTTTAAATTAAATTCTCTCTTAAAGGTGTATGCAGGTCTGCATGATTTGTCACCTTTTAGAGATTATTTTTTATTGCTCCGGGGTCCACGCACATGGGCGGGACTATTCACTAGATTATGACTATAACGGAGATACCCCTACTACAGAATTGGAGTTACAGAAAAGAAACTACTCCTTCTTGTGTATCGATACTTCCAACATCATGGTCATCAATGTTGGTACTCAGGGAGTGGAGAGTTTATCACTTCTAGATCGCCGGCCACGAGGTTCTCATACTGATTTGTGGCTGAGCTGGTTTGCTCATGACGTTTAGATGGTTTGAGAGTACTTATAGTTTTTTGCTTAGTACCTGGAACATTTATTTCTTTTTCTTTTTTAGATTTTTCTTTACTGGCATCGTTCGTGTTAACTTGTTTTTTGATGGTATAATATTTAGTTAGTTTAAGTTTTCGAATAAATTTGAAAACATCGACTCTTGTTTCGCTATAATTGAAGTTGCTTTCTGGACAGAAACTGAGCCCTAAAGCCAATAATTGTTTTTCTGCACTATTGAGCTCAACATCCGTTAAATTGATGATAGTACGATCAGCTGATGTTAGCGTTGTTGCCATCTCTTTCTCTGCTGCCCCCTTCCTCTGCCTCTTGATGCATTTGCGCCTTTCTCTAATGCGGCGATTTCTTTTCTGTTGGATTGTGTAGTGGTGTTCCGAGATCTCAGTGATTTTTTGCGGTCCTCTGCTAAAAAATCTATTTCCTCAGCATAGGTTAAATGGCCTAAATCTTCTCTGTTGATACAGGATGAATCACCACTGATGTTCGAATCAGAATCGCTCAAATAGGTGCTGAGGTCAGACGTGGAGGCATTGGTATTGACTGTTGTGGCCTGTGCTGCTTTGTCATTGGATTCTTTGCCGTTGTTTCTGGACTTTCGCAGCTAGTCGAATTTGCGCGCGAACGTGAACACTTGTCCCAGTTCGTAATCCCGTTTATCGCACGCAAATTTGAAAGACTTTCTGTTTTTGATGATGGTCTCTTGTTTGGAGAGGCGAGTTCATTTCCTCGATGCCTTTGTCAATGGTTTCATTGGTAGATGTGTTGCGAACTTTCATTAATTCAGAGTTCAGGCGTTCTATTTTCTTTAAATTTGAGTCGCGATCAATGCGGGCATATTTGATAAGTAAGCATACCAGACGCATAGAAGCCTCCAAATTACTCTCTGCCCATTCTTTTAATAGAAGCGGGTTTGGACTGTCAAAACTGGGGGCAAGCATAATTCGTAACCCACGTGGTATTCTCCCCACTTCATGATATTTCTCCAACGATTTAATTTCCCACCATTTAGTTAGTTCGCTTTTGCTGTTTTTTTCCAGAGCTCTCAATAAAGTTTTAACATCGTTACTGCTTTGATGAGTATCTTTGTTTGAAATGGGATTTGTTTTATCAGGGATTTGAGGTAGATTGGTGAAAAGTTCTTCAGCTGCTTGTTCACGTAACGCGTCTTCAGACATGGCAACTATCGATTGTATCGTAACGATAGATATGATGAATAGGCGTTGATGGTATCTTTCCTCAACGCTCGAGTCAGCATGTATGGCACCTCCCCACCTGCTGTGTTATACCCGGTAGACTTACTGTAAAAACGATGGAATCTCGAACGGTCCTCCGACTCTCCGACACTCACTTCGATGCAGCATGCACGGTAAATAGGTTGCGCAGGGGGCTGGTCCGTAGAGCTCCTCCAGGAGCGGGATACCTCGTAGCTTGTAGATACAACCAGCCACTTCCGGGTGAGGGGTCCGTATATATATATATATATATATACACACACACACACACACACACACACACACACACACGAGCCATAATCTAAAAAAAAAAAAGCCAGATTCAAAATGCCGTCGGTGCACGTATAGGTATGAGGAGCGCTGACCTCAAGCAATTACACAGACCAAACCAGAAACCCGCTCATGTATGTGCACTCGCCTCCAAAAAGAAATGTATACAAATAACATTAGTTTATATGATTTGCTGCCATCTAAACTGACTTAACCCAATACGTTTTGGTGTAGAGAACACCTTGTTCATGGGTAGGAAAGGTATGTTCCCGGCAAGAATGTGTACATTCTCGTGTAAGACATACAGTGACATAAACAAAGGACAACCAACTGGAGTCATCTCCCAACACAAGTAAACATTAGCCATTTGAACATTCCATAGAATTATAGATATAGAAATCTCAGGTTAGATGGCCGGGATACTCACAAATGTTGACAAAGTCAGGAAATAATGAAATAACAATAATATTGATAGCATCCCAGGTTATCTTCCCATTGCCAAATAAATGGTATAATCCGGTCACATATCTTCTATGAATATTGTAATCAAACATTTCATTAAATGAATGTATTCCGAAATATATAAGTGTGCAATATAAAGTGTAAGCCCAAACATAATGTCAATATAGTCCCAGTGGGCAATACACATGCATAATCACTGTTGGTATCCTCAGGTGACCAGCACCTCAAAGGCATACATAAATTATCAAAAACAAACAGCGTGCACAGCTTCCTTGGTAAAGCAGCCAAATTAAATGAAAATTAATTTACTAATCGTGCATAGTACAATCCAGTATGTCCATGCAATGCATTAAATACTGAGCAGAGCAGCAAAATGAATATGGAAAGTTTATTAAAAACTGTATAAAAGTGATATAAATGCGTAGTTGAAAGAACTGAAGAAATTGAAAACAAATAAAAAATAAATGGAAGGAGGACATATTGTGAAGACAGTGTGCAACATACTGCTCTAGGTATCTTTCAGGAAGTTCTACTTCATTATGCCCTGGTGGGCAGATATTGCAAGTATGCCAATAGTAAGGCAACAAATTAAATGTGGCCCTGGTGAGATAATATCAAACCAGTAACAACTAAACATGCTAACACATTAACACAGTCTCACAATCAAGAAATAAAAATAGCAATCTGTCCTTAATTACTACCATAACTAGTTCCTTAGCCTTCCAAAAACAAAAATGGGGATATCCACACCAACCGTAGCTTCCACACTCACTAAATGGATAGCTTCTCAAATATCACTTCCCAGCTGGTCCTATGTCGGTGTACAAAAAAGAATAAAACACAGAGAAAAAGAAAAAAGAACAACCTTATTAAAACCAAGTATCTCATTAGTATGTTAAAACCCATGTCATTGGAGGCAACCTCATATATAATGTATTACATAAGAAAGAGAAATACAAGAGAAACAGAGAACAAAAAAAAAGAAAGACAAAATGAAAAGAAAGAAAGAAAAAAGAAGAGAAGAAAGAGGGGGAAACAGAGAGACGGAGCAACCATTATAATGATAATAATGCCTGGGGTCAGGGAAGTGTATCAGGGATACAAAGGGTGCAAGCAGAAGCATGAACATTAAATTGTATATATCATATCATAAAACCATGCACCATATTCCACTAAATATGTAGACAGTTCCAAATCTGAGTTCAAGTCGGATAGTACCTTAGTGTCTAATTCTAGAATGTATCTGGATTCCAATTTACGCAATTTGTGCATTCTTTGACAAACCTATTGGATTTGGGAATGCAATTAATCACATTAAAACGCTGTGCTGTTATGGATTTCTTCAAAGTGGCGAGCAACTGGATACTGTTTATCCTTATTTTGGATAGCTTGCATATGTTCCAACACATTTTTCTTGACAGGGAACATTATACTGCCTACATATGATTTTTTGCATGGACAGGTGAGATGGTGTACATAAAAATCAGCCAGACAAGATAGATGTTTATCAATCACCCTGCAGGTTTCGGTAACAGAGGAAAATATTTTTTTTGCGTTGGTGCTGAATTTACAAGCCTTGCCCATAGTGCAGGTGACAAAAACCTTGTATAGTGGACAGGTTCAGTAAACTCTCTGTGATTTCATTGTTACACAACTTGTCACTCAGATTTTTTTTTATTTATTTATAAAGTTTTGTATAGTGCGAACATGACCTGAGTGGGTATCAGAGCGCTTTACATGACGAGAAGTAGGATATGAATTAGACTGGTAAACAAAAGACACATATGTGATAGACAAGCATATAAGAAAGTAAAATAGAATAAAAGGCTTGGTCTCCGTTAAAGTCAGTAACAAGATGGTCAATCATCATAGAGAGATTAGTATGGGGACATTTTCATTGGCACAGATATATTGTCTTAGGGTAAAAACTTAGTAAGAAGAAAAGATTTTGCTTAAGGAGGCGGTAGAGAAGATTAGGCAAACGTCCGGTGATAGAGAGTCGCATATTCTAGGTGCAACAACCGACAATGCTCGGACTCCCTTTTTTCCTATTGTGGGTTCATTGGGGTTTCAGAAGCAGGGTGTGTGCACTTTGCAAGGGTCTGCAGTCTCCTGACTTTTCTAGCTTTTGAGCCAGATATCTGGGGGTATTGAATTGTAGAGCTTTATGCGTCATGTATGCAATTTTCAGTTGGATTCTTGCTTCATACGGTAGCCAGTTTAGGGATTTTAGGGCCGGGGCAATGCGTGCGTTTCTTTTTGTTCCAAGGGCAACGTTGCCTGCCACATTGAGGGAGGCTCTTAAAGGGGCCAGTTTGTATTGAGGAAAGCCACATAGTGTGGCACTACTATAATCCAGTCTGGGCAGTACAAGAGCTTGGACTGCTTGTTTTAGATCTTCGTGTGGAAGGTAGGGTTTAAGTTTGCGCAGAATAGTTCTGTGGCATTTTCTATTGTGAATACTGATGTTCTTTGCCTTGATATAATGGTGTTCATTCCCTTCCTTGATTTCAGCTGGAAATGTTTATGCAATTTCAGTTTCCTGATGCATTTATAGGTCTCTTTTGTGGCACTGGTAAAGTTAGGATGTGCTAGAGGGCGAAACGTCAGTCTCAGATAAAGTATTCTCTCTTGGTTGAGGGTCAATTTGACTTGGAGATATTAATGACTAATGGTTTTTCTTTATTCATTTCTTTGTTGTCTTCTATAGATGATCTAATTTTTTATTCCTGTCTCTTTCTCTTCCCTTTGCCCCTTCTCGTCCTGGATTTCCTTTTTCACAGTTCCTTTGTGCTCTGCCTCTTTCTACTTGTAGCATGTTCATCCGGAGGAGTCTCACTTTCACTGTCTCTATCAGTGGTTGGCTTGTCCATCTTTTCTTTCATTCTAAGTTTATCATATTATTCCGCAAAAGTATAAATGTGGCCATACTGATGATCAAGACAATCCCTAGTAAACTTGTGATCTTTCCTCTCCATGATTTACTCATCATTCATTTGTAAATTCTTCTCCATTTTCACTAGTAGATCATTTACTGTTGCATCATCTTTATGCTTCTCCAGTTCTTTCATGATTGTTTCTGTGATCAAGGTCTGTTGCTCCATTTTTCTTTTAGCATGTTTCACTAATGTGTGCATTAATCTGGCTGAACATTCTTCCATGTTGTCACACCATACACATGAAAAGTCTCCATCCATATCTTCACATGTTGGCAGCAGCATTATTCGAAGGCCCCTAGGTACTCTTTTACACTTCAAATATCTTGTCAGTGAGGTATTCTCCTACCATTGTTTGGACTCTATTTTGCATGCTTTTTCCAGATCCTTCACTAATTGTACTAGTGTCCAATTCATTGGTTCCTGTCTGTCAACCCCATGCTAGATGTAGTCATACCGCTGAATGTGTGTTCCCCTGCCAGCTTCCCCTTATCTTATCCATCTTTTATGATCCCAATGTGTGTGTCAATATGTAAAATCTCCGATATGCAATGTCTTGTTTTAAGGCCAGAAGTTCACCAATATATTTTTGCCATGTGTATTGGTTTATATCCTCAATTGTAACTATTGCACTAATTTCATTCAATATAAGCAATTATGATTTGATTCAATTTCATATGTCTCTCTCATTGAACCCCTATGTGCCTTTGTTTCATTTACTTTTTACTGTGTTCCTCAGTTAGGGGTCTTGGGGATGTTATTGTTAGGAAATGTAATTTAAAAAAAAACCTTAGATATTCATTGAAAAAAGCAAAAGTTACAAAACCAGTGAGATTCAGCAGTTATAGCTAGCTCAGCTAACTAAAACCTGCGCACCTGCAATGCACTGCTTATGACCTCACATATTACATCACTGATGACATGGTCAGTGACATCACTGATGACATCCACAGAATCTCTGAAGAAACCACACCCCAATTAAATCTTCTCATACACCGACTCCAACTTCCACACTAGCATTCTCAAAACCACTGATACACCCATACCAGTGTTTACACACCCACTCACTGATTCATAGGTCTACACACACATCCACTCAGTTACCCATACAGCCACTCATACATCAACTCACTCACTAATACAGCCACTGATATTTTCACTCATACAGCCATACCTCTACTCACACACTGTCAGTCACTCATAGAACCACTCACATACCTACTCATTCACCTATTGAGTCAATCACACGGCCATTTACTCACCTATACAGTTATACACACATCCACTCACTTATTCATACAGATACTAACATACTCACTCACCCATATTGCCACTATCACAATTCCCCACTCACACAGTCATTCACATATTCCAACACTCATCTATACTGCCTTTCACAAACCCAGTTACTCACCCATATACCACTTACACATCAATTCACTCACTGACACAGCTATACACACATCTAAACAAATTTTGAATTACGCATTCACTAACCCATACAGCCACTGACTCATCCACTCACTCATCAACGCAGGCAGTCACAGACCCTCTCACAGATACTCATCCAGTTAATCAGACAACCTATCACCAACCCATACAGCCACTTACGTACCCACTCACCAACACATGCAGCCACTTAGACACCAACTGACAGACTGATACAGACATTCGCACAAGCTAGTCACTCACCCATACATTCACTGAAACACCTTGTCACTCACTTATACAGTCAGTCATGCACCCACTGAATCATCCACACAGGCACTTATACACCCACTGATTCACCAATATACCTTGTTATATAACGCTCATAATTTTTTATAAAACACTCAGAGTCACTGGATAAGGTCATCAGTGATATTATTTGAGATGTCATCAGTGATCTCACTGATCATGTCATGAGTGATGTGATATCGGAGGACATTTGCAGTGCATTCTGGGGGCCTTAGTGGTAGTTATCTAAGTTAACTATAACTGCTGAATTTCTATGGTTATGTATGAGTAAAATGGGAGCCTAACAATAATATATCATTAACCTTTAGTTTTTAAAGTGAAAAAAATATATAAATATTTCAGGGATGTTATAGTTAGAAATTAGCATTTTAAAAACCTTGGATATTCACTGGAAAAAACACAAGTTTTAGGGATGTTACAGTTAGTCTGACATTTCACTCGGCACTCAGGTTGTAGTTTGGAAGTATTTAATCAGCAAAGGACGCGATTCATGCGTTTCGGGTTGTCCGAACCTTGATCACGATACAAGACGTCATTGTAGCTTCCTTATTTAAATCTGCAAATGCCTCCAGTTGTCAACATTATCAAAGGACTACATATTACATTGAACCAAAAAGCTGTCTGCCGTATTGGCCTGGTCATGATGCGGAAATTCAGGAACTCATACAATAAAGAAAAGTATACAAGTGTTAATATGCACACAATGCCATTTCAGCATATCTTGCCCCATGTCTGCCGCACCTGTATGATTGTCAACGTGACTTGTTCGTAATAAACATACTTACGATTGCAAACATCAATATAAACAATGGACTACACATCACTTCAAAGTGAAAGGCTATCGGCCATATTGATCTGTGCACGTTCCGTATTACAGTGGTTCTTACAACAACAACAAAAGAAAAAAAAGGGGTGTTAATATACACAAACTATCCCTAAATAAAGTTCTAGCGGTTATAGTTCCATTCCATTCACAGCTCATTTGAGATGTCATGAGTGAGGTCATGAATGATGTCACTGACCATGTCATGAGTGATGTAATGTCTGTGGTCATAAGGAGAGCATTGCGGGCTGTAAGTTAAAATTGTCTCAGGTAATTTTAACTGATGAATTTCACTGGTTTTGTATGTGTGAAATCTAGAACGTCCCTGTAATCTTTGTTTTTTTTCGGTGAATTTCTAGGTTTTTTTTAATGTTAAGTAAGATACCCATCACAATAGATGGTTAGGGGGTTGGAAGCAGGGCCTGGCCTGGCCTTGTGCTGCCCCCAGCCAAGCTTGCTGCTCCTGCCTCCTGCCTCTCCTCCTCCTTGCCATCCATTGAGCAAGTTCATGTCCCTGCTCCCTCATTATAGTCCTGTGTGACAGTTGTTCTACCAGTGGCCTTTGTGCCTTCTCTGAACAGTTAGCTTACTGCTCCATCCACTTATTCCCTATCCTCTGTAGTCTTAATCCATAGACTAGCCGCCTCCCGCCTGCAATTTATGGTCTGATGTGCTGCCACTGCCCTCCATTTAGCATGATATCCCAGTCTACTGCCACTGGCCTCCATTGCCCAATTCTATGCCCCATCATTGTCCTCCTGCTTAGCCTCTGTGCTTAGCTTTCTGCCACTACTCTCCTGCCCCCTTGCCTCCGATGTCTGTGTGCATGCCCCTTATCTATCCTTTTTGCCCACCATGTTCCATGGACCTGCCCCTCCTATCTACTCTGAGTGTTCTGTTGCGCTGCCACTCCCCTCCCTCCTGCCTAGTATTGTCAGATGACTGTAACCTCTTCCTGCCACCTCCACCCTGCCTGTCCACGTTCCATACCCCTATCCTCTTCTTCCTGTCCTTCATGGTCCATATTACTGCCATACCCTTCGGCCCTCCCTGGTCTGTTGTGCTGCAATTGCTCCTCCTACCTGCCCTGCGTAGTCTGTTGTGAGGCCCCATCCCCTAAACTCTCTTATCTGTGCCCGGCTCCTACCCCTCTCTTCTATCCTCCATGGTCCTTTGTGCATGCCCCTGCCCCCTCCTTCTTGCCCATCATGGCCATTGTGCTGCCATGAACCCTTTCGCTTGCCATCCATGGTCTTCTGTGCTGCCACGGCCCCTCGTATCTTCCATGTGTGGTTAGCTAGCTGCCCCTGACCCCCTCCCACCTTTTCTCCATGGTCTGAGTGTATGCCATTATAGTCTCACTGTTGCCCTCCATGGTATGTTGTGCTTCTAGTGCCCATCCTGCCTAACCTCCATGGTCAGCTTGCTGCTCCTGCCCTGCCCACTTGACCTCTTCCCTCCGTTTTCCATGCGCAGACCCCTATTCACTCCCTCCTGGCTTGTCTGTTCCATTGTCATGCCCCTGATCCCTCTCTCCTGCCCTTTATGGTCTGTTATGCTGCAGCTTTCTCTCCTATCTGTCCAGTATGGTCAGCTTGCTGCCATTGCCTCTTACCCCTCTGGTCTCTGTTGTCCATGTGCATGGTCCTGTCCCCTCCCGATTGCTTTCCATGGTTTGTTATGCTGCACTGCCATCCCGCATGCCCTGTGTGGTGTATTGTGCTGCTGCAAACCCTGATGCCTTCCCTGTAAGGTCAGTTTTGTGCACCTGCCCATGTCGTTTTCCTCTGTTATCCGAGTCCATGTCCCTACCCCAATTCCTCCTGACTTCCATGTGTCCCCCTGTGGCCCTGCCCCCCGCTCACCCATTCGTCTACTTCCTCCTCCCAGCTGCTCCTCCCTCCCACCTCCCCTTCTTATGGCGGCCGCTGCGCAGCCACGTGCAGTGGGCACGCCGCTGACGCGCCAAAGGCAAGCCCATCTGCGCCTGGACCGCGCCCAGCGCCAGAACCCCCGGCCCCCTCGAACCCCATGATGCCCATCTCTGCTAAGATGCCAGCACCTTCCTCGCACTAAACACCGGATGATCACACACCTGCTTCCTGGCTGCTCCGAAGCGCACCCAAGCAACTACAGCTTCACCAGCAACCGATCCACCAAGCCACCCACCGGCAAAAGAACGCAACCACCTCAGATGCATCCTTCTCAACACCCGCTCCGCCTGCAGACATGCCATTGAACTCTGGAACCTACACGACTCAACCTCCCCAGACGTCGCCTTCCTGACGGGGACCTGGCTGAACACCTCCTCGGCACCCGACATCGCCATAGCCATCCTGGACGGCTACAAAATCACCCGTAGGGACCGCGCCAATGGAGTATGAGGAAGAATAGCCATCGTCCACAGGAACACTCTCAGAGTCTTGACCAACACCGACGACACCCTCAGCACTGCCGAACACCTGCACCTCCAGATCCACACCGATCCCAACACCACCCTCAAAGGAACCCTCGTCTACAGACCCACTGGACCCCGACCACAGTTCAGCGACTCCATCGCTGACTTAGTCAATACACACTTCTTCAAAGACCACCTAGACAACAATGCACACAACAGCAAAGAGCTCTTCAAAATCATGAAGGAACTCTCCAACCCCAGCTCCAACTCCCTTGCCACCTTCTTCCATCGCAAGATCACAGACATCCACGACAGCTTCAACGCCATGACCACCCCGACAACCACTGAGACCTCCGTCCCCACGGCCACCATCCGCAGCGACCCCCTGCTCTCCTGGACCAACATAAACAACAACAATACCATCAAAATCATGAATACCATCCACTCCGGATCTCCGTCAGACCCATGCCCACACCACATCTTCAACAAAGCCAGCACCACCATCGCACCCCATCTCCGGAAAGCCATCAACATCTCCTCTGAGACAGCAACCTTTCCGGAGAGTTGGAAGCACGCCGAGATCAACTCCCTTCTCAAAAAACCCAAGGCTGACCCCAAGGAGCACAAGAACTTCTGGCCTATCTCCCTGCTCCCGTTCCCGGTGAAGGTCATCGAGAAGACCGTCAGACAACTGACCCGCTACCTCGAGGAGAACGGCATCCTGGACCCATCCCAGTCTGGGTTCTGCAGAAACCACAGCACCGAAACTGCCCTCATTGCCACCACCGATGACATCAGGGCCCTGCTGGACAACGAGGAACCGCGGCCCTCATCTTCCTGGACTGGTCAGCCGCCTTCGACACAGTCTGCCACTGCACCCTACGCACACAACTCCATGACGCGGGCATCCGAGACAAGGCTCTGGACTGGACCACCTCATTCCTCTCCGGCAGAACCCAGAGCATCCGCCTCCCCCTTTCTGCTCCGAAGCCACCGAGATCATCTGCGGCGTACCCCAGGGCTCATCCCTCAGCCCAATGCTGTTCAACATCGACATGGCACCGCTCACCCACGTCGCCCGTATGCATAACCTCAACATCATCTCATACACCGATGACACCCAGCTGATCCTCTCCCTCACCAAAGACCCCCTCACCGCCAAAACCAACCTCCACGAAGGAATGAAAGACGTCACCGAGTGGATGAAGAACAGCAGAGTAAAACTCAACTCGGACAAGACAAAGTCCTCATCCTCTGATCCACCCCCTCAGCCTGGGATGACTCCTGGTGGCCGACCGCATTGGGAACAGCTCCAACACCCACCGACCACGCACGCAACCTAGGGTTCATCCTCGCCTCTACTCTCTCCATGACTAAGCAGGTCAATGCCGTCTCGTCGTCCTGCTTCAACACCCTCCGCATGCTCCGCAAGATCTACAGGTGGATCCCCATCGAAACAAGAAGAACGGTCCCCCATGCCCTCTTGAGCAGCAGACTGGACTACGGAAATGCCCTCTACGCAGGAGCTTCGGCGAAACTCCTGAAACAACTGCAATGTGTACAGAACGCCTCTGTACAGAGGCAGGTGAGATCAAGGGAGAAGCCGAGGCCTGCCCTCGTGGCTAGTGAGCTTGTGATGCAAGAGTCCCGTCTCTGTGGCGTGGCCTTGACTGCTCGTGCGTGGCTACTTCGGACAGCGATGCACACAAGCTGTTCCCTGCAAAAACTGGTCGAAGGCTGCGAGTGCCTGTTAAAAACGGAGACTGGATCTCATGTAAGGTGTATGTGTGTGTATTGTGCAATGTCCAGCGTCATATTCTGGTGAGCCATGGAAGCAATGCCGTATCAAGCACGGTTATGTGTATGTGAATTTTCTGTCGTTGCGGGCAGACTGACTTGTCTACTTGGTTATCTGCATGGTTCAGTGTGTACACTTTTTTTGTACTGTTCTGTTCAGTGCAGTTGTGGAGGCATAACATGTGGTAGAGATATTCTGCAGTTATGTTACAGCCTGGAGTCTTTATAAACCCCCACACGGACACACAGACCATTGTGTTCAGATGTGAATGATTCATGTTTTAGAAACACTTCCCAATACTTCCACTTTTTTGCTTTTCATTAGCAGACATTCCTTCACTTAGTGAGCCTTTTTTTATTGCGATTGTTACATTTTTAATTGAAATACACGATACAACGCCGTCCCCCTCAGTTAATCTTTTAACACCGAATATTTTCTACACTGGAAAGATAGTTGCATTGGCAACACTTTTTGATCACTTTTGTGGCAGTCTCACCTCATGGTTGCCGGTCGCCCCCAAAAATCTGGTGAAGGTTCATACATTAGCAGTAGAAGAAAACTATAAAAAATTAACTCAACCCATTTCATGTGCCGGGTTCTGCGCACACGTTCTGTATAAATACAATAGCCAATTCTGTAGGTGAATAAAATTTTTTAACCATGTCGACTTTATTTGGTTTTATAGCTTTCTGGGGCTGGTGGTTTCCCATCTTTTACTCTTGGCTTGAGGTCAGGGTAGATTTCTTAAACAGAAGCTTGTTTGATGTTCCGGCCCATTTTAAATAATGGAATTTATTATCCAATTGTATAATGTTCAAAATGATCCGATCTACAATGTGCAATGTTGCCAATGCTCCGGTGAGGTCTCCAACAGTGCACCACCTTGTGTTCTCGGAATTAGAAGAAAGCCTCTATTGAGAGATGTTAATCAAAGTCTAGACTTTTATTCAGGTGAGGCACTGGGCTTTAAGCACATCTGCTTTCTTGCTCACATTCCTTCATACTACATGTAAACGTGCACCCTCCGACATTTGACATTCTCGTTTCTACTTTGGGTACATTGCATGAGTATGCATGCATGTGCTTTTTGTACAAGTGAAAGAATAACATATTGAGCGTAGTTTACCTTATAAAAAGTCTCTTGGTGCTGTCCTTATTCAAGAGCACAGAAAAGTAGGTTTTTATGTCTAATCAGAAGCTAATGAACAAGGTAAAACGCTAAATTTCAGAGGAAGAGAATGGAATATAACGGAGCATGCAGGCATTAAGTAGGATGAAAAACCGGGCGATCTCTCAAAGGGGCATGGTCAATGTAATTAAGGGGGTGGCTTTAAAACACTTAAGCTAAAAATCTGTGTTTAGCACAGTGTGCCGCCGACTTTTATTTTGCTGTTCCTGGCATTGCGTCCAGATATGACACAACAAGTCACATCATACCTTTAAGTCAGGACTATTGGCTTTGTCAAAGGTTGTTAGTTGCATAAGATAAATAAGCAGCAACTATGACTTTTATATAATATTGTAAAAACTTCCACTGGTAACACCACAACAATGTTGCTGCTCCTGAGTTTCAAAAAGAGAACGGTGATTCAGAGAGCAAATAACTCTCTTTAAAGGATCTCCGTTCCTCTACAACTCCCACCAAGCGCACATCAATGCGCCTGCTGTCACTGCAGTCAGGGGAAAAAAAATGGACCGCCCGTGTTAGGGCACAAAATGGAGCCCGATAGAGACCCGTTTCGAGACCCTGCCAGTGCTCAGACCCGGTGAGACCCGGCCCACTTAAAGCCCTAGGGGCGCGTGACTAAAAAAAATTCTGTCTCGGTTTTCAAGCTTAAACCAAGCCGTGAACATAAACTGCTTAATAATGAGCAACTAGAGCATGACAAGGTGATGCTCTCTGGTTTAGAAATTCGGGTCCTACTCAGTGGAGTTTAAATATCCAATGTACTAATTTGAATCGGATTCAGCCATTGACAGAGTGCCAAATTAAGTAGCTTACAAGCTCCATGTGTAAGCCATTCCGAGCGTGTAACAAACACATTATCTCTCTTTAAACTGAACCACTGCACGTTCAGCTGCATTTTGCACTTTATAGCTTCCCCCTGCAAATTCTAGGAAAGTTGTATGAAAGACATTTGCAGTACACCATTCTGGAGTTTATTATGAAACCTACTACAACGACTTTGTTTTCAAGACAGGAAAATGTTTTAGACTGCTTAACAATGAGAACAGCACTCCACTGCAAATGATTTCCCCGCACAACTCTCCGTGAGAAATGTAGTCAGATGCAACGTCTATAAAGCACTGGCCTAGTCTAAAAAGTTGTTCTGCATGAGCCACTCGGTGACTTTCTGGAATGGAGGATGCCAGTAGTGTCTTAATAGCTAGAGCTTCAAGAAGGCTACCCTGAATACAAAAAGGTTTGCCTGACCACTTCTCAGAAGAAAATAAAACAGGTGAAAAATAGAGGTAAAGTAACAAAATTGCTGATCCACTAAGAGCATGTCGCAAGTTGCACAAGCCTATCCCACTGTTAGAAAGTTTGGGTTATTTATCTACCCCATCAACCTGTCATGGCCAGCATCTTTGGGATTAGATCGGGTCCGTTTATCAGAGCCGTCTGCAAGCGCCATGAGACTCGTGTGAGTGATATGTGAGCGATACAAATGCTCCTGACTTGACTTGATTGAAGAGGCCTTCTTGATCAATACAAAAAATTGCATGGAAAAACTTTTTACCCTCTGTTTCCAAACAAACTCCTATATGTCTGTCAAATGCTGTACCCTTTCAGATTTTTGTCTTTGAATACTACTTTT
Source organism: Triturus cristatus (assembly GCF_964204655.1). Lineage (NCBI taxonomy): Eukaryota > Metazoa > Chordata > Amphibia > Caudata > Salamandridae > Triturus > Triturus cristatus. Next base: position 55,887,541 of record NC_140587.1, read on the forward strand.
TAGGTCGAGCCTAGCGGCAGCGCACATCGGCTGCTCGCTCTGCAAGGCATGCTGTGGTAGAGTATGCTGTGGAAGACTCACCCACTCTCCTCCCATATTTTTTATTAGCCTGTGTCATTGTCCTTGGTAAATGCTGGCCCCCGATTCTGAGGCTTGTTAGTCCCTGCTTGCTGCCGCCTTGTCGCCATTTGTTACCACCCATAAGGACGGGACCTTTTACTTGGCACGTTACACGGACTGCTTTATCTAGTAAGTGAGCACTATTTTTGTTTATTGTCCCTGATGGGTACTATGGCGGCTGCTTTTTTGGGTATTTACATACACACTGCCCCGTGGACCACCACCTCCCCGTGGCGCTAAATATTCAAATACGGGGGTCCATTGGGGACCCCCGGGCCCCAGGGACCACCACCTCTCCGGGGATTTAAACACTTGGGAGGGGGCCATGCAGCCCCCCTCCAGGAGCCCTTGATGGCCCTGGGGAGTGCCACCCCTCAGGGCCAGCTCCTGCAATTTCCCGGGGTGCCCATCCCCGGGACATGAATGTTTGCTATGGCACCCACCCAGTCATAGCAAACACGGCTTTGGCTTTTGGAAGCAAGAGCAGGAAAACCTGCTTTTGCTTCCAAAACCAAAGCAGGATTGCTTTTGGACAAGGGGAGATGCATCTTTTCAGACAAGTACATAGAATGTTAATACGTGCCAAACAAGTTTTAATGCAAGGGGACGTTTCTTAATATGTAGATCATTGTGTGGTCTTAATTCTGCATAACCATTTCAGTAGTCTTTTTTAGAGCCACATTGTTGAAATAGCATTGAAATTCCTATTCATAGACATAAGGTGGTTTATAATCTGTTTTTGTAAAGGTAATTCATGAATGCCAGGTTCATGTTTGGTTCTGTGGTAACAGAACTACACGATGAAAAGTCAAAGTGGTGACTGGTCTTGAAAATGAGTAGTTATTAACACAGGTGCACAGTTAACCTCCTCCCACTATCTGTATATTGAATAGAATTTAGATTTGTCCTTAAAATGTTTTCTGAAGACTACTCTATCAAAATTTGAGTTTTGAATTTGGGCTCATTTTTGGGCTGACACTGGTCTGCGTTGGGCTGAATTTAGGCTTATACCTGAGAGTCTCTGAGCTTGGGACAGGTCTCAGAATCTGGCAACACTGTACACAACAATCCTTGTTGGATGTATATGTTTCACTGAGAATGTCAGACTTCATTCTTAAATGACTGAGAAAGATAATGTGAGTTCTTCAGAAAATATGCACTCACTTTAGCTTCTGGAGCACCTTCCAAACCTCTATGGGAAAAGCATGAGAAAATAGTTTTCTCTCAAACATGATCCATGCTATCCCAGCAGAAGGCTTTTTCACAGGTTAAAATCACCTTAGAACACACCTAAAATTAGTATGTTACCATCAACAAATGAATTATTATGTAAATAAAGTATGTTCTCCTTTTGGTGACCCTCAAAACCTTCTATTCACTGCAATGCATTTTAATGGGGTGCTATCATGTGCATTGGTCCCAATATGGCTGCCAACACTTCCTGAATGAACTGCTGACAGCCAATCAGATCTCACAATGTGATGTGTGGTTAGGCTCCGGACAGATTTTGATATTTTTTGATTTTTGAATTTCGTAGAAGCTATAGAACGGATTTACACCATTTAAAAAAAAAAACGCGTTCTGAACCAAGATCTACCTTTTTGCCAAATTTCATTTAATTCCATTTCAGCAGTTCGGGCTGTAGCTTTGTCTAAAGTTTCCTTTGGAAATTAACAAGGAGAAAGCGCATTTTGGGACCCCCCTTTTTACTCGGCCCCCGCTTGACGAATCACCCCAAAACTTTCAATACAGGAGCTGAACGGAGCGCCTCATTAGTTTTGAAAAATTCGTGAAGATTCATCAAAGGGCGCCAAAGATATTGGCAAAAGAAAAAACGCTTTTCCTGTATAAACTAGGTCCTAACTACTGGCGGTCACCAGTAGGTAGTTGTAGTTAGCACCTAGTTTGCCAATAACTTTGGCGCCGTTTGACGAATCTTCGTGAAATCTTCAAAACTAATGGACCACGGAGATCCACTTCTGTTTGGGGGTTATTCGTGAAGCGGGGGTCGAGAAAAAAAGGGGGTCACAAAACGGGTTTTCCCCATGTTCATTTCCATAGAAAATTTTAGACAAGGCTACAGCCCGAACTGCTGAATGGAATTAGACCAAATTTGGCAGACGGATAGGTTTTGGTCCAGAAAGCACGCTTTGCTTTAACTGGTGTAAATCCTTTATTACTTTTTTAAATATTTAAAGTTTTACAGATATCAATATTTGAGAAATGTGAGATCTGATTGGCTGAGCCGTTCAGAGCACAAGCTTGCCTGTGATTGGTTGCCAACAGTTAATACCAAGAAGCGTTGGCAGCCATCTTGTGACTCGGTTAAAACGAGTAGGGGGAAAGGGTGAGAAAAGTATAAGAGGGAAGGGTAGGAACACTGACTTCCCTAGGGTGCTCTTGGGTTGCCACAGGGAGTCAGAAGGTAAAACAAAAGCATGTATGTTTTCGGCGGGATTCCCGTATGGCCTGGAAATCACGGCGGAGAAAAAAAATGAACCAGGGTGTTGCGCGTTTCGTTTAATTAAGCCCCCGGGTGGGCCAGTTTCCGGGAGCAATGTTTACTTATGATGCGGGGTTTACTTCTGTCACGGGGACCGCCATTTACTCAGATCGAATATAATGATATGGGGGGTACGCGTCTTCCCTCCCCCTCCGCTCAGAAGAGCAGCATGTTTTTGGAGGTATACGTAAAATTTAAGTGTCATTGTCCCGGGGGGCACTACTTCCACGGGTATTCATGAATTACAATATGGGGGTCTGTTGTGGACTGCTGGCCCCAGGGAGTATGATGTTCGCGGGCCTTTACATTGGATGGAGGCTTATCGTTCAATTTCCTATGAGGCGATTTCTATGTGTTGAAAATTGAAACAGCAATCTGATTAAGCATTCACTAAAGACATGAACTCCCCTCTACCCGGAACGGGTTTCTCTTCTTATGTTGTCTAATGTCCGGACTCCATTTTGTATTGTCATGTTTCCACGTGCTGTACACGAGAAGAGTCCTACCTTCTCGTCAGTTGCTCTTGTAATCTGCTTAGTAACAGTCTATAAATAGCTCCTTTGTCCGTCTGGCGCATGCCCAGATTTGACCACATCTGTTATCAGTTAATCCTCGCTTGACCATGTTTTCGCGGGCTCAGGAAATTGGTTACTCCGCCCACATATTGGTTCTGTATCGAAAATGTCCATAAAAGGTAAAGATGTGTGCCTCATGATGTATCCACCCACTTATGAGCCCCTCTGTTGTGTATAAAAGGGGACCGTGTATGCAAGTTCTTTGTGCTACTCTATGCAATACTGAAGGGTGTTGTATGGATTGTAGGACCACCCTTAAGGGTTAATAAATTTTGTCTTTGTACTTTGCAGTTTCCGTGCCAACTTCCTTGTAGTTTCCATTACAGGAGAGCAAACCCTTGTATCCTGCGGGCCTAGCTGGGGCCTGTATTCATCAATTGGCGCCCGTCACGTGGGGCTCATCGGCGACTCGGCCGCTCGAAGGACTGGTCGTGACGAAGGTGAGGAATTTGGCCGGGGATGTGATCACTGCCAGTGGCATTTTAGTCCTGGCATCCCAAGGTTTTCTTCCTTCCCTTCCGACCTGACCATCTGGGTGGCGCCGGTCCTCGACTGAGACCTCTTCTGTCGGTTTTGCCATGACAGCCGTTTGGGCGAATTTTGGAGCTTGGCAGTTGGAATCTGGACACTCTTGATTGGTAAGAACCGTTGTACGGTACTTGCTCCGAGTTTTGAAGCCTGGGTTGGCTATTTGAGTTTGATTTGTGATGACCGGTCATATCTTGTATTGATTACTGTGAGAATATATGCGTTGCAACACATATAGGCAGGTAATGTGGAGATATTTCTCCGGAGTTGTGTAAATTTGAACGGCGCAAGGTTTAAGTGCCATTTTTTTGATAATACTGCATATTTTGCATTATTTTTGAGCATGCCTGCTTTTAGCGCACTCCGTAAGTGGTGCTGCTGCTTTGGAAACCGGTTAAACCTCGAGGAATCTGCTCCGGCTCCCCCAGAGGGGACTCCTAATAGGGATATGTATGTGAAACATGGTCTTTCTTCTATAATGTACAGCACAGTATGGAGGAAATACACCAAAAAGGATCCTGAGTTGCGCTGGCCTTTGTATGGATCGTTTGATATGCGTAAGATTGAGTATGTGGAACAGTGTATGTGTAAACGGCGTGCTCGTCAAGATATGTTTGAATGTGTACGGTTATGGGTGAAGGAAGTGCATGAGCGAGACAAACGTGAGAAAGCGCTGTTTGATAAAGAGCAACGGAAGAATGATCATGTGCGAGCACAGGAAGCGAAGCGTCGGGAGGAAAGAGAACTGACGGAGAGACAAGAGAAAGAGCGTAGGTTGCAAGTCTCGGGTCAATATGCTGTCCGTCAGCCACTTTATCCTGTCCTTACTAATCTTGACGATGATTTTTATTTATTAGATCGCTCTCCGCCCCCTTATGTTGGCGCGTCTGCCCCGAGGTCACAGGATTCTGGATCGGCTTCGGATAAGGTAGACACGCGGTCCATGTTATCGGTTGACCGAATGGGTGAGCTTCGGAAAGTTTCTTTTCGTGCACTTAAGGGCAAGTTATCCCTCACTGAATTGTTGGACTCTTGGGAAAAGTGGCAGGATAGAGAGAAGTTGTATTTTTTGGGACACTTTTCAGATGAAGTGATTTCTGCTTTTCGGAAATATTCAGAAGTTTTTGAGCCTGATGATGTAGTATTAGATGCCAAAGCATTACGTAACGGTGTTTTTTCTCCCTCTAAGGCGCCTGATGTGGCTCGACGGCTGTTTGCATTACGGGACGCGGTGAGCAACCTTAAAGAGAGAGCGCGCCAACAGGCAGGGGAGCAGGAGCAGTCGAATCCACGTGTCGGCGATGACCAGTCATCTACCTCCCACTCAGATAAGAACGAACTAGTGCATGCTAAACCAATGCAAGAGGCGGCACCTTTGTATGTTCCTCCTAAAGGAGCGGGAACTAGTTTGGATATTACTTCCGCCGATGCTAAGGGATATTTTGTGTATAATTGGGTTTATACTCCCTGGCATAGAGCTGATGTTATGGCATTAAAGAATGCACTGCCGGACCCCCGCAAGAATCCAGCGGCCTTTTACGAAGAAGTCGAAGGGGCCTTGAATTCTTGTACTATGACCTTAGCAGATCTAGATCTGTTTTTCGGGCTTATCTTATCGCCGGATATGTGGCGATCTGTGCGGAAGGTGGATGATCAGGCCGTTTTTAAGGCTAAATGGTCTGAGATCGAGGATGAGGATAGGAAACCCGCGCAAAAACCGCCTCAGATTATCTTAGATCTCCCCGCTGCTATTTTGACCAAGTTAAAAACGATTATCCCCCCTAAAAAGATTGACTGGAATATGTTAGCCTCGTGTAAACAGAAAGTTGATGAATCAGTTGCAGATTTCTTTACGCGCTTTGAGGAGACATTTCATGATTTTAGTGGTCAGTCACTTACGGATGATACAGGTCGACACCTTTTTGTTGATAAATATGTGGCGAATTTATTACCGGAAATAGCAGCTCGTTTAAAAGCGAGTGAAAGTTCCTGGTCCACCTCGTCTCCGACATCCCTCCTGACTATAGCTCAGTATTATGAGCGTCAGGAGCAAGAAGCGAAGGGGCAGGAGGAGAAGAAATCGAAAGATTTAAAGACAAAGGTGATGTTAGCGCAAATGTATGGTCCGCCTCGTCGGGGTGTCGATAAAGGTAGGGGAGGATTGTATGGTCCCCCTTCGGGCCGGTCAGATGTTAATCGAAATCAATGTGCGTATTGTAAACAGTCGGGTCATTGGGCCAGAGATTGTCCAGCGTTGTATGCATCTCGCCAGGGACGTGGTCAGGGACCACCGAGAGGTAGAGGGGGTTTTTCGAATTTCAGAGGAAATTCTAATGATCGTGCTCGTTTTGACCCTAATGCGCAGCAACGAGATAGACCTAATGTATTTGATCGGCAACACCAGTATCAGATGTCTGGGGCTGATCGCTCTGGGTACCATGACTCGCAGCATGCGTAGGATTGCGTTGGGTGGGGGTTGGAACCTGTTGAAGTGCCGGTTGATCAGAAGGGTCCTTATGTTTCAGCAAAAGTTTTGGGGTCGACTGATCGGTTCCTAGTTGATACAGGAGCCACCCGCAGTGCGCTGTCTAAACAATTGGTTCCGAGGGCTCCCCCATCTGGCTTAATGGTTACATCGGTAGGGTTTGATGGTACACTCTCTTGAAGCCCTCTTTCCCGTCCCCTTGCATTTCATGTTGATCCCTTTTCTGCACCCTGTCCGTTTCTGCTTGCCCCGAACACACCTGACAACATTTTGGGTCTTGATATGCTCAAGCACTTCAGAGCTACGATCCGCTGCTCCCCCGCTGGTGTGCGTGTGATCTTGAATGATAATCACCCTATGACTGACCGTATGTGTGTGGTTGCAGAAGATACTGTCTTGGCTTCCCTCCCTCGTACTATGTGGGCTACTTCGGATACTGACGTGGGACAGATGGTGATTCCGCCTGTCCACATTAGTGTCCAGGAGGGTGCGGTGTTACCGCGCCTCCCTCAGTATCGTATTTCCCAGGAAGGGGAGGAGGCGCTTATACAGATTGTGCAGGATTTGATTAAGGTGGGAGTAGTGGAAGAAGTCCCCTATAATGTTTGCAACAGTCCCATTTTACCCATCTTGAAGAAAGATGCGGATGCCAAAGTTTATCGGTTTATCATTGATTTAAGGGAAGTAAACAAGATCGTGAAACCTCAGTATCCGGTGGTTTCTGATATCACGACGTTACTTACTCTGGTCCCGCCGACGGCGACCACGTTTTCAGTTATTGATTTGAAAAATGCTTTCTTTTCGATTCCTATTCACCCTGATAGCCGATACCTTTTCGGCTTTACTTTGAATAATAGGTCTTATCGATTTTGTAGAGTGCCTCAGGGCTACACAGAAAGCCCTAGCATTTACAGTCAAGCGTTGAAAAGGCAATTGGATTCCTTTGTTCTACCCGGGGGTGTCGCCCTTATACAATATGTCGACGACATCTTGTTGGCGGCTGACACCCCTGAGCTGTGTGAGAAAAGTACGTTATCCTTGCTTTCCTTTTTGGCATCTCACAATCACAAAGTGTCAAGGAAGAAATTGCAATTCTGTAGACCAAAGGTGACTTATTTGGGTCACCTTTTGTCTAAGGAGGGGCGTGCACTCACATCAGATCGTATTCAAGCAATTTTGGACACGCCATTGCCTTCCACACAGAAGGACGTGCGTGCATTTTTGGGTCTGGTTTCTTTCTGTAGGCAATGGATATTGGGGTTTTCACATATAGCTAAACCATTGTTAGCCCTTTTGACAAAGGACACACCGATTCCTCTTCCCTGGTCAAATGAGTGTGAAATCGCTTTTCAGACATTGCGACAGGCCCTTTGTTCAGCACCAGTGTTAGGGACCCTGATTATACGAAGCCTTTTTCCCTGTATGTGCATGAGAAAGATGGATGTGCATTATCAGTTTTAGTGCAGATGCACGGCGACAAGCAGCGCCCTTGTGCATATTTTTCGGCTGTACTTGATCCTGTTGCCCGAGCATTGCCTGGTTGTTTTCGCTCGGTTGCGGCGACAGCTGTGTCAATACGTCAAAGTGAGGGAATTGTGTTATCCCATAAGCTGTTGGTATTAGTCCCCCACGCTGTGGATGCCCTGCTTAATCAGACAAAGACGCAGCATCTGACTAGTGCCCCTTTAACGGGATATGAGTTGACGCTTTTGGCTCCTCATATTACGTTAAAAAGGTGTGTAACGTTAAATCCGGCAACGTTGTTGCCGTTTCCGGAAACTCAGCCTGAAGCGCAAAAAGCACACGATTGTATTCTTGTGACTGAGGAACAGACAAAGGGTCGTATTGATCTCCAGGATACGCCCTTTTCAGATGTAGATGTGTTAAAAATTGAAACAACGATGTGATTAAGCATTCACTAAAGACATGAACTCCCCTCTGCTCGGAACGGGTTCTCTTCTTATGTTGTCTAATGTCCGGACTCCATTTTGTATTGTCATGTCTCCACGTGCTGTACACGAGAAGAGTCCTACCTTCTCGTCAGTTGCTCTTGTAATCTGCCTAGTAACAGTCTATGAATAGCTCCTTTGTTCGTCTGGCGCATGCCCAGACTTGACCACATCTGCTATCAGTTAATCCTCGCTTGACCACGTTTTCGCGGGCTCAGGAAATTGGTTACTCCGCCCACATATTGGTTCTGTATCGAAAATGTCCATAAAAGGTAAAGACGCTTGCCTCATGATGTATCCACCCACCTATGAGCCCCTCTGTTGTGTATAAAAGGGGACCGTGTACGCAAGTTCTTTGTACTACTCTATGCAATACTGAAGAGTGTTTTATAGGTTGTAGGACCACCCTTAAGGGTTAATAAACTTTGTCTTTGTACTTTGCAGTTTCCGTGCCAACTTCCTTGTAGATTCCATTGCAGGAGAGCGAACCCTTGTGTCCTGCAGGCCTAGCTGGGGCCTGTATTCATCAATTGGCGCCCGTCACGTGGGGCTCATCGGCGACTCGGATGTTTGAAGGACTGGTCGTGACGAAGGTGAGGAATTTGGCCGGGGATGTGATCACTGCCAGAGGCACTTTAGTCCTGGCATCCCAAGGTTTTCTTCCTTCCCTTCCGAACTGACCATCTGGGTGGCGCCGGTCCTCGACTGAGACCTCTTCTGTCGGTTCTGCCGTGACAGCCGTTTGGGCGAATTTTGGAGCTTGGCAGTTGGAATCTGGACACTCTTGATTGGTAAGAACCGTTGTACGGTACTTGCTCCGAGTTTTGAAGCCTGGGTTGGCTATTTGAGTTTGATTTGTGTTGACCGGTCATATCTTGTATTGATTGATGTGAGAATATATGCGTTGCAACACATATAGGCAGGTAATGTGGAGATATTTCTCCAGAGTTGTGTAAATTTGAACGGCGCAAAGTTTTAAGTGCCATTTATTTGATAATACTACATATTTTGCATTATTTCTGAGCATGCCTGCTTTTAGCGCACTCCGTAAGTGGTGCTGCTGCTTTGGAAACCGGTTAAACCTCGAGGAATCTGCTCCAGCCCCCCCAGAGGGGACTCCTAATAGGGATATGTATGTGAAGCATGGTCTTTCCTCTATAATGTACAGCACAGTCTGGAGGAAATACACCAAAAAGGATCCTGAGTTACGATGGCCTTTGTATGGATCGTTTGATATGCGTAAGATTGAGTATGTGGAACAGTGTATGTGTAAACGGCGTGCTCGTCAAGATATGTTCGAGTGTGTGCGATTATGGGTGAAGGAAGTGCGTGAGCGAGAAAAACGTGAGAAAGCGCTGTTTGATAAAGAGCAACGGAAGAATGATCATGTGCGAGCGCAGGAAGCGAAGCGTCGGGAGGAAAGAGAACAGACGGAGAGACAAGAGAAAGAGCGTAGGCTGCAAGTGTCGGGTCAATATGCTGTTCGGCAGCCTCTTTATCCTGTCCTTACTAATCTTGATGATGATTTTTCCCTATTAGATCGTTCCCCGCCACCTTATGTAGGTGCGTCTGCTCCGCCAGTCCAGGATTCCGGATCGGGTAAAGATAGGATAGACACGCGATCCATGTTATCTCTTGAGCGCTCGAGTGAGCTTCCGAAAATTTCTTATCGTGCAGTTTCAAATAAGCTGTCTTCTGCAGAGTTATTACCGACTCTGGAAGGATGGCAGGATAGGGAGAAATTGTATTTTGCTGCCGTTTTCTGATGAGGTGGTTGCTGCCTTTCGCAAATATTCTGATGCTTTTGAGCCGCAGGAGATCGTGTCGGATTCTAGAGCACTACGTAATGGTACTTTCTCTCCCTCTCAGGTGCTTGGTGCGGTCCGACGTCTGTTTGCGCTACGGGATGAGATGCTTCGACTACGGGACGAAGCGCGCCGGAAGAAGGAGGAGGAGAGCTTGGCCTTGCAGGCGGATGATCAGCAGCTGTCTTCCTCCCAGTCAGATAAGGGCGAACTAGTGCATGCTAAACCCATGCGAGAGGCGGCACCTTTGTATGTTCCTCCTAAAGGAGCGGGAACTAGTGCGGATATTACTTCTGCCGATGCTAAGGGATATTTTGTGTACAATTGGGTTTATACTCCCTGGCATAGGGCTGATGTTATGGCATTAAAGAATGCATTGCCTGATCCCCGCAAGAATCCAGCGGCCTTTTACGAAGAAGTTGAAGGGGCCTTGAATTCTTGTACTATGACCTTAGCAGATATAGATCTGTTCTTTGGGCTTATTTTACCACCGGATATGTGGCGATCTGTACGGAAGGTGGATGATCAAGCCGCTTTTAAGGCTTGGTGGTCTGAGATTGAGGATGAGGATAAGGAGAGGAAGCCCGCGCAGAAACCGCCTCAGATTATCTTAGATCTCCCCGCTGCTATTTTGACCAAGTTGAAAACAATTATTCCCCCTAAAAAGATTGACTGGAACATGTTAGCCTCGTGTAAACAGAAAGCTGATGAATCCGTTGCAGATTTCTTTACGCGCTTTGAGGAGACCTTTCATGATTTTAGTGGTCAGTCACTTACGGATGATACGGGCCGACACCTTTTGCCGATAAATATGTAGCAAATTTATTACCGGAAATAGCAGCTCGTTTAAAAGCGAGTGAAAGTTCTTGGTCCAGCGCATCCCCGACATCCCTCCTGACTATAGCTCAGTATTATGAGCGTCAGGAGCAAGAAGCGAAGGGACAGGAGGAGAAGAAATCGAAAGATTTGAAAACGAAGGTGATGTTAGCGCAAGTGTATGGTCCGCCCCGTCGGGGTGTCAATAGAGGTTGGGGAGGATTCTACGGTCCGCCTTCGGGTCGCTCAGATTTAAATAGGAATCAATGTGCGTATTGTAAACAATCGGGTCATTGGGCCAGAGATTGTCCGGTGTTGTATGCCTCTAGTCAGGGGCATAATCAAGGTGCACCGAGAGGTAGAGGGGGTTTCCCGAATCTCAGAGGGAATTCTACTGATCGTGCTCGTTTTGAACCTACCGTGCAGCAGCGAGATAGACCTAATGTCTTTGATCGACAGCACCAGTATCAAGTGTCAGGGACGGACTGCTCTGGGTACCATGATTCGCAACATGCATAGGAATGCGTTGGATGGGGGTTAGAATCAGTTGAAGTGCCGGTTGATCAGAAGGGTCCTTATGTCTCAGCGAAGGTTTTGGGTTCTACTGATCCGTTCCTAGTAGATACAGGAGCGACTCTTAGTGCGCTGTCTAAGCAATTGGTTCCGAGGGCTCCCCCATCTGGCTTAATTGTTACATCGGTAGGGTTTGATGGTACACTCTCTCGAAGCCCTCTTTCTCGACCCCTTGCATTCCAGGTTGATCCCTTTTCTGCACCCTGTCCGTTTTTGCTTGCCCCGAACACACCTGACAACATTATGGGTCTGGATATGCTCAAGCATTTCAGAGCTACGATCCGCTGCTCCCCTGCTGGAGTGCGTGTGATATTAAACGATAATCACCCTTTGACGGACCGGATGTGTTTGGTAACAGAGGATACTATGTTAGCTTCTCTCCCTCGTACTTTGTGGGCTATTTCGGATACTGATGTGGGACAGATGGTGATTCCGCCTGTCCATATTAGTGTCCAGGAGGGGGCGGCGTTACCACGCCTCCCTCAGTATCGTATTTCCCAGGAGGGGGAGGAGGCCCTCATACAGATTGTGCAGGATTTGATTAAGGTGGGAGTAGTGGAGGAAGTTCCCTACAACGTCTGTAACAGTCCGATTTTACCCATCTTGAAGAAAGATACGGATGCCAAAGTTTATCGGTTTATCATTGATTTGAGGGAGGTGAACAAGATCGTGATTCCTCAGTATCCAGTGGTTTCTGATGGTCCCGCCAACGGCGACCACGTTTTCGGTTATTGATTTGAAAAATGCCTTCTTTTCGATCCCTATTCATCCTGATAGCCGATACCTTTTTGGTTTCACTCTGAATAATAGGTCTTATCGATTTTGTAGAGTCCCTCAGGGCTACACAGAAAGCCCTAGCATTTACAGTCAAGCATTGAAAAGGCAATTGGACTCTTTTGTTTTGCCCAAGGGTGTCGCCCTTATACAATATGTCGATGACATCTTGTTGGCGGCTGACACTCCGGAGCTGTGTGAGAAGAGTACGTTATCCTTGCTTTCCTTTTTGGCATTGCACAATCACAAAGTATCAAGGAAGAAATTGCAATTCTGTAGACCAAAGGTGACTTATTTGGGTCACCTTTTGTCTAAGGAGGGGCGTGCACTCACACCAGATCGTATTCAAGCAATTTTGGACACACCAGTGCCTTCCACACAGAAGGACGTGCGTGCATTTTTGGGTCTGGTTTCTTTTTGTAGGCAATGGATATTAAGGTTTTCCCACATAGCCAAGCCATTATTAGCCCTTTTGACAAGAGACACACCTATTCCGCTTCCCTGGTCAAATGAGTGTGACATTGCCTTCCAGCAATTGCGACAGGCCCTTTGTTCAGCACCAGTGTTAGGGACCCCTGATTATACAAAACCCTTTTCGCTGTATGTGCATGAGAAAGATGGATGTGCATTATCAGTTTTAGTGCAGATGCATGGCGACAAGCAGCGCCCTTGTGCATATTTTTCGGCTGTACTTGATCCTGTTGCCCGAGCATTGCCTGGTTGTTTTCGCTCGGTTGCGGCGACAGCTGTGTCAATACGCCAAAGTGAGGGAATTGTGTTATCTCACAAACTGTTGGTATTAGTCCCCCATGCTGTTGATGCCCTGCTTAATCAAACGAAAACGCAGCATCTGACCAGTGCCCGTTTAACGGGATATGAGTTGACGCTTTTGGCTCCTCATATTACGTTAAAGAGGTGTGTAACGTTAAATCCGGCTACATTGTTGCCGTTCCCGGAAACTCAGTCTGAAGCACGAAAAGCACATGATTGTATTCTTGTGACTGAGGAACAGACAAAGGGTCGTATTGATCTCCAAGATACGCCCTTCCCAGATGTAGATGGAGAATTGTGGGTGGATGGATCATGCCTGAAGCTACCAGATGGTACGACTTCAGCAGCGTATGCAATTACCACACTGCAAACAATAGTGGAGACAGCACGCATACCACAGAAATCAGCTCAAGCAGCGGAACTGATAGCATTAACACGAGCATGTGAGCTCAGTACAGGATTGTGTGTGAATGTTTATACAGATAGCCGCTATGCCTTCGGAGTAGCGCACGATTTCGGCCTGCTTTGGAAGGAGAGAGGGTTTCTAACGTCGCATGGAGTACAGATAATGCATGGAGAGTTAGTGCACAACCTTTTGACTGCATTGACATATCCGAAGAAGATTGCTATAATTAAATGTAGTGCCCATAAGAAAGTGGTTGATAAAGTTGGAGAAGGGAATGCTTTGGCAGACCGGGTGGCACGGGAGACGGCAATGCAGCCTGGTGCTACTGCCATGTACGTGGTGAAGTCGCAGGTAGAAAGATGGCACGATGCAAAGAGAGAAGTGCTGGAAATACGGAGGACCGCTTCTGACAAAGAACGGGAGCAATGGTCCAATGATGGAGAATTGGATGATGAGGGTTGTTGGAGGAATAAGCAGATGGATAGATGGAAGTTACCCACAGCTTTTGTACAACCTATGGTTCAGATGGCACATGGGCTAGCACATGTTGGAGCTTCCGCAATTGTAAAATTGCTTACTCAAGTCTGGGAGCATCCAGAGATTGCTAGCACGGCAAAGAGGGTAGTGCAGACCTGTATGATTTGTCTGAGGTATAACCCAGGAAAGGGTACTCGAACTCCAGCAGGAGGGTTTGCCATACCTACTGCACCCTTTGAGGTTTTGCAGATGGATTATATCCAGCTTGAGCGCTGTAACAATTTGAAGTATGTTCTAGTAGTGGTTTGTGCCTTCAGTAAATGGGTTGAGGCGTACCCTACGAAAGATAATACTGCAATGACTACAGCCAAGATGCTATTGAAGGAGTTTTTCCCTCGATATGGTGTTTGTAGACTGCTGTGGAGTGATAACGGGCCTCACTTTATAGCGGATGTTATAAAGTATGTCTTGAAGGGTCTAGGCATTACCCAGAAGTTTCATGCGGTGTTTCACCCTCAGTCTGCAGGACTGGTTGAGAAGTATAATGGTACGCTGAAGCTCAAGATCGCTAAGATCCAAGCTTCAACTTCTTTGACTTGGCCAGATGCTTTACCGCTGGCATTATTGTCAATTAGATCGATACCACATTCTCGAACCAGTCTCACGCCTTATGAGATCGTTTTTGGACGCCCAATGAATATTTGGGGTCTACCAAGGCCTAAGGCTGTGTATGATGTACCTTGTGTAATGATGAATGATTATCTGGCACAGTTAACGGATAACTTGGTTTCTATTCATCAACAGGTCCAAGAGGCGCTCCCTGATCGGCCCACAGGCGAAGGACATAGTCTCCGACCTGGAGACTATGTTATGCTGAAGATTTTTGAAAGAACGAACAGCTTGGAGCCGAGATGGGTTGGTCCTGAGCAAGTCCTACTTGCAACGAGGACGGCTGTGCGGGTTTCCAACCGAAAGAATTGGATCCATTCCCTGCACTGTCGCAAAGTGCCGCCCAGATTGGTGGAGCCTGCTGTATTGACCGACCATCGAGAAATTCTGACTGCAGAGAAAGGCCGTGCTGTGGAACCGAACGACACTGAGGAGCTCTTTCCGGACCACGTGATTCCTGGAGGAAGGCGATATCATCTCAGACCAAGGAAGTGAATTCTTCAGTATCAGGATAGGTTGTCAGAACGGCCCTTAGGTTAGTGAAACGGAGAGCCGATGTGGCAAGGGGGGGGGATCAGCCCTGCATTAGTGTAGCGACACCCGTCTTGGCCCGCTGGTGAAGAAATCAACGGCTGCCTAAGGGGAAGAGCTCTGACAACCTTTTAGTTTCAGGAAGATATTGACTTTTTCATTTTAAAATGGAGAAAAAGAAAATTCTTTGCGCAACAGGTTTTATTCTTACAGTAGCTATTGTTGGGATAACCACATGGTTTGTGGAGGATGTGACTCCTGCTCGAGAGTTGCTTGTTTTGACCACTCCAGTGCCTGAGGAGCACTATTTTTATACCCTTCCGTATCAAGAGTTGAAGCACCGTCAGTCTTACTTGAATAACACTTTCATCCAGATGTTGCATCATACTCATGTTGCCACGAATGCTACGAACTGTTGGATATGTGGCATGATGCCAGCTCACCAGAAGAAAGGAGGAACTCCGTTCATACCTCTTCCTTTTTCTCATAATGGCTCCTGTAGAGCATGGTACACTTTGCTTTTTGCCACACGGAAACCTACAGTGGGACGGTTACTCTTCAGAGTTAATAGGGAATGTCATCAAGATAAGGACGGTTATCCCCAAGCGAATGGGACAATTTGGGAATGGGAAGAGTATCGACCAGACAATGAATCGATTCCCTATATTTTCACGAACACTAGAGACACTGTGGGGAAGGACCAATTTGTGATTCAAGTGGCGCAGGCTCAAGCGGACCTGTGCGTCCAGAGTGTGGGCTATATTCCTGTTGGTGTTAGCGATTGTGTCACCGTCCTGAATATTGATGGGTTGAATAACAGTACCTTCTTAGCATCCCATAATACATACTTCGTATGTGGGAATAAGGGTTATTATCGTTTGCCAGCCGGTTGGTCTGGGGTATGTTATGTAGCATTTTTATTACCTCCTGTATTCTTGGCACCTGCATCTTATCATAAAGATTTGAAGTTGTTGAATAATGTGAATGTAAATAGGTATAAACGTACTCTATCCATTGATGACGTCGACCAGACCGATACTAGTCTGCAGCAGTATATTGATTTTAATTTAGGATTGTTCTTCTTTGTTGGAGCTGCCCTAAATAGTAGGAAAGTTCGAAGGTTAACAAGAGTTGTAGAGGCTGTGACAAATCAAACCGCTGCTGCTCTTGGGAATCTTACGGAAGAATTACAAATTACTAGAATTGTTGCATTGCAGAATCGTATGGTGTTAGATGTTATGTTAACTGACCGAGGTGGAGCATGTAAAATTATAGGAAGTAGTTGTTGTGTGTTTATTCCTGACCACACGCCATCGGTCTATAATGCTATTAACAAGTTACATAAAATTGCATCTGAGATCCATACAGAAAATGGCACTTGGACCGTTTCTGGATGGTTTTGGGCATTGATCACCACATGGGGATGGAAGGTTTCAACTGGTCTCTGTATTATCGTAGCAATTTTGTTTTCCTGTTGCATTTGTATCCAATGTGGTCCTTTACTCTGTTCCCTATGTGTGTCACTCTGTATTCCTGATAAGAAAGCTATTGCCAATGTCACTTACCAGAAACATTTGACTAAAGAAATAGAAGAAATGATGAAAATCGACATATACGATGATTATTTTAATAAACCGAATGTCTTCAGTAAATGCTGAAAGGGTCGTCTGTTAAAAATTGAAACAACGATGTGATTAAGCATTCACTAAAGACATGAACTCCCCTCTGCTCGGAACGGGTTCTCTTCTTATGTTGTCTAATGTCCGGACTCCATTTTGTATTGTCATGTCTCCACGTGCTGTACACGAGAAGAGTCCTACCTTCTCGTCAGTTGCTCTTGTAATCTGCCTAGTAACAGTCTATAAATAGCTCCTTTGTTCGTCTGGCGCATGCCCAGACTTGACCACATCTGCTATCAGTTAATCCTCGCTTGACCACGTTTTCGCGGGCTCAGGAAATTGGTTACTCCGCCCACATATTGGTTCTGTATCGAAAATGTCCATAAAAGGTAAAGACGCTTGCCTCATGATGTATCCACCCACCCACCTATGAGCCCCTCTGTTGTGTATAAAAGGGGACCGTGTACGCAAGTTCTTTGTACTACTCTATGCAATACTGAAGAGTGTTGTATAGGTTGTAGGACCACCCTTAAGGGTTAATAAACTTTGTCTTTGTACTTTGCAGTTTCCGTGCCAACTTCCTTGTAGATTCCATTGCAGGAGAGCGAACCCTTGTGTCCTGCGGGCCTAGCTGGGGCCTGTATTCATCAGATGGAGAACTGTGGGTGGACGGATCATGCCTGAAGCTACCAGATGGTACTGCTTCAGCAGCTTATGCAATTACCACATTACAAACAATAGTGGAGGCAGCACGCATACCGCAGAAATCAGCTCAAGCAGCGGAACTGATAGCATTAACACGAGCATGTGAGCTTAGTGCAGGATTGTGTGTGAATGTCTATACAGATAGTCGCTATGCCTTCGGAGTAGCGCATGACTTCAGCCTACTCTGGAAGGAGAGAGGGTTTCTAACGTCACATGGAGCACAGATAATGCATGGCGAGTTAGTTCACAACCTTTTGACTGCGTTAACATATCCAAAGAAGATTGCTATAATTAAATGCAGTGCCCATAAGAAAGTGGTTGATAAGGTTGGAGAAGGGAATGCTTTGGCAGACCGGGTGGCACGAGAGACTGCGATGCAGCCTGGTGCTACTGCAATGTATGTTGTGAAGTCGCAGGTAGAAAGATGGCACGATGCAAGGAGAGAAGTGCTGGAAATACAGAGGACCGCTTCCGATAAGGAACGGGAACAATGGTCTAATGATGGAGAATTGGATTATGAAGGTTGTTGGAGAAATAAGCACATGGATAGATGGAAGTTACCCACAGCTTTTGTACAACCTATGGTTCAGATGGCACATGGGCTAGCACATGTTGGAGCTTCCGCAATTGTAAAACTGCTTACTCAAGTTTGGGAGCATCCAGAGATTGCTAGCACGGCAAAGAGGGTAGTGCAGACTTGCATGATCTGCCTGAGGTATAACCCAGGAAAGGGTACCCGAACCCCGGCAGGAGGATTTGCGACACCCACTGCACCTTTTGAGGTTTTGCAGATGGATTACATCCAGCTTGAGCGCTGTAACAATCTGAAGTATGTCCTAGTGGTGGTTTGTGCCTTCAGTAAATGGGTTGAGGCCTACCCTACGAAAGACAATACTGCAATGACTACAGCCAAGATGCTATTGAAGGAGTTCTTCCCTCGATATGGGGTTTGCAGATTGTTGTGGAGTGATAATGGACCTCACTTTGTAGCGGACCTTATAAAGCATGTCCTGAAGGGTCTAGGCATTTCCCAGAAGTTTTATGCAGTGTTCCACCCTCAGTCTGCAGGATTGGTTGAGAAGTATAATGGTACCCTGAAGCTTAAGATTGCTAAGATCCAAGCTTCGACTTCTTTGACTTGGCCAGATGCCTTACCGCTGGCATTATTGTCAATTAGATCGATACCGCATTCTCGAACCGGTCTCACACCTTATGAGATCGTTTTTGGACCCCAATGAACATTTGGGGTCCACCGAAACCTAAGTCTGTGTGTGATGTACCTTGTGTAATGATGAATGATTATCTGGCACAGTTAACGGATAATTTGGTTTCTATTCATCAACAGGTCCGGGAGGCGCTCCCTGATCGGTCCACAGGTGAAGGTCATAATCTCCGACCCGGAGACTATGTTATGCTGAAGATTTTTGAAAGGACGAACAGCTTGGAGCCGAGATGGGTTGGTCCTGAGCAAGTCTTACTTGCAACAAGGACGGCTGTGCGGGTTTCCAACCGAAAGAATTGGATCCATTCCCTGCACTGGCGCAAAGTGCCGCCCGGATTGGTGGAGCCTGCTGTATTGACCGACCATCGAGAAATTCTGACTGCAGAGAAAGGCCGTGCTGTGGAACCGAACGACACTGAGGAGCTCTTTCCGGACCACGTGATTCCTGGAGGAAGACGATATCATCTTAGACCCAGGAAGTGAATTCTTCAGTATCAGGACAGGTTGTCAGAACGGCCCTTAGGTTAGTGAAACGGAGAGCCGATGTGGCAAGGGGGGGGGGGATCAGCCCTGCATTAGTGTAGTGACACCCGTCTTGGCCCGCTGGTGAAGAAATCAACCGCTGCCTAAGGGGAAGAGTTCTGACAACCTTTTAGTTTCAGGAAGGTATTGACTTTTCATCCTAGAATGGAGAAGAAGAAGATTCTTTGCGCAACAGGTTTTATTATTACAGTGGCTATTGTTGGGATAACCACATGGTTTGTTGAGGATGTGACTCCTGCTCGGGAGTTGCTTGTTTTGACTACTCCAGTGCCTGAGGAGCACTACTTTTACACCCTTCCGTATCAAGAATTGAAGCATCGTCAATCGTATTTGAATAATACTTTCATCCAGATGTTGCATCATACCCATGTTGCCACCAATGCTACGAACTGTTGGATATGCGGTATGATGCCAGCACATCAGAAGAAAGAAGGCACGCCATTCATACCTCTTCCTTTTTCCCATAATGGCTCTTGTAGAGCATGGTACACTTTGCTTTTTGCCACACGGAAACCTACAGTGGGACGGTTACTCTTCAGACTTAATAGGGAATGTCATCAAGATAAGGATGGTTATCCCCAAGCGAATGGGACAATTTGGGAATGGGAAGAGTATCGACCAGACAATGAATCGATTCCCTATATTTTCACGAACACTAGAGACACTGTGGGGAAGGACCGATTTGTGATTCAAGTGGCACAGGCTCAAGCGGACCTGTGCGTCCAGAGTGTGGGCTATATTCCTGTTGGTGTTAGCGATTGTGTTACCATCCTGAATATTGATGGGTTGAATAACAGTACCTTCTTAGCATCCCATAACACATACTTCGTATGTGGGAATAATGTTTATTATCGTTTGCCAGCCGGTTGGTCTGGGGTATGTTATGTAGCATTCTTATTACCTTCTGTATTTTTGGCACCTGCATCTTATCATAAAGATTTGAAGTTGTTAAATAATGTGACTGTAAATAGGTATAAACATACTCTATCAATTGACGATGTTGATCAAACTGACACCAGTTTGCAACAGTATATTGATTTTAATTTAGGATTGTTCTTCTTTGTTGGAGCTGCCCTAAATAGTAGGAAAGTTCGAAGGTTAACAAGAGTTGTAGAGGCTGTGACAAATCAAACCGCTGCTGCTCTTGGGAATCTTACGGAAGAATTATAAATTACTAGAATTGTTGCATTACAGAATCGCATGGCATTAGATGTTATGTTAGCTGACCGAGTTGGAGCATGTAAAATTATCGGAAGTAGTTGTGTGTTTATTCCTGACCACACGCCATCAGTTTATAATGCTATTAACAAATTACATAAAATTGCAGCCGAAATCCATACAGAAAATGGCACTTGGACCTTTTCTGGATGGTTTTGGGCGTTGGTCACCACATGGGGATGGAAGGTTTTAACTGGTCTCTGTATTATCGTAGCAATTTTGTTTTCCTGTTGCATTTGTATCCAATGTGGTCCTTTACTTTGTTCCCTATGTGTGTCATTCTGCATTCCTGATGAGAAAGCTATTGCCAATGTCACTTACCAGAAACATTTGACTAAAGAAATAGAAGAAATGATGAAAATTGACATATACGATGATTATTTTCATAAACCGGATGTCTTCAGTAAATGCTGAAAGGGTCGTCTGTTGAAAATTGAAACAGCAATCTGATTAAGCATTCACTAAAGACATGAACTCCCCTCTACCCGGAACGGGTTTCTCTTCTTATGTTGTCTAATGTCCGGACTCCATTTTGTATTGTCATGTTTCCACGTGCTGTACACGAGAAGAGTCCTACCTTCTCGTCAGTTGCTCTTGTAATCTGCTTAGTAACAGTCTATAAATAGCTCCTTTGTCCGTCTGGCGCATGCCCAGATTTGACCACATCTGTTATCAGTTAATCCTCGCTTGACCATGTTTTCGCGGGCTCAGGAAATTGGTTACTCCGCCCACATATTGGTTCTGTATCGAAAATGTCCATAAAAGGTAAAGATGTGTGCCTCATGATGTATCCACCCACTTATGAGCCCCTCTGTTGTGTATAAAAGGGGACCGTGTATGCAAGTTCTTTGTGCTACTCTATGCAATACTGAAGGGTGTTGTATGGATTGTAGGACCACCCTTAAGGGTTAATAAATTTTGTCTTTGGACTTTGCAGTTTCTGTGCCAACTTCCTTGTAGTTTCCATTACAGGAGAGCGAACCCTTGTATCCTGCGGGCCTAGCTGGGGCCTGTATTCATCATATGGACATAGGTATCGTTATCTCTGAGGGCCGGTTCCAACAATGACCTGTAGTGCCTACCCCTGGGACATTGTAGTTTGCTATGGCAGGGCGGGATCTATGCAGAGTTTCCGCTCCATGTTAGCAAACTTCTGCTTCACTTCATGGAAGGAAGAGGAGAAAACTTGCTCTCGCTTTTATGAAGCAAAGCAGATTTGCTTTTGGGCAAAGGGAGCTTGTATGGAGCAGCTGGCTTTGTTCAAAAGGAATGCTGGCTGCTGCAGGAGGCATGGAGGTGGTAGGGAGTGCAGGGGATTGGGGCTATTTGTGCGGTTCCCAAACATTGTGGCCAGGCTCCGGGGATGCGGTTCCCTGGGCCTAAAATGACCCAGCTGACTTTTGAGTTAAAGGATGGCTCTAAAAAGAGCCCTTGTTTTCATCGAGTTTGTTGGAGCTACTTTAAGTGCGGATGCACAGCTTCAGGTTGAGAAAAACACGGTTTCCTTGATCTGTGAAATGAACTCCATCACTTCTGTATATGTCAGCCATATCAAAAAGTAGACTGTTGTAGATGGACCCCATTCTATGATCTCTGAAGTATGCAGACACAGCTTTGTTGACATTCTTCCTAGCTTTCTTAATCTCAGAACAGAATTGATTTGACCATTTCCACTTCTGTCTTTGGCATATATTGGAGTATACAAAGACAGTTTGAGGCAAAAGCAACATCAGTTGTGCAAAGGTATCTTTCATGAGCATTTCCAGACCTACCCCTGTCAATGTGCCTAGGTCATTCCACCACAGTGCACAATCATGAGGTCAGGGTGCTGGAGATGCAAAGAGGTCTTAATCATAAAGCAACAATCGGTGCCACTTTAATCCTCTCTGTGCAAACCATTTAATGCCCACATTTTGTCAACCTAGGTCTTTGTCAATACGTCTGTGTTCAGCATATCTTTTGCACCAGAAAACATAACTGTGTCCTATGATCCATACTAGCATTTTGAAGGTATGGCTGGAAGGAATCAAAAGATGGCTGTAGCTCATATAGTCAGTTGGTAGAATGAGAGATATGTTGAAAGGTAGAGAAGAAGTGTTTTTTTTAGAAAACGATAACTGACTGGCCGATGAACATTGTGCAGTGAAAACTAGGGTGTATGTTAGTTTCGTGAAAAAGTATGTTTCTGATTGGTCAATAAAAACATGTTTGAAACATACACTACATATGATACGATCAGACATGCAGAACTCAACCACACCTGCTGCTTGCATTTGGAAGGTACTGTTCTGAACTTTAAAAAATGGTGAACGTGTGACCCGCACGTGCCGTTGAATGTTGCAGAAACTGTTGGTATGAAACATGGCAATAAGGGGGAGGAGTAGAAATAACTGTGGTATTAAACTATGAAATCGAAAAATAATTACAACTGATAAGCTATTAAAGGTAGTTTTTGAAAATGAGTGAGTAATATGACTAGAAGAAGTGTGTTGTTGCAAATTTGCAGTACTAGAAATAGGCTTCAAAATTGTCGGAAGGGTTTGGTGCTGTATGGCGATGCAGCAGTGTGGGGTAGTCTCCAAAGCACAAAATAAGAGAACCAGTTTGGGGCATATTAGAAGAGAGTTAAAAAGGGTTAACCAATAGAAATGTGTTTTGCAATTTGAAAAAATTAAGGAAGGATTTTGATTTGCTATTTACATCTATTTCTGTGCGGAAAGATAGGGAAAGTTTGTCACTAGTGGTTCTATTCTTGATGAGAGTCTTGAATTACATTCATTGTGTGAAAAAGAAAAATATTGCATTCGTTTGTGAAATTTGAAATCTGCATACCAAAAACAGGTGATTACAAATTAATAAGGTGTGTTATATATTGTGTAGTAGTGGTTGTCTTTGAGGTGATATTTTTAAGTTTGAAAACAGTATTCCTTTTAAAATACGTTTTACTGGAGTGTGCTGTTTCACATTTGTTACAAAATGTACATAGAGTGTGAGTAGTTGGTGAACAAGTACCCCACATATGTTTAGGTGTGTTCGAGAAAGAAGGAGTGTAGTGTGTCATGTTCAAAGGAGTGTGTGGTTTTGAAAGTGAGGGTTAATTTGGGATCCAAAATCGACCTAGGCAATATGAAGGAAATGTTGCACGTTTGCAGATGGTGCCTTGTCGAAAAATACTGGGGAGGGGGGTTAGAAGAGGAATGTTTTGAGAAATGTTGTGTGCAGATGTTGTGCTGGGACTTTTGAAACTGCTGAGCTATATTTGCATACAAGTGAAGGGAACTGTCAAAATCCCTGGCCATGTTGAATGTCCAGATATAAGAAGACCTGCAGACCGAGAGACTACGAATGACATTTTCCTTTCTACATGTATTTTTTAAACGTGTTATGGATCGGAAGATCAGATAACTATAAAACACTGGTATATATCTGTTTTCATGTTTTTTTAAGTATGTGCTACTAGGAAAAGGCAAGATGTACGCATGCTTTCAGTAATATGGTGAGACTTTGAACCGTGATACTGAAAGGGTTTGTGATTTGCATTTGAGTCAACACTGTTAGTAGTTGCTGAGTAGTGAAGATGCAAAAGCCAGATTAGGTCGAAGACATGCTGGTAAAGGGATTAGTGATTATGGTACTTCGTATGAGTCTTTGGAGAGGTATTGTTGAAGTGCGCTGTATATATTTCTCCAACCTCCCGTTCCTGGCCAAAACCTTGAAGAAGTGCGTTCTCCAACAGCTTAAACATATTGATGACTTCCGACCTCCTCGACACCTTTCAATCGGGATTCAGGAAAGGGTGTAGCACTGAAACAGCCATGCTTAATATTTCAGACGATATACACAGAGCCTTAGACCAAGGGGAAGCCTGTCTTCTCATCCTTATTGACCTATCTGCGGCCTTTGACACAATTAACCACCTAGCTTTAGTTGAGACTCTGAAGGGTCATTCTAGCATTGATGGCATGGTCCTAAAATGGTTTGCTTCCTACCTCCAGCACCGGTCACAACAAATTAAAATCAACTCCTGTCTCTCTAAACCAACACGAGTCATACTCGGGGTACCTCAAGGCTCGATCCTCTCCCCTGCCCTCTTCAATCTCTTCATGGAACCCCTTACAATCATTCTGAAAGAAGCAGGAGTTAAATATCACCTATATGCAGCGGACACTCAACTCTACTAGAAAGTCAAATCACCCAGCGAAATTCAACACCTCATTGTCACACTAACCAAAATCCAATCCTCGTTTAACGCAAACCACTTAAAGTTGAACCCAGACAAAACAGAATAAATACGGTTCTTTACAAAAAGTAACCACCTTCCTATCCATGACTGGCTCAAGAACCTGGATGCCCTAAATTGCTCCCTCACTATAACCGACTCGGTTAAGTCACTAGGCATTACCTTGGACAAGAACTTATCGATGAAGGACCACATCAAAAACTCTACAAAAAGTGCGCTGTACTCTTTAAAACACCTGAAGAAAATGAAACCTTTCATTCCCAAGACGATTTCAAGATTGTTGTTCAATCCCTAGTCCTATCCAAATTGGACTACGGGAACGCCATCCTTACAGGGACACCAAAAGCTCACCTAGCTCCTCTAAGGACAGTCCTTAACATGGCTGCTCAACTCAGAACAGGGGTCACATCACACCATCCCTCCACTTCCCCAACTGGCTACCCATTGAAGGAAGATGTATCTACAAATTGGCCTCACACACACAAAACCCTCCACTCACATTCTCCCAAATCGTGAACAGCAAACTGGTCAAAGCTGGAAGATCCAGATCCCTGAGAAGTTCAAACTCATTTCTTCTCATCCCTCCAAAATACAAAGAGACAGCCACTCAGTCCTGATCCTTTTCTGGTAAAATACCCAGGATATGGAACTCACTTCCGATTGACCTCAGATGCATCCCCTCCTTCCCGTGCTTCAAGAGGGACCTGAAACTCATTCTCCTCAAGAAATACCTTCCATCATAGTCAACGAACCAAGACTCCAATAACCTAGTTGACTCCCTGCTTATTTGTCCATCATGGATAAGTGGAGATTGGACTGTTTTCAACCTCGTGAGCTCCCCCTCTATCCTTCACTGCATGCCAAATTATAATGGGTTGCTTATATCGTCATGCACCGTTATGTCCTGCTATGCAATGTACGACTACTTATAATGTTCGGCTTTTATCTGTATGCATCCATCTGTCATGGTATGTTATGCACCTATGTATGTAAAGCACTCTGATACCCCCGGTCTAGCTAGCACTATATACAACTTAGAAAATAAAATAAATAAATAAATAAAATATTTAAGTTCTTTGTGAAATGAGGAATGCAGTCTTTTATGTTGAAAGGACTGCATGGTGTTGTGACTAAGGTATAGGGTTGAATTAGGATCGAAAATTGGCCCAGTAATTGTAAGAGAAATAGGGATGTTTGTAGATTGTACCTTGTCAGAAAATACAGGGGGGCGGGGCTGTTTGCTTAAAAGAGATACATTTTATGAATGTCAGGGAGATAAAAAAGAAATGGAAATGTTAACTGCATATTTTGTGTATGGATTTGTTCATGGTGAAGTACATGTGAATATAAGTCTGTGGTTCCCAAACTGTGAGCCATGGTTCCCTGGGGAGCCATCAAAAGCCAGTGGAGCCGCGCACCAAGCAGCTTAATGCATTTAATGTTGAAGAGTCTCTTGGTTTCAGTTAAACTAATTAACTTTAACGCATGATGTTGATGATTTGTAAGTGACATGCCTAAAGCTATAAATGTAGTGCTTAATAGATGGCACGTCAAAGGAAATGACCTCCATATTTTACTGGATCCCCACATTCAAACACTCCCAAATGAAGCTGTAGATCCCTGAATTATTTTGTTAGACTCGTTAATAGTTTCATTTTGTTTCCAAATGCATTTTACACCAATGTAAGTTATCAGGACAGTACAGTTGTCCTGTCTATTAAACACTAAGTATTATTAAGTATTGACATTTGTAATTGAATCATAGGTACTTCCAGTACACATTTCGTACAGAGCACACACACATTTCCAGACAGGTCTGTTCTCTCCCGGAGTACAGGGAAAAAAAAACACCATATAGGGCATAATGCCAAAATTTGGAAGCAAGAAAGAGAAAGGTTTTAAAAAAATAAGAGGAATTTATATTACTTGAATCTATTTGGAGCCAATTTTACTGAGGAGACAGCAAAAATAAAGCTGTATGTGGTTTAAAAAATCATGGGTCACCCTGCTGAGACAGGTGTCAACCCACACTGGTCTTCAACCTGTCAAGCACTCCACTGTCACAAAAAGAAGAAACTGTACTCAATAAGG
The DNA here is from genome assembly GCF_964204655.1 of Triturus cristatus. Classification (NCBI taxonomy): domain Eukaryota; kingdom Metazoa; phylum Chordata; class Amphibia; order Caudata; family Salamandridae; genus Triturus; species Triturus cristatus. The sequence continues at coordinate 55,914,161 of NC_140587.1, forward strand.
GTCTTTTGTTCGTCCCTACTACCAAACTGAATAAATTCAAACTTCATGCGGAACTAGCAGAGTTTTTTTTTTAGAAAACTCAAGCTCAAAGCCTTTTTTGAGAAAGAAAAAACAAGTGATGACCAAAATGACATCAAGACCAATGAAACAGGCTTGAAACTAAAATCCACCTTCATGCCTCCACCTGCCAGCACCCCAGCAGAAATCACTACATTTGAACAAGCAGTCTACCATGACATAGAAAACATGGAAAAAACTGAAACCTTCAGCAACCTCTTCAAAGAAGATAGGGAGGTCATCCTTAAACTGCAGGATAACCCCACATTGATCATAAAACAGGCGGATAAGGGCGGAGGCATTGTCCTACAAGATAAAACAGACTACCACAATGAATGCTGCAGACTCCCGAGTGACACACGGAATCACAAACTTCTAAAGACGGACCCAACCAAGACCCTGCAATCAACCATCCAATCCCTAGACGAGCAAGAAGAAGAGGCTTGACAGATTTCAAAGCAGGAAGCGGATTACCTGTGCACCAAAAACGCGAAAGTGCCATACTTTTACACTGTACCAAAGATTCACAAGGAAGCAAGACCCCCACCGGGGCGCCCAATTGTGTCAGGAATTGGCTCCCTTCTAGAGCCTCTGTCCAGATGCTGCGATTTCTTCCAGAACTCCCTGGTGCAGAGGACAACCACATACATCAAAGACACTAAACATCTCCTCAACGTCATCAATGATCTGACCTTTGACCCCACTTCCCAACTACTAGTGGGGTTGGACATCGAAAGTCTCTAGAAGAGTCTGCCACAGGACGCCACCTTACAGGTCCTGCATTACATCCTTATGGACACACCCTGGGAATACCATACACCCAGAGAATATATCCTCAACTATGCAACTCTGGCCTTAAAGGAAAACTATTCCAAATATGAGGGGCGGTTCTACCTCCAAACCAATGGTACCTCCATGGGGAGCGTTTTTGCCCCCAGCGTGGCAGGACTTTACGTCCACCATTTTGAACGGATACACATATCCATCCCCAGCAACCCACACACTCCCAACATTCAAGTGTGGCGTCGTTACATTGACGATATCTACATGATCTGGAAAGGCACCACAGCATCGTTGACTAAGTTCCTCTTGTGGCTTAATGAAAGGGACCCATACTTAAGATTAACGTGCTCATCAAGCCCTACGACCCTGGCATTTCTGGACCTCAATATAACAGCAGAGGATGGTGTTCTGAAAACCACCACATCATCCACAAGCACTGGCGGATCCTTGACTCAGGCAGCAGAAACTGGGAACCTCCATTCTTTGCCTACAAGCGTGCCAGCAACCTCAAGGATCGACTAGTATCCACACGGCCCAGACCATCACGAAAACCAACCGAAAACACTGTACTGAACAGCTGGGGTTTTCCCAATGTCACAGGACACTACCCATGCAACAATTGCAGCGTGTGCCATCTCACACGCCCATCCAAAACACTCGACCTGGAGCTACCTGGAAGCAGTTACGACACACCAACTGCAACTCTACAAACGTGGTCTATCTGATTGAATGTCCATGCGGCATACGCAATGCGGGCATGACGACACGCAAAATCAGGACTAGAATAGTAGAGCACCGCAGCACAATCCAGTGTAAGAAAAACATCAGTCGCTTAACAGGTCACTACTTCCAACTGGGACACACTACAAATGACATGTCCTGGACAGTGATCGAACACTTTGACTATAACAACAGTAACAATGAAAAGTTCCTAGTCAACAAGGAACAACGGTGGATTTAACGCCTATCCACCCAGCTACATGGTTTAAACAACTGTATCCCTTGGCACAGCCTTAACTATTGACCAGTAACTACCTAAACAAGAGGTGGTGAGTCGGGATCATGAAAAGCATGGTAGATCCCCCAGCTCTACTTGGCCCCCTATATACACTGGACACAGGGGCATGAAGATCCATTCCCGACTAAATGTATGACGCATTTGATCCCTTAAGACACTGCACGCCCAGCACAGAACCTTGTTCCCCCGTCCCAAGAGGGCATATCACATTCCTAGTCCCAGTCACCCTAACTGGACACAGGGGCATCAAATTCCATTCCCCACTAAACGTGTGATGCATTGACCCCTTCAGACACTGTGCGCCCAATACCGCACCTTGTTCCCCCGTCCCAAGAGGCATATAACACCCTTAGTCCCAGTCAACCTTGCCGGACGATATGCATGATTGACATGCACACAATGCCAACCACTCTGCCTCCAGAAATACTACTCCCAAGGGTTTTATTCCCCTATGCTTTTTTCTCAGTCACTGCCTCTATATAGGGCTTCCTTACACACTAATGCTCCGACCAGGTGAAATACGCCGAACGGCCTTGACCGGGCGCATCCGCCCCACGTCATCTCAGACGGCCACATTCATCACGAGGAGTCCTGTTAGTCTGTCGTCCATGTCCTTCTCCCCCTCCCCTCTCGTTCACAGAACCCAGTGGGAATTGAGCACACCTGCCATACCGGCCAATCATGGGGCATATTTAAGGATGCAACAGACATGGCCGTACTACCGACGGAGACCCGCAGAAGCCAACTAGGTTTTCACAAGGGTGCAGAGCTGACATGTAATTTAACCAACAGCCTGAAACCCCTGCCAGGATCTCATGAGGCGTTCCCTGCTAATCGTAAATGTAAGAATTATAGCACAGTTACCCGCCGAGATGCACAACCGTTAACACAGTAACACATAACTCGGTAAATGCCACATATTGCCTTCACCTGGACATTACACCGCCGTTCTTTCCGCATCCTTGCAGGTCACCGCGGCAGTATCACTATGTACATGATTTTCAGCAAAATCGCTAAATTTCACAAATATTTGTATGTTCGTCTGTATGTTTTTGTTCGTTCTTGCTTCCATGTCTTTGCCTTACAGGAAATCTCTGAGAGGGAATCCCCCTCTTACACTTAGTGCACCTGAGAGTGTGCATCACATTTTTTGGTCTAATACTACACTTAAGTTTAGATCCCACACTTTCACTTTAAGGTCCTGAGGAAAGCCAGTACATACACAAGGCCTGGCTGAAACATGTAGACCGTTTGTTGGATGTAGGAGTTCTTAATCTTTACTCCACCCACATCCACCACCTTGCTTTTACTACTGCCAGTGGCCCAAACATTAACAAACCCCTGTGGGTAATGGAACCACTGTACAGTTTTTAAATGTCACTTTCACACCACCTCACTGCACACTCAGTAAAATACGTGGTTCAGTGTAAACAGGTATTGTAGCACACCAGGGACACACTGGCGTGACCAGGTGGGCCTGATGATGAAGCATGCCACCAACTAGGTTGGTGGGTGAGGGCTTCATAAAAAAGAAAAAATCTTTTTCTTTTTAACTTAAACATACAGCCCCTCTTTATCACGTACACTGAAACTAGTTCTTCTTGATGATACATATATAATGTGGAGATCAGGACTAGTTATCTAATCCTCCCTCTCCTCTTGATAATTGAATAGTGTTGACACGTATGACATAGATAGAAATGGAAGTGCATGCAAATGTTCGTCAAGCGCAGAAACAGTGGCAATGGGGCCTACATGCATAGGGTTGTTATCTAGCATAGTAAGTGTGATAAAAAAGTTTGAGGTCATACTCTAAAAAAAGGCATGGGCAAAGAAGTGTAACTAAGAATTTCCATATATGATTATAATACCTTCATCAGGTTCATCCCAATTATGTTCAGGGAGAAAAATGCAAGCACTCCCGAGGCCAGGCTACCATCCATCCTACCCTCCCAAAAAAGTAACAGTGTGGAGCCACAGGCAATGGATCAAGGGAACATCAATAAAGTAGTAAGATGCACACCAACGTATTCAAAACTTCAAGTCATGTACTCTATTAAATCATTTTGGCGTGCAAACATGATTCGCGCTCCGTCCAGTTGCGCGTGACAACAAAACAAAACACTTTAGCACCTCCTTCGGTGTTAATACACGATGCACAGCCATATTATGGAATGAATCCAATCAATCAAAAATTGCTTCTGCTTTTCTTTTCAGTTTATCCATATTTTTACTCCATTTCTTTTTCGCTTTTTTACTCAATCCATTTTACTCATTCCAAAGAAACGTAGGAGGCATACTGGTTTCCACATGCCACATATTTATTAAAATCACCCAATGCATTTCGGGAACCAAATCCCTTCATCAGGGGTATCTAAAACGCAAAATTTATGTGTATAAGTGCCAATTAACTCCATCATTACTAATTTAGTCAATAAAACAACATTATCATATGAGCTTGCATCATTTTAAACATGGGATTTTCCTTGTGCCACGGTAAGCGTATGTTTACGCGTTATAGTGAAAGGCCTATTAAAGTTTAGGTGTAAAAATAATTAACGCATAACATGGTTGATAGTTTAACCTTTTCTAAGGAATGTCATGTTTAACAGCAAAATCGTTTATTGCCATGATGATTAAGTCAGATAGTTAGATGCAATGGGTAGCTGTAATGGGGGTGCATATGATAATGTTGTTTTATTGACTAAATTAGTAATGATGGAGTTAATTGGCACTTATACACATACATTTTGCATTTTAGATACCCCTGACGAAGGGATTTGGTTCCCGAAATGCATTGGGTGATTTTAATAAATATGTGGGATGTGGAAACCAGTATGCCTCCTACGTTTCTTTGGAATGAGTAAAATGGATTGAATGAAAAGTAAAAAAGCGAAAAAGAAATGGAGTAAAAATATGGATAAACTGAAAAGAAAAGCAGAAGCAATTTTTGATTGATTGGATTAATTCCATAATATGGCTGTGCATCGTGTATTAACACCGAAGGAGGTGCTAAAGTGTTTTGAATGGATCAAGGGAGCCACGGGTTGAAAACATTTCGGAACCACTGACTAATATTCACATGTACTTCACCAGTGTGAAAAATCTGTACCCAAAATGTGCATGGGACATTTCCATTTCTTTTTTATCTCCCAGACATTCATATCGCTTGTAAAGAAGCCCCCCCCCACCCCTGTATCTTCCGACAAAGGCCATTTCTCTTATATTGACAAGGCCCATTTTGGATTTTAAATTAACCCTGTACCTCACTCACAACACCATGCAATCCTTTCAACATCAAAAACTGCATTCCTCATTTCATGAACATACTTAAAAAATATAGCCAACTTCAACTATACCTTCCCAAAAACTCATACAAACTACCATAATCAGTAATCCCTTTCCCTCTATGTCTTGGACCTCATTTCTCTTTTGCACCTTCACTACTCACCACAACTACTAACAGTGTTGTGCCTACCAAAATCCAAAGCAGAAACCCATTCCATGTCACACTTCAAAATCTCACCATATTACTGAAAGCATACATGCATCTCTCTGTGCCTTTTCTTAGTGGCATCATACTTAAAGAAACACAAACAGATGTATACTTGTGTTTTATACGTATCGGATCTTCCGATGCATAACATGTCTGAAAATACATGTGGAAGAATACACATACCTCAGCAAACTCAAAACGTTAAAACAAACACTAGAGCAATATACAATAGGCCACAATGTAACTTGCAATAGTGTGCAGCTTTTATGTATACCACTGAAAGCAATTGCAACTTTTTTATGCTGATCAGATGCCACCAGCAGCCCAGTGAGCACCTAACTGGAATCTTTTAATGTAGATGAACCTCCGTTACCTTTCTTTTACAAAACGGAGGACAGAAAGCGTCAGTAGGGGCAGGAGGGTGGTGCGTGTGGGGGTCAAGGGACGTATCATTTCCAGTCTCTCCATCTGCTGGCCCTGTAATATATGCTAATTCACCACGAGCAGGAAGCCTAACAACTACCTTCACTTATATTCACAAGTATGAGCAAACCCATGCACCAACTGTCCTGTCAAAATCTAACTTTTTGCTATCTCCCTGAAATTAATAAAACATGTCTCTTCTAAAACTCCCCCGCCCCACCAAATATTTTCCAACAAGGAACAATCTGCAACCTTGGACCATTTCCTTTATGTTCTCCGGACCGATTTTGGACCCCAATTCATCCCACTACCTTAGACACAACACTATATAATTCATTCAACATAACACACTACACTTATGTATCATTGAAATTTGTATTTGTTTAATTTACAAATTAAAAACAAATTTAAGAGAAAAATGTTCAATCTATTATTTCATATATCCAACTATCCATAATTACTTTAAAAAATATGAAAGGCACATGAACCGTTATTAAGCGATTGCATACGCTCTTTTGTACTACTGTAACTCATTCTCTGACTACAACTAAACTGTGTTGCAGATTACATAAATACATACATACTCCTGTAGTGAAAAAATGTCTGTAACAGTACTGCCTCACAGTTTCTAAGAGTAGCAGTGTATTGCCAAAATAATTGGACATTTTTTTTCATTCTAAATCACAGAATAGATAAGTTCATAGATAGTACTTCAAGAAATTCATCTATGCATACATAGTGCCTCAGTAAATGCTTGAGTGCAAAAGTACTCCCTCGCTCATTCCATAACTGCATAAGTAATCCATGATTGATTTAACTTGTCTGCTAGTACTGCCTACTTGATTCTACAAGTCCATGGCTACTGCCTAAGTGACTACATCAGTAAAAAGATATTATCTACCTCTTTACAATACTGTATGGAAACTGCCTGAGTAAAAAGATGACTTTGAGAGTAATTTTGGGGGTCATTGTAGGAATGCATGGGTAGTACTTGAGGGAATCGATGACTTCTTTCGTACTACCTGACTTATTAAGTACAAGAATAGAAACGTGGGGTTTGCATAACTGTGTTGCTAATGTCTGATTAATTCATGTCTGTAAAGCACAACCTCCATGATTGTATAAAACATTACCCAGTTCATACATTTAGCTACCTTGAAACTACTTTTATTCATGAATTAGATTCCTTGGTTTCGCATTTGGTGTCAGAAGAAACACAAGTAATTTTTCCTAACACAGAACCACACTGTTTGTTCCGTTTATTATCTAGTTTGTACACAAGTTAAATTAAACGGAAATTGTAACTTTGTCCCTAATTGAAACTTTTTTCAAACAAACTCCAGTAGCTGCTGTTATTCTCTCACTCAGTCTGCTTTTCTAAAGCATTTATCTTCTTCCAAATAACCACAACCGCTATTCCCTACAAGCAGGCGTCCCGTACATACCAACTCTTTCACAACATGTAACATGTAGTACCAATGTCTTCTGTCTTCCCCCACATGCCTTTGGAGATAGTTTGCTGTGGCCTCCCATTCCAATTTTGAAAACAGATTTTAATACCAAACACAAAGTCAAAGCGCTACTTGTTATCTCTTATCAGACTATTTTTATAGTAGAACGAGATTTCATTCATTCTCATTTTGCAAGAGCATTTGGCGGGTGCCCTTGCTGCTGTTGCTGGTTTGCGCAGTGCTCGTTCTTTAGCTCCGGCTACGAAATGGCTGCCCGTGCTGTGCTCCAACCCCATTCACATAAATTGCAGCTGTACCATGAATGGATGCTACAACTTTTTTAATGCTTGCCGTTGGCGATATTTGGCATCAGGTATAGGCGGAATTTCTGGTACGTGTATTTCACCTGCGTGCAACCTGTCTTCTACTGTCTCCGGTGTTTCTTTGAATGCGACCTGCATGTCTGCCGCTCTACTACTTCACGCAATCCCCAGGATTATTAACTGTTGCTGCGAACATTGCTGGCTCATGACAAGGACTATTCCAGAGACTCAAGCTTGATGGATGCGTTTCATAATGCAATAAGGGGGAGACAGAGTACATGCACTCATACGCAGCACCTCTTGCACCAGACTATCATTTAATATAATCCAAGTTGCCCTGACATGCTCCTGCTTGCAGAAGATTATGATGACTAGGTCTTTTCTTTCAACTTGCTGAATTGGATGGTGAGCCTCTTTGCTTGGAGAGGTGCAGATGACTTTTTGAAGCCCATTGCATATCACAGTGCTTCTGAGTTATTGGGCTTCCATAAATCTCCAGAGCTGTCATGGCCTCTTATTTCTACACTTCAAGAACTCTTTTTTTTTTTTTCTTTTTCTCATTTTGCTTCTCCTTCCTTTTTGGATTTTCAAATATTGACTTTATGAATTCTATCATACAGTTTTTTTTTTTCCCTGTATTTCAATATCTTGCTATACCTCTGCTGCAGTTTTTTTTTTTTTTTTTTTTTTTTTTTTTTAAACAAGACCTTTATTGCAAACTCACACAATACACAGCTTACAGCCTACAACCCTTCGGGCCGGCCGCGGAGGATGTACTTTGCAGTTCGTTATTAAGCACACAGCCCAGTGCCGTCAACCCGGGGGTACGACGGCGTTAGAACGGTGTGAGTGTATCACAGTGTCAAGGAGGATATTGAGGACTCCTTTTTTCCTTATATTCTATCCTAAAATAAAACTATTGCCAAACTGGTGAATAGCGCCCAACAGCCGTATTGCCCCCCCCCCCAAACAAACCAGGTCATCACGTAGCACCATAAGTCGTCTATCTACTATTGATATGACTATCGCACCCCATCCATTAGCACCCGGAGCCACCACAGCGTTAGGGTGTTTTACTTCCCTGTACTCAAGGAAAGAGCAGATCTGTCTGGAAATGTGTGTGTACTGGAAGTACCTATGATTCAAGTACAAATGTCAATACTTAATAATACTCAGTGTGTTTAACAGACAGGACAACTGCACTTTCCTGATAACTTATATTGGTGTAAAATGCATTTGAGAAAAAAAAAAAACTATTAACGAGTCTAACAAAATAATTCAGGCTTCTTCAGCTTAATTTGGGAGTGTTGGAACATGGGGATCCAGTGTAATATGGAGGCCATCTCCTTCGACCTGCCATCAATTAAGCCCTACATTTACAGCTTTAGGCATATTACTTACAAATCATCAACATCATGCGTTTAAGTCTAGTTAGTTTAACTGAAACCAACAAACCCTTCAACATTAAATGCATTAAAGTGCTTGGTGCGTGGCTCCCCTGGCTAGATATGACAGCTCCCCAGGGAACCATGGCGCACAGTCTGGGAAAGGTAATTGTCAGGCTCTCTCCCTATGCTGAATGTGCATGATTTAGAGGGCCGGCAGATCAAGAGTTTGAGAAGGACATGTTCCTTGTCTCATCCCCCCCTCCATTTTCTCACCCCCAAAGGTTTCTCCCTCTCCTCTTTCTAAAACAAAATGAACAGAGGCCCATGTACCGTGACAAATAGTATTTAGACCTTCAGTGGCCTGTTCTGCCCATTTGCGCACATGTCAAACTGTCAAAACATGAGCACATGTTCACCGACAAATGTGATCTGCATATGCAGGAGTCAGCACATTGCTTCCATTGACTGCTTGGCAACCAAAAACTATTTAAGCCACTCCCAGCCCTTTGAGATGTGCTTAGTCTGGTCTGCTCCAGTCACTTACCTGTTTCCGGTCTGTGAACCAGCTTGCGTTCTCCAGCGTCGGGTTCTTTGTCTGCAACACCATCACAGCAGTCTTCCCCATCTGATGACCTTCTGTGGCTGGCTCTGTTTGCAGCGAGTCCCTTCCGTCGTTCCATCCTCCTTCTGAGAATTCCGGAATCTATAAAGGAAGCAAATAAAGACCTGAATAAAAAACGTCAATAGCTCGCATTAAAATCTCATCTTCAGTCAGCGATTCCTGGCGAGTTATTTCATTTATTTTAAAAGACAAACATTCTTTAATAAGGATCTCATCGGATTACTTAAAGAAATTTGGAACATTATAATTTCAACTTTAGTAGTAAGAACTTTTGTGCTCGGTTCTTTCTTTCACAAGTTTTGGAGTATTGGAAAAGATTGCATTCTGAATTAATCAAAGTGAACAGAAAGATTAACAAAAGTAGTTACGGACTCGTAAATTGTTGGGTTAATGATTAACAGACATTTGAATTGTGCAACTGGTATCTGAATGTTGGGAATAACCATTGTAATTACTTCTTGTGTTCTAGGAAACCAGTGAAGGATTTCATGAGAGAATAATATTTTAGAAAAAACTCATATCTGGATTTTGAAAATGTAGGTATTTATACCAAAAAAGAAAGACGTATGAAAATTCATTGTGCGTTTGATATTCTGGTGTTACAGGATTGTTTATTTACATTTATATTAACCCTGGGCGGAGTTAGCGGAATTGCTCTACCCGGAACTCCGCAAAGTGCAAAATAAACTCCTCTGCACTACGCGGAGCTCTGCACACAGCGGAGTACAATAGAAAAATTCAATTTTCGGTGATTGCACAGTCCGCACTATGAAATCATTGTGAACGGCACCATACACACAGCAAGCGTTCCGTGCTTTCCTTTTCTGCTGCTTGAGTAGATTTTGAGGTCTCGCCTATGCAGCACGCATGCGCTGCATAGGAGAAAGACCTTTAGCTATCGATGCGCCTTTTCAGCCAAAAACGTGCACGCGTTGCATTGCTTTTAATGGCAACGCGTGCACGTGTGGCGATTCCCTTTCGGGAGCGAGCTTTGACACCATACGTTTGTAATTAACTTACAAACATATGGTGCCCCTGCTCGTTCCCGGAAGGGAAACGAGCACAGACCCCCTCCCGTCTTCCCTCCCGCCTCCTTCTTTAGCGCGAGTCGCGCGCGCGTGTTTGTTTTCTTTCGCTGATTCACCTCAAATACACGTCACTCAAGCAGCTGCTGGGTTGGATTTGCACTGTCATGAAATGCCTCGTGTTGTACTAAAACTGAGTCTTCAGTGCATGCAATGTGAATGACATCACAATGCGATGCTAGCTAAATCTGACTTTGTGCTCTTTTTAAAAAATATATATATCTGCGCAATACTGGACTGCTGATTTTAACGCAGCGTTGCCGCAATGTTAGCCAGAGATTCCGGGCCTTTTGTCCTATTATGAGCATACCTTTTCAAGCAGGCATAATGCACAGTGCACATATGCCAGCTGTGTAAGGCGCACAAACACTAAGCTACTGCGACTGAACGGCATCCATGGGCAGCCATTGTCTTCAACCTATAATTAAAATCACTGCCTATTCTTCGGCAATCGTGCTGATTGCATGCTGTAGCGCTGTGCTAGTTTGTAATTAAAACCCGTAAAGAAATGTTTGTCAAGAGCCTGGTATGTCCTTTAAATAACAAAGAGAGCTGCACATGTGTCCTGGCTGACGATTCAGCTCCGAGTTCTGCTCATGGGGTGCTTTTCAGCACAATGTTCCCATCCGACAGCGCGGCGAATAACGGATTTCACTTTTACCCAGATCCAAGGTATTTGAGTTATCGACCTCAGGACTATGACAGACCGAGCCTCTCTCCTGCTGTGTCCCGCACGTGCCATCTTCATTGCAGACTAATCGAAACAGGGAGGGAGCTAAGCAGGGTTTTCATTGGCTCCCTCTCTTTGACCGCATGCACTGCTTACATTGAGCGAGCAATTACAAACCATAACATTCTGGTCTGAAGAATCCCTCGTGCGCACAAGACTACAGGCGCTGAAAGTGATGCTAGAACAGAATGGAGTGAATGGTACATTATGTAGTTCACATCTATCAGTGCCTTAAATGGGCTTTCAGTTCAAAGTGCTGACCTATTTATGGATTCCCAATAGCATTAACAAGCATAAAGCAGCCTTGAAATCTCTGTTCAACGGAGGCTGGGAGGGACATATCCAAGGACACTGCTGTAGATTACATTCCAATCCAAAAGGCCGGTTACACGTTGTCATCTTTGCTGCAGGGTGACTGGCATTAAATGCCACATGCATGCACAGTCCCATTAACAATTAGACCAGCGTTAAAGTGCCTTAACGACACAGACTTTCCTATGTATTTGTGGCTTTGTAGAATGCCACTCAGGGGAACACATTGAAGGCTTTTCTCTCCTACATTACTTACCCACACTTCTTGAAATACCTCAGTTCTTGCCTCTACACACTCCTTCTCGATGCCCATTCTCCCACACTCTGCGCACCTGACTGAAACATGTAGACCTCACAGGATATTAGAGACATAACCCAATCTCCACATATATCCGCCCTCTCGTTTTTAATACTGCCAGGGCCCACCATTAAATTTCTGTAACTTTTCGGGACCCATTGGACAGTTTTTAACCTACACTCTTTCCCTTCACTGCAGTCTCACTTTACAAAACCCGCTCCGCTGTAGTCAGGCATCGAAGCACACCCGAGGTGCACCCGGCACCTTCTTTGGGACCCGATGATGATGCTTGCCACCAATTAGGTCGGTGGATGAGGGTCTTCATAAAAAACCAAGTGTTTTTCTCCCAGACATGGATATCTAGCTTTTATCCACTAGCTAGTTCTCATTGATATTTACCTATAGTACCAGGGGAAGTGAACTAGTCCACAGTTTTTTCTCTCTCTCTCCCTTGATTGTATCATCGGTTATTTTAACAAAGCTGTTAGCTTCTCCAGACAATAGGAGAGACACACAACTCGCACTCCGTAACACTGCGATGGCCAACAAAAATATTCTCTTAGTGAAATTGCCAGGGATGGAGCCAAGCACACAAAGGAGGGGCATTTCAATAAATACACCAATAACAAGCCAACATTTCTAAAGGACACAGATAACAACCAATGGCAATCAGTGGGTGTGCCAAAGCCAATAGAAGATGATACAACAAGTCTTCAGGATGCATGAGGAATGTTTAGGTGTTTGAACACCAGTTCCTAAGGAATCAGGTACTGAAGCGGAGTGATTGAAAGGAGGGTTGGAGTATACTGCACTTGTTTGCCACTAAAAAGTCTTATGCTGACCCTGTAAAATGTCCCGTCCTTTAATATTACCTCCAGATTATAGCACAGTGGTGCCAAACCGGACACCCTGCTGCATATGGGGATTTTCATAGGACCTCAAAGGGACCCTAAAATACAATTCAGGCAATGGAGCTCCATATGCAACGTTAAAGTCGAAATATTTTCCAGTTTCACAATGAAACCTGCCAAAACAATTGTCTTCTTTGAGTTTTTTCTTTATCAATTCATTCGATTCAGTTGCCAACTTACATCTTCCACAGGTGATTGTCTTTGTTTACCCCGGTCTGCGGACATAAAACTGCAGCATCAGAGCTGCCGCACTCTTCCACATAAGTGTACAAATGGCTGGAACAAACACACTGCTGAGCGCTTCATGCAGTTCAGGATCCCACTTTCTACTCTAACACCCACCAGCTGGCTTCCATTACTGCCGGCAGTACAAGGAAATGTTCCACTTGCCCTCAGTCTGTGTCCACTCCCTGCCCTATGTTCCATTGCAATATGCGCAGCGCCACTCTATGCCACTATACTCATCACAACTTTACTCTACACCACTGCGCTCTACATCACATAATTACCATACACATAATTCCACTGCACACCATGCCACATATTTACACTAAACAAATTCACTCCACACTACACAATTCCATGACACACTATTACACAACTAACAATTCCAATTCTCAAACCACATACATCCACTCCATAAGACAAGGGTCAAAGATGTATCAATTTACAACGCCAACAGCTCTAAATAAAAAAAAAATGCGAGACCTCTTGCATTACTAATGCTTGTTTTTCAAGGCACGGTGATACTAGGTAATTTGCCCAGACTCACAGGATGTCGAGGACGCCGAGAATTGAACCAGGTTCTCCCATTCCTAATGTAGGCAGCTGTGGCCCTAACAAGTCAACCCAAAGCACGCTGTTAAAATACATGTTTAATACACTTACATCGCTCGCCTGGTTTGCAGCCATATGGATGTACAAATATGTACGCGTGTACATACAGCTGTGGTGTAGCGCTCTAGTGCTCCGCACCACGTGATGCCTGAAAAATGCCGGGAGTGGCAGACGCCATTTCCGCACGGAGGGCTCTACGTGCGAGAGTGACCCCGGCGCTCTCCCTTGTGTTAAATAAAGTTAATCAAAGGCGCAATTCTAGCGAAGAGTCTTCCTTCCCCGCCTACGGGACATACCACAAATTGGAGACGAGGGTGGTGCGCGTGTCGCGCTTTTCGACGCTGACCTCACGTGCACGTGGAATTGTGCCTCGGCACTTTGCACGGACCGGCAAAGTTTAGGGAGAGCATGGCAGAGGGATATGGGGCATACCAGGCGCCCCCTACTGGGTCCCAGTGCGCCTACGTCCAGGAGAACGACGCCTGACAGTGTGTTGAGCACAATGAATCTCGAGCTCATCAGCCCTGCAATACATAATAAGTCCAGAGCGCAGCAGCCCTGCACTGTACCGTGTGTCCTGCGTCTAGCAGCCTTGCTATTCGGATCCTGGTGACCCTGCACACCCACAGTAAGTGCCAGTGGGAGCTCGCCGACCTGTTAGTGAGTCGCTCCTCCAAGAAGGAACCCATCCTGCCAGCGTTACGCCTCACAGCCTTGTGCAGCCTAGCAGACTGTCCTCCAGTGCAAGTCCAAGGGGTAGATCGCCTACAGGGATCATTCCGGCTGCACCCAAGCTTGACACATCCCCTGAGCATACTGCCGGGCACCGCAGGGTCAAGGAGTGACAGGTACCCGCCGATCCAACCCCAGACCCCCTGGAGCAGAGGGCCAGAGATACACATAGTCTATGGTCTACAGCCTTGGGATTGTTCGGTCCATCAATCCAGCTAGCCACCGTACTGCATCCACAGGTCCACACCCCGCAGGCCCCGACCCAATCATCCAACCAGCATGTGTGCACAGACATTTTCCCTCACCAACCCAGTCCCCTTCCTGTCGAAACCAGGGGAGCCTGCCATGAAGTGGGAAGACTGGAAGGGTTACTTCCTAAACTCTTGGTCTGCTCTGGAAGACGAAGGGGAAGAGGCATTTTCTAGAAAAAATATAGTTTTGCATAACCTGGGCCGGAGGGTCTGAGGGTATATGATAACATGGTGAAAAAGACTAGATCCCCCCCAACGACAACAATGTATTTCAACATGCGTTGGAAGATTTGGACAGTCACTACCAACCAGTGGTCTGCACTGCAATAGACCGTTATAATTTCTTCCAAAGGAAACAAACGGACACCGAGTCGATTGAAGATTACGTGGCCGCGCTGAAGCGGTTAGCGGTCACGTGCAAATTTGGCCACCTCCACAATGATCTAGTACGTGACCAGATCATAATGCACACCGTCAAGACGAGTATACAGGAGAAGCTGTGGGTTAGTGGAGATGCCCCCCTCAATGAGATAATTGCCATGGTGAAGAAAGCAGAACTTTCTAAAAGATGCGCAGCTGCGGCGAAAAAGGACAGTGACAGTAAGGCCACAGTATGCAGAGTGCAAGACACTAAAGCACACAATGCCAAAACCCCAACCCCGGTTGGGGCCCAAGTACAATAAGAAGCCCACACCGAAAGTAGTTGAACCCCACAAAGCACCTGGCGATCACAAGACTAGTTGCTACAGGTGTGGGAGTCAAGTCCACATGGCCAATGATAGACGGTGTCCAGCATTTCACGCTAAATGCTCCTTTTGTGGGGTGATGGGCCATTTTGGAAAAGTGTGTAGACGTAAACCTAGCAACAACTCAGTAAAATGTGTTATGCAGGATTCTGACTGACGGGGTGGAGGGTGAAGCGGATGAGGACAGTATTCTATGCATAGATGAACAGATTATGGGTATTGATTGCTACAGTTCTAAGAAACTCTCCTGCTTATTGTCCATAGGGGGAATACAGGTATCCATGGTGGCAGACTCATGGTCCCCCTATACCATCATTCAGTGCAATATTTGGGAGAGGCACTTCATGGTGGTCGTCCGTGGGGTGTAAGTGAGCACCTATGATGATAGGTGCTCACTTACACCCCACGGACGACCACCCTGTCATCTTCACGGGAGAGAAGATCCCCATGGTAGGGTTCCGCCCACTCCGCTTTGAGTTCAAGGGGAGGACCTCAGTTGGGAAACTGTATGTGGCGGAAAAAGGACCCTCTGTTGGGGTGGGCCGACCAAGGGGCATTAGGGATTCAACTTAACCCAGGAGGAGCAAACCATGTCCTCATTACAGACAACCCACCAACACCGGAGGGAGGTACACTGAAGGATGACTTTCCATTTGAGTTCGGTGGCACCATAGGCAAGCTTGCCAAATTCACGCACAGAATTTGCCTCAAGGAAGGGGCCACACCAGTATGCCACAAAGTACGGAACATACCGTTTAACTGCAGGGAGGCAGTGCAGATGGAACTACAGCGCCTGGAAGACAATGGTGTGATCGAGCCAGTCGAGAGCGCTGAATGGTTGGCGCCCTTGTTAGTCGCAATCAAGTCCAAGGGGAAGGTGCGCCTCTGCATAGACCTCAGGGAACTGAACAAAATCATCATAGTGGACAAATTCCTGTTGCCCAAAATTAATGAAAGGTTGGCCCAGACCAAGGGAATCCAATGGTTTTCGATCATGGACCTCACTGCAGCGTATCACCAAATCTCACTGCACCCCTCAAGTAGGAAACTAACATCCTTCATCACACCATTTGGATACTACAGGTTCCGACGCATGCCATTTGGCCTGGCTTTCGCGGCGGCCGTGTTTCAGAAACGTATGCACAGGCTATTCAAAGACATCAGTGGTGTGTAATACTTTCAGGACGACATCCTGATCATGAGAACAACCAAGCAAGACCATGATGAGAAACTCGCCACAAATTCTGTCGCAGAACGGCCTCACGGCAGAGTGGGAGAAATGCAAGTTTGGCCTTCACTCCGTCATATACTTGGGCCATGAAATAAGCGACTAGGGGATCTCTTCAAAGAGAGCCAATGTTGAGGCAAATATGGCAGCACCCACTCCTCAGAACAAAGAAGAAGTTCGCTCATTCCTAGGATTGGCCGAGTTCTACAGAAAATTTGTAAAAAATGTTGCCACCAAGACACACCACCTTCGTCAGTTACTTAGACAAAACTGCCTTCAGCTGGTCGGATGACTCCAACTGGGAATTCTTACAAATCAAACAGGATATTTGCGAGGCCGTGCCTCTACACGGTTTCGACCAATCCGCCCTCTCCATCCTCACCACAGACGCCAGCGACAAGGGCCTGGGAGCCGTCCTGTCACAAATGTCCACAGAAGGTACAGTGACCATAGAAAAGGAGATGATGGCGGCTGTCTGGGTGATGGAAAATGTTTGGCAATTTCTCTGGGGTTTGAAGTTCAACCTCAGGACGGACCACAAGTCGCTAGCCAAAGTTCTTACCTCCAGCGGCCATGCCAGCACTACACCGCGCATTGCCAAAATGATCCTCCGATTGTTGGACTATGTATATGATGTCGAATACTTACCAGGCAAAAAGAATAAAGTGGCAGATTACCTCAGCAGATCGGCAGCAATGGAAGAAGTGCCAACCCACTCCGACTGGGACGAGTACGTGATAGCGTTTACAGATGATCAGAAAGAGGTCAAAAGTACACAAGAATGAAAAGCAGCGTACGAGACGGACCCCCACTTGGTGAGCGTGAAAAAGTTTGTCATGCAAGAGTGGCCAGAGAAGAGACACTTGGATGCTGACCTCCGCAATTTTTGGGAAGTGCGGGAGGAACTGTCTATCAGTGAGAATGCCATATTCCTCTTAAGAGGGGACAAAGTGGTTCCTCCACAACAATTGGTAGAATGCCCACTCACGATCCTGCACGAGGGCCACTTAGGAATCGTGAAGACAAAGTCGTGTAAAACACTCTTCTTGGTGGCCTGCAGTCGACAACCAGGTGGAGAAGCATGTGAGGGCCTGTGGGCAGTGCAACAACGCAGACAAATCACAGACCATGCTGCGACCGCCTCTGGGAAAGTTCATCGCTCCCACAAGCCCAAGGGAAGAGTTGTCGGTCGACGTTCTGGGCCCCATTCTTGACTCGTGGGGTGTACCCAAGTACACCATTGTTTTAATGGATCGATACTCGAAGTGGCAGAAGCGGAACTGTGTAAGAAAGCGGACACGGACAGGATCTTGGCCTTCCTGACAGCCACATTCTTGAGAGAGGGAATTCCGAAATCCATCACGTGTGAAAAAGGCCCCCAGGTTACGTCAGAGAAATGGACAGCTTTCATGAAACAGAATGGCATTGTCACCAAACATACCCCGGTGTACCACCTGGCCGGGAATGGCCTCACGGAAAGTTTCAACCGCGTGATCATGGGGTTAGTGCATGCAGCCATCAGTGCTGGAAAGAATTGGGAGACGGAAATCAGACATACCGTATGGGCTTATCGCATAACTCCCACAACGACGGGATACAGTCCTTTTAAGATTCTTCGTGGCCGTGACCTCTTCACACGAGACAACACGGTTTGGATGGACCTGACGCTACAAAGCAAGTGGTCCCCAGCTGTGGTCGGAAGCAACTTGGAGAAGGCCCAGAAAATCTACACAGACCACTACAAGAAGGACAGAATGAGAGACGTCTTGTTGGAAAAGGGGGAATGGGTCCGAGTGAAGTTGGCACAACTACGTAGGAAAGGCGACAGCAAGTTCAGTGAGCCTCTGCAAGTCCAAGAAACTTACTCGCGATCCGCCTTATTAAGCGATGGCAAAGTATGGTCCCACAGCAGAATGGCCAAGTGCAACAAAGTGATCGGATGGGACAAGGAAGTTCCATCAACAAGCACCGGAAACACCAGCTGGGGCCGGACACCGAGCAGGACGGACCAGAGCAAAACATACAGAGAAACTGCACAACAAGAAAAAATGAAGATGAAAATGACAACATGCAAGAACAGAGGAGCCCTGAGGCCACACGTCAACTTAGGCCTCAGGAACGCCACAATGTCTGTAAATTAGACACCATGCAACAAACCTCCGCAGCTCTCAATAGCAACCAGCAGAGGAATACAGAAGACACCGGATCATGCACGATGGACCCACACACCACACAAGTATCCACTACACGCACCGGCACAGGCAGGTCAGTGGTACTACCAAGATATAGAGAATACGGCATGTAATTCCTTGTAGGTTGAGCCGTGCCCCTCTATCTTTTTTTCCCCTGCCCCCCCCCAATCACAGTTATATACTCTTGGTATGTTATGAGTGCCCGGACCTTAACCTCCTGGCACTCGGTCAATGGGTTACATACAGGTCAAGTGATTATGGTATTATTAAAGGGGGAAGATATGTGGTGTAGCGCTCTAGTGCTCCACACCACGTGACGCCTGAGGAATGCCGACAGCGGTGGATGCCATTTCCGCATGTAGGGCTCTACGTGCGAGAGTGACCCCGGCACTCTCCCTTGCATTAAATAAAGTTCATCAAAGGCGCAATTCTAGCGAAGAGTCTTCCTTCCCCGCCTAGGGGACATACCACAACAGCTACAATGCGATTAACTTGTGTGTTCAGTAAATGAACACACAGAAAATATCAGCAGGCCATGTGCATACATCTGCAACTCATATCCTAGAGAACATTAGAATAACAGACATAGCTTGGGTATGCTGAGCCGCCAGACTCCTCGACATAGGTTATACAAAGTCACAGCCCCTCTCTGCCCCACCCCCAAATGGCCCCGTCCGCCGAGCACCTCAATGGCAGGCAATGGTGGGCGTCTCTGCTGTCACAACCCACAGTGTGAGCACCGCGGTGCTCCGTGCCACGTGCAGGCAGCGGGGTGTAGTGCCTTCTAAAGCATGAGGTCCTGGTGTCAAAGCGCTGGGTGGATTGAACCATCGCCTTCCTGCCATGTGGGGCGATCCTGCCGAGCAGCAGGTGCCTATTGGTTAAAGTGCAAAACCCCAAACTGCCGAAGTTCACCAGTGATGATTCACTAAATCAACCATATCCCGTGTGTCTGTCCAGCACAGTGTAAGACGACACATATTATAGAACTCATGGCATCTTTAAAGTCATTACACATTACATCATTGATGCCGCTGTCACTGGTATACAGTATTGACATGAAGCAGTTCTCAATTTGAGCCGTGTTTCCCCGTGAGGGCCACCAGCACTCATTTTTCTTCAACGAACATTACTTTCGAGGAAGAAAGTGAAAAACACAAAAAGGGGGATGAGAGACAGAAATCTGTGACTAATAGGTGAACCAGGTGTGAAAAGAACCTGCAAGAGTTAGAGAGTGGCGGTTAAAGAGGCATAGGGTGGAACAAAGAATACGCACACTTCGTGTTTGGCACCCCAACCTTTGACAGCACCACCAGCCATTTTTAGGTCTCACCTGGCGACGCAGCGCAAAGCGCTGTCGTCAGCGAGATCTATTGTTGCTGACTTGCCTCGGAAGGGAGACAGGAGATGGGCACGCGCAGGGTGATTGGAGGTTGTGAACGCGCTTTTGAAGACGTACACTAGTCAATTTGTTGTGGAACCTAGAACTAATTGCAATACAATTTATGTGAGTGGATTGTTATTGAAATTTTTCCGTAGAAAACGATGGTGAAAAGTCTACCACTCGATCATGACGCGTTAATCCAATATGGTGGATTTTTCAAAATGGCCACCCATTATTTGATATATAGGGTATAACTGTTTATATGCCCATGTGTGGTAACATTTTATATGTTTTTAGGGACGGGAAAGTCAAAAAATAACATCAAAAATTGTTTCTGATGACCATAATATCAAATAATCACGGAATAGGTCAGATAGACAAAGTTTGTATAATTTTTTCATTGACTTATATGACAAAGTGTGAAGCAACGTAAATATTACAATTAACTTTTGAAATAAAAAGTTTGCTATTGTTTGTGTTTTGTAACTTTATTTTTTTTTTTGTTAAATCAAAAATGTTTCATTTATGTGTTACAGGTTCTTGCGAGTTGCTGTGAGATACAGTGAAAATGGACGTAGAAAAGTGTTTCAAGAAGAGGACGATGTATCTGTACTCACTGAAAGAGGAGTGACTGGAATTCAAAAAACATGCAAGGAGAGAAAAATATCTAAGTTTCACGTTTGTGTTGGGCAGAAAGTTCACAAGAAATGTAGAGCGCATTTTGTTAACTTGAAAACTCCGTTCCAGGAGAAAGAATCATATCCCACAACTTCTCGTGTTCTACAGTCATGTGAAACCCCGTTTGATTTTAGAAAAACATTTTTTTTCTGAGTTAAGTATATACTTCAGGGAGAGGAAAAAAAATGCGTGGTTTAATGCGCGAACAGTTGAATTCAAATCATCAGTTTTACAAAAATGCAACAACGCAATGATGAATGGGCAGACAAAGTTAAGAGACGTGTCCAAAATGTGTCTGATTTAAATGCTGTAGATGCATGCTACCACAAACAGCGTTACGTTAATTTTTATACTGGAAAATTCATTCCCAGGCAGTTCACTGATAACCCTCCAATATCTTCAGGTCGACCAGAGGACTTAGTTTGCCAGGAGACTTTTCTTCAAGTAGTTAAATACATGGAGGAAAATGATGAAGAACAAACTACTGTTAAAGAACTTGTTGATAAAATGCGAGAACTACTGCCAGAAGATAGCGAACCATACAGTTCGAAGTATATGAAACCAAAACTCAAAGAGCATTTTGAAGATGAAATCTTCATAGGAACAGTTGCAGGGACTGCGGATGCCGTTACTTTTAAAAGTACAGCTGCTCATGTATTGCAAGAGTACCACAATCATAGCCATGAAGATGTTGAAGAGGATCGAGACAATCTCCTTATGGCAGCTGCTGAAATAATAGGAAATGATATTAAAGACATCCCTGTAGAACCAGAAACATATCCACCCATTGAAAACATGAGTAGTGTTGACTATAATGTGAGCTATATTCCTGATTCGTTAAGGCTCTTATTATCAGTTTTTATTACTGATAAAACCAACAGAGAGAGAAAAGTAGCTTCTATAGGACAGGCAATTATGCAAGCTGTGCGCGCACGAGTCTTAGTCGCACCGTTGCAGTTAGGGCTGGCAGTTCAATTACATGACAACACAAGCTCGAGATTTGTAGTAGAAGCAGTAAATCATATGGGATTCTGCAGCTCCTATTCAGAAGTTCTTCGTTTTGAACGTTCAGCTGCACAGAAAGAGGAAATACTATGCCTGTCCTTGTGGAACCTTCTGAAAGTCCTCCGAAATTCGTTCAATATGCAGCTGATAATATTGATCACAATATTATTACAATAGATTACAATTGATGGCCATGGTATTTTTCACCAATTTGATATTTTCCTTTGCCCAGAACCTAAGAAATCTTCCAAAAACATAACTGTGTATGATATTAGGAAATTAGCAAAAGCTTTAGGTAATGACGTCTGCTCTCACATCTCATTTGCTCACGCCGTATTAAGATGTGATACCACCTCCAAACCATTTGGATTAGGAAAACGTGACTCCATAAAATTGCTAGAAAATCAGGCAGCTTCAAAGAAAGTGCTGCCGTATTCAAAACTTCACAAAAAATCAACAGAAGAAATTGAAAATGCTGGTCTTAATGCTATTATAGAGTTGTATGGTGGAATAACAGGAGACAGCACACTACATGATATGAGACTTCGAACTTTCACTTCAAAGGCAACAAAATCAACAATACATGTGAATCCGGAAGTCTTGCCTCCTACTGAGGATGCCTGCAAATTTCATTCACTCAGAGTATATCATCAGGTGCAGCAGTGGATGGGTATTCATATGGATCCACTACAGTGGGGATTTGAAGTGAAAGATGGAAGATTGGCTCCCATTAGAATGAGTCACGCACCAGCACCAGATCATTTATTAAAATTTGTGAAATGTGGCTGTAGCAAGAATCAATGTGCGACTCTGTAATGTATATGCAAAAGACAGGGAATAGTGTGCATGGATTGTCGGGGAATAAGCTGTTGCTATTCCATGGAAGTGGACATGGACGATGATTAAAATCATACTATTCTTATACTGAGGAGTGCTCTTTGAATTTATCTCTTTAACAATTTTCATTTGTCAGTGTCATATTGAGAAGTGCTACATTATCTAGTTGAAATTTGTTTATCCTTTTCAAATGATGTTAGAAAAATTTAAATAAAAAATAATAATGTCAAAACTATGTTTGGCATATTAACATATAATTATCGTTGTTTATTGTATTAATCCCAATTTAATGTTATAGTCATCAGAAACAATTTTTGATGTTATTTTTGACTTTCCCGTCCCTAAAAACATATAAAATGATACCACACATAGGCATATAAACAGTTCTACCCTATATCTCAAATAATGGGCAGCCATTTTGAAAAATCCACCCTATTGGATTACCGAGTCATGATAGAGTGGTAGACTTTTCACCATCGTTTTCTACGGAAAAATTTCAATAACAATCCACTCACAGAAATTGTATTGCAATTAGTTCTAGGTTAGCCCATTTTTTTAACTAATTTGACTAGACTAACGCGCTAGCATGAAATGTATAAGATCTGCACGTGTCCAGCTGGCGCCTGGCACCGCGTTAATTAGGCTCGAGGTGGTAGTTAACTTGTGAACGCGCTCATGAAGACGCGCTAGCATCCAGTGTTGAAGATCTGCACGTGTGCAGATGGCGCCGCGTTAATTAGCTTTCTGCTTTGTTGTGCACAAACACACGAGAAATGCATGCTCGCTTTAGCGGTGGGCTGTTGTAATATGGCTCTTCTGTATTTGTGTTAGTTGTTTTACTTACTTATGGTTGCTGCTATTGTACATATCTCTTAAAGCTGCAACACTACAGCATGCCTCACCCCACTTACCGGCTCTTGTGGCGACTCTGTGCTGCTCTTCGGCTGGTCTCCGTCTTCTGCCGGTCACTGCAGCAACACGTGGGGCTCGGTCTTGCTCACAGGAGCCCCGCCTGAAATCCTGCTTTGGCCGCACCATGTGGCATTCATGAAGGCGGGGTGGGCTCCCGCCAGATTTCCTCAACTGTTTTGTTTTTTTTTGCTTTGGGCGCTTTGGCAGCCCCTTCCCTGGGCCGCACGAGCCGCACAGCACTTATGCAAGTACGGCAAAGTCTGCAGGCACCGCCACTGGCGCACGAACCGCAGGCCACGCCGATGTGCACGCTCAATGCATGCGTACAATGTGCGCATGGCGCTCTTTCACTTTCCCTTGTTCTGAGAAAGGTGTCACCACTATCTTTGCTGCTATGCAGTACGGAGAGAGCAGGCCCCTGCAGCCTCGGCATCCATCTGCCTGTCACACATGGAAGCGGTTACCTCACGCGAACAGTACACCTGTCCGCAGCAGGTGCCGGCGCCCTGCCAGGTCTTTATTCCAGGCCACGCTCACCTGCCACGGGCAACCCTCGGAGGTGCATTGTGTTGCGAAGGCACAGCACAGCGCCCCCTGCTGGCCATGGCACGCGGCTCCCGCTGCCAGGCAGCAACCTATGGCCTGTGCCACAGAGCAGCGCGCAAGATGGCGGCGGAGAGCGAGAGCCTGGAGACCATTACCGAGCACGAACGGATCCTGCAGGAGATAGAGAGCACTGACACAGCCTGCGTGGGACCAACCCTCCGGTAAGGGAGCCTGCCTGAGAGGGCAGACCACAAGGAGAACAAAGGGAGGGAAAGCCACCACGCCGAGGCCTGGCTTTGGAGCACACAGGGTTTATCTCCTCTGCATACTTGAAGGTCAGACGCACTTCCTCTCATCTGACAATGATTACATTCCCTGCTGCTGGGGGCAGGGGGGGGGATCTGGCAGAGCGGGCCAGCTGTGGAGAGGGGAGGTCACAGGGGCGGCCTACCTAGCTACTGTCACAGTCCTGACTGACTTCAGGGGTGTAAAGCAAGTTCCTTCAGCCTGTACGGCGTACCGGGACACCCTTTCGTCCAGCCCCTGTTCACTCTAAAGCCAATGGTAATGTGTGAGATACAGGTCCCGAGAGCGCCTCGTCACAAACTGCAGGGAAGCCGGGATCGATTATTTAGCATTACGGCACTGGTTGACATTAGCTGGGATAGCCAATTTGAAAAAGCAGTAGCACCGGGTTCAGTGCTGGTTAACATTAAGAAAGTGCGCAAGCTCTAGACAATCAACCACATAATATATACTCGAACAGAAAACATAAAAAAAATATGTTATTGATTTTATTAATCTTTTTTGGGTTGAATCACTACCAGTGTTTTATATATGATTTCAATTGTATTGTGAATTGTGTTTTGATAATATAGAATGTAAAAAATATGTTGTTTAATTGTTGACCTCATATCAAATGGAGGATTGATTTGTGAAATATATGTTGTAATGTATCCAGAAGTAAATCATGTAAAAATTGAATTCATTTGTATATATATTTTGCTAAATCTATAAAATACACAAAAAAGAATAAAATCAATAACATTTTTTTTATGTTGTCTGTTAGAGTATATATTATGTGGTTGATTGTCTAGAGCTTGCGCGCTTTCTTAATGTTAACCAGCACTGAACCCGGTGCTACTGCTTTTTCAAATTAGTTGATTTCCCTGTTAGGGTGTTACCTTTTTTCAGGGGCCCCATGCGTTTTCCAAAGTGATTAGCTGGGATAGCGCCTGAGCGGAAGGAAATTTGGCGACCTTGCTGCTGCTTGTAAATAAAACGAGGCAGCTGGTAGCCGCTTTTGCGTTCACCAGTCAGTCTCAGGGGTCTCCGGGTTTTGTGGTTCAGGGCTGCAGGAATGCCCTGATGCCCGCTCCTTTACAGTGGAGCGGTGCCAGGGATTTGTGGGAGCAGGGGTCTCAGGGTTTTGTGGGTTCAAGGCTGCAGGAATGCCCTGATGCTGGCACATGTACACGGCAAGGGACTCTAGGGCTTTTTGGGTGCAGGGGTCTCTGGGAGTGAATCCCAGGAATGCCTTTGTGTCTTATTAAAGGGGAGGGATGGGTGGGGTGTGGTTGCTTCTGTTTTGGAAACATCGCCCCCAAATAATGCAGACTCCAACAACCAATTTGTAGGTAAAAGGCCACTTTATTTTTAAGACTAGGTGACAAACGATATCCGAAACCAATAAATTTGGTAAAACAGCCAAAACCATAAATGCCAAACCTTTTGTGTTATTTTCATTTTTCTTTAAACTTGTAACTTGAGTAAACTTCCATTGCATTCTTTTTTCCAAAACCTTTTCCCTTTTCCCGTATTTGTTCTCCTTTTCCCCCCTTCCCCTCCTCCCCCCTCCCCCTCTGAGGGTGATCAAAATCCGCTCTTGACTTGACCCACCCCCCAACTCCGCCACTCAGAAAAACCTCGAGTTTTCCTGAACCCCCCCCCCCCCAAAGAAAAATTTGTCGCTCTCAACAATTATCCTACATTGCCCTCACACCACAAGTTAACATTTAATTCTTGTGCCAACAAATCTCTAATCTCCAAAATGTAGTATGAAAGTCCGAAATCGGACAAATGCACTCCATCGTCCCTGAACAAATGTGTCTCTTTGATAGTGATGTTCTCGTGTGCCATTGCTTTAATTCCCATTCCAGCACAGAACACTTTCATGGCACGGTTTAATTTCTTCCTAGCTTTTTCCATCGCCGTGTTGCTCTGTGCATTTTTCCATTTTTGTCTGCTAACAAATGCTGCCCACACAATGCTCGTACCCATCCAATTGTTTTTTATCACTGCCAGATCCAGCTGCATTTTCTTAATTAAAACCAAACCTGACAAAGAAACCAGGTCGTTCTCTCCTAAATGGAGCAATAATAGATCGGGATGACCTCCCTCCTGGCTAAGCCTTACCAACAATGGAAATAAACAATCCCAAGTCATACCCCCCTTACCACAACAAAAAACTTTGTGACTCGCACTAGGTATTCCGAGGGAGCGTCCATAATGCTGATG
The DNA here is from genome assembly GCF_964204655.1 of Triturus cristatus. Taxonomy (NCBI): domain Eukaryota; kingdom Metazoa; phylum Chordata; class Amphibia; order Caudata; family Salamandridae; genus Triturus; species Triturus cristatus. The sequence continues at coordinate 55,940,923 of NC_140587.1, forward strand.
GCTCGCAAATATCCCTGCCCATTTGATGAAAGAATGTCCTAAGAGCAAAATCTGTTGCTTATGGGCACCGATGGTCCGAATGTCACCTACATGAGAAAGAAAAAACGTCAACATAACTTAGTAGTACTAAAATTAAACCATACCACCTGCCTGGCCCTTATTTCTTAACATATCTTGCACAGCAATCAGATTTCCATCGGCCAATGCGTTTAATGGTATCCCAACCCAATCCCAACTTTGCAGCCTCTGATGTTGCCCCTATACGAAATGAATGTGTTCCAAAGGCTGTTGGATCCTGCCCAACCCATAAAAGCGTTCTTCTCAACAGCTGATAACTAGCCACTTTTTTACCTGTGGAATGAACAAAAATTGGACCTTCTTTAAAAGCACTATTCAATCTGAACTTACTCCATTCGCACACCGGGCAACATTCATCCACATTCAAACCTTTCAAATGAATCCAAGTTCCTCTCCCTAGCTGATCTGTCTTGGATCTGTTCAACCAAATCCGAATGGTATGACCTGTTGTGGCAACATCTGTACTTGACAAACCTAAATCTTCTTTCGAACCCAGCAACTCGGACACTCTAAACGCACCGAAAAATAGCCAAATCATACATAATATAACAACCTGCACTTCATGACTATTGTAACAAATAACTTTTAAACTGTCAATTAACTGTCTTAATAAACCAAAAGTAATGGGTTTTTGAGGCTTTGGTTGTCTCATCTGCTCCTTACCTAGGCCTCTTAAAATTCTCCTTATCAAGACACTATCTACTGGGTCTTTACCCCACAGTAACTGCCCATAGAATGAGACTCCTGCCAATTTTCCCGCTATCGTGGTGGGTGACAGACCTTTGCCAACTAAAAATAGCACAAAGTCTAAAACCTTGGGAGTGTCTACATTCATATGTCCCGTGTCAGCATCTTGTGTTACATAACTTGCAAACTCTTTCCAAGCCTGCTCGTAGCTCCGTTGCGTAGACTTCGCTACAGACTTCTCCACGAGTTGCACCACTCTCAGTCCCCTAGAGCCCAGATGTTGGAGGGAACAGCCGTTTTGGCTGCATCTGCCCCAGGAGCCAATTCCCGGAACCTGTACCACTGGAAACGAGAAAGGGCATCCGCTATGTTATTTCTAGCCCCTTGTATGTGCTTAGCCCTAAATACCATGTTCAACTTAAGGCTGTATAACAAACGTTCTGAGCAAGCGAAGCACTCTCAAATCTTTGGCTTTTTGATGATTCACAAAATTAACCACAGTCGTATTATCCACATTAAATAACACTGTTTTGTTACGTAACTCTTCTCCCTAGACTGCCAATGCTACTAGCAATGGGAACATATCTAAGAACGCTATACTGAGACCTTGCATTTTCCAGGTTTGGGGCCATTGCTCGGCGCACCACCTCCCATCCCAAAAAATCCCCAAACCATGGGCCCCCGATGCATCGGAATACACTTGCACCTGCCACAGGGTGATGTCTTCAACAAATCTCAACGGTACTCCGTTAAATTCCTCTAGAAAAAGCAACCATATCTGGAAGTCCTCTTTGATGGCAGACGTCAGCCTCACCCTGTGGTGCGGCAACGTAGCCCCTGACATTGCGAAACCCAACTGCCTACAGAACGTTCTACCAGCTCTGACTACTCTGCAGGCAAAAGCCAGATACCCCAGTAACTTCTGAATCTGTCTCAATTCCAATTTACCCTTTCCCAAGGCATTCTGAACACAATTCTTTATTTCGTTGAGTTTACTTATGGGAAGCCTGGCAATCATAAGGTCAGTATCTATCTCCACTCCCAAAAAAACCATGTTCGTGGCCGGGCCTTCCGTCTTATTTGGGGCCAGCGGAACTCCCATGTAAGCAGCCATCCTTTGAAAATGACGCAAAATAACTTCACAATCATCTGCACTTGACTTGCCCATAAACAAAAAGTCATCCAAATAATTACATAATTTGCCCTTCAAGCAAGTCTGCATCACCACCCACTGGAAAAAGGAGCTAAACATTTCAAATAAAGAGCAAGAAACAGCGCATCCCATTGGCAGCACTTAATCAAAATAGTAATGTTCTTCAAAGTACATCCCCAAAAGCTCAAAGTCAGCAGGGTGAATCGGAATCAATCTAAATGCAGACTGAATGTCGCACTTAGCTAGCAGTGTACCTTTCCCCAAAGCATTTACCATCTTCAATGCCTCGTCAATCGTTGTGTACGAAACAGCTGCATCTTCCTGGGCTATGAAGTCGTTCACCGACCCTCCTTCCGGCCAGGACAAATGTTGTATCATTCTAAATTCACCTGGGACTTTCTTTGGGATGACTCCCAGCGGGGAAACTATCAACCGCTGTAGTGGGCATTGCTTGAAAGGACCTGCTATTCTTCCCAACCTCACTTCTTCCTCCAGCTTAGCCCTTACCACTTCTGGATGCTGTTTGGCTGACTTCAAATTATCCGCCCACCGTCGCTGCCGGGGACCTTGATAACTTATCCGAAAACCATCCTTCAGCTCCCAAAAACAATTTTGCCGCTGCCCTCCCATCAGGATATTGATTTAGCCAGAAAACGAGCTTCTCCCACTTAATTGGAGTATGCGCCCTTTGCATAAGGCAAGCTAGCTCCTCCCCGTCCGCCTCCGCCACCCCGAGGCAATTGCCCTTGGTCCTGAAATCTATGTCCAACACCCCCCGAGTTCCTAGCAAAACATTGTAAGAGTGCGTGCTTTCCCCCACACTGTGAGCATTCGTGTTTGAAACGACAAAATTGCCTAGAGCAATATCCTCGGTTATAATTCCAACATGCTCCGGCCCCTGCTCCTTGATCCTTTCCAAAAGAACCCGCCCCAGTCTGGGCGGGATGCCCGAGAAAAGGCCGGTACATCACAGGCAAACCGCTTGCAGTATGAGACGTAGCCGGAGGATGTACTGACGACATCCACTGTAACCAGAGCTCAGCATCTACGTCCCCCCACGTTTTATCCGGACAAATAGTCATCCTAGCTCTAAACTCCTCGTCATAGTTAAGCCACGCAAAACCTCCAAAATGCATATGAGCCTTACGCACCACATCCATGTACTTAAATAATGCCACTGCCCTTTCCGGATATTTTTCACAGTAGATGCTAGCATATATAAAAAAGGCTGACGTCCAGTTCTCTACACTACGCGGCACCCTTGGCCTCCTAGCAAGCTCTAGTTCTTCTTCCTTGGACCCTTCTTTAGCCTGCAGCTCACGATGCAGTAACCTGAATACATCGACAAATTCATGATCCCATATGCGCTGCTTGGTTTTTAGCGATAAATGTGACCCTAGAGGCATTGCTAGTCCCATATAAGGTAACCTCTTCGGAACCTTTCCTTCCTTCCCTGCTGTCACCATTGGGGTTAACTCGGGTCTATCCCTAATTTGATTCTCCCCGACTTGCCCAACCACTAGTTCAACCTCAAGTGACCTCCTCAATGTTTTAGTGCCTTTATCCAATAAAACCCCATCTTCCTCTTCCCAAGCTGCTTACTGGTTGACAGCTGGTCCGCCCTCCTCTGGAAATCCGTGCGAGAAATCCGCTCTTGATATTCCCCGACGACGGTCTGTGTTTTCTTCCTGACCCGCACTTGACTCCTGTAAAGAGCTAGCAGAAATAATTGCCCCCTTCCTCCGCTGAGCTCCCCCAACCTCACCTTCCATCATGCTTTGAAATTGTGGCCTAGCACCCCCTCCTTATCCTTCTGTAAACCTACAAACCCGCTCCGGTCATCTGCATAACCCCCACTGGTAGCACTACCCCCCGGGCGTTCACCATCTCCCACTCCACCATCATAATTTCTCCAATTTAAAACAGACCCCTGCTCGAGTGGTCTGCCCGTAACACCTTGACCCGCTCGTGGTCCGTTAGCAAAGGCAATCTTATCCGAGGCCATTCCAGAACCACGCTTTGTTACTCCTCCTGCTTCCTCTTGCAAATGTTGCAGCTTTCCGGCCTGAGAATCATGAAAGCCGCTCCTGCTCCCACAACCCCGCTGTACCTCCTTGCCCTGGCGGTGTCCATAACTACTTGGTAACTTCTTCTGCCGTTGCACAGGCTCCAATGATGAGTGCTCTTCCCATACCCAGTGACCCCCAACATCGCTCTCGGCATCCCTCTGTGGCTTGCTTCCCCCAGGCGGCGGACGCGCTTTCGGGAAAATAAACTCCTGACTAAAGCTAGTGCCTTGCAGTCCATGCCTGACCATATATTCATGAAAGTCTGGGTAATCATATAGCTCTTGTTCCTCCATAAACGTGCCTTCACTAACTAATTGTCCACTGGCCTTTTCTGCCGCAACTTTCCTTCTCACCAACTGCGTATTCTGCTCCTCCTCACCATCGTGCTGTTGCTGTGCCCCAAACAAGCCATAATGCCTATCTCGGACCACGTGCCCCAAAGCCTCGACCTCTTCCTCATCACTGCTTGAACGTAACCCTTCTTCTCCGAAGCCCACCTCCTCCCCTACCTCGCTGCCACTTGAATATTCCACCAGCGAGACTGGCTTTTGCAGAATTAATCTTTGAGTCCCGCAACCTTGCCCAGCCATCAATTCTCCCTCCTGAAAGTCACTGTGACCTTTTGCCGCAGCCAATGCTTGTTTAACCAAACAACTCTCTAGTCTATGCAGTCCTCCTCCCCTTCTTCTGCCCCTCCCTCTTAGAGGCCTGCCTACGTAACCTGCCTGTTCCCTCACTGGCCGGTCCTCTTCCTCCAACAAGCTTGTTGTGCTCCGCTCCCGGGCTCCTCGCGCCAATGTCGAAGCCCCAAAATCCACCGGCCTCTCTGCCATTGCTGACGGTGAAAGCGAGTGTGCTCTGCGCCCCCCCCCCCCCTTGGCTCTCAAGCTGTTTTCTGGCCTTCCTTCACTAGGCGCTCTCACCTTGCAAGCTGGTGCCTACCTTACTGCCTTCGGCGAAGGAGGGGGCAGTAAACACGCCTCCACCGCCTTCCTCACACCACCTGCTGCTTTCCGCTTCGGGGGGCGCCGTGTCACCGCTTCAACCTCCTGCCATCCAGGAACCAACATGTCTCCCCGTCCTGCCTCATTGATAATTCGCAGCGCCTTGCACAGGCGCTCCTCGTCGACCATCTCTGTTGAGGTGAGGTGACGCCGACCGTGTTCTCCCGCCGCCGCTCCCTCTCCTCAGACGCCTTAGCCTCCCACCACCCGCACGCCTCTATATTCTTCCCTGCGCACACTACGTTGCCCTCGGCCGCCTGCACCATGTGGGCGAAAACCCCGGGGGGAGACGGCTCGCGCCTGCTTCCCCCCCGAGGCCCCATTGGGCCATGAGGAAAGGTGAATCTTGAAGTCCCTGTGGGAACAAGACCCAGCGCCTCTGGGCAACAGTTTTCTCGCTACCCCTCTGCAGTCACCCTTTGCTCTCCTCCTTGGACCATTTTTCCTCTTCGTTCCTCCTCCCGTACTTGGGCTATCTTTCTCCTCCTCCCCCCCCCTCCCCGTCCCCGCCCTGCACCTCATGGCTCAGGGATGGCAGGCCTTGCTGATCCGATCTGCCGCACCCGCCAGCTCCTGTCCCTTCCCTTTCTTCTCCTGCGGGCCTGGCCTGCCCCTATATCCCTGGAGGGCTGGCTGCCGAGGCGTGAGAGACAGAGATAGAGGGAGGAGGGCGGCATGCAATTACTCATCCAGTTCACACCTTCCCGCCGTCTCAGCCACTTCCTCTGTGCACTCCCGGTCACCGAGATGACGCTGACTTGACAAGGATCACAAGGCGTGTGGTGGAGCAGGCAGTAATCTGACCCGCTAACTACGTTCTCTTCCCACCCACTAGCCAGCTGGCAGGGCTCTTGGCAAGGGTCTTTGGTTTGACCCCCTCCCCGTGAGCTCACGTGTGGACTGAGCATTCACATCAGCCAACACCTCTTGGGCCAAATGTGTACGTATTCCTGGGGGGCACGGCCCAGCGGGCGCTGCTGCGGACTGCCTCGTGTGTCCCTTTCAGCGAAGACTATTCATGTTCTTCTCAATGTTTCTGCGGAGAAGTTAACTCCTGGACAATTCTGTCCCCTTCCAGCCTCCTCTTAATATATAGCGTTCTGTACCCTCCAGCGGGACCAGTGTTAGTATATAGCATCCTCACATAAGTCTGTACTGTACCCCTCAGCCTCTCGCCTTGGGCTGCAGGGGCCGGTTAGCTCTCGCCTTGGGCTGCAGGGGCCGGTTAGCCCCCGCCTTGGGCTGCAGGGGCCGGTTAGCCCCCGCCTTGGGCTGCAGGGGCCGGTTAGCCCTCGCCTTGGGCTGCAGGGGCCGGTTAGCCCTCGCCTTGGGCTGCAGGGGCCGGTTAGCCCTCGCCTTGGGCTGCAGGGGCCGGTTAGCCCTCGCCTTGGGCTGCAGGGGCCGGTTAGCCCCCGCCTTGGGCTGCAGGGGCCGGTTAGCCCCCGCCTTGGGCTGCAGTGGTCTTTACCTCACCAACGCAAAAACAATTGATGGACAGAATGCAGAACAAGGTCATACATTCACCCCAGTACAGAGATCTGGGCCTAAATCCATCGTTTTTTTGCTCACCATACTATTCCAGTTTGAACCCAGCCATATGCAAATCAGTCTTGACCCTGTGCCTCATGGGAACAGTCCAGCCCGAACTGCCAAGCTAGGTCATCCCTGGACTGGAACCAAGCATCCTAGGACCGGTTTCAGCGTTTCACCCCTCTACAGCCAGGATAGCTTGACTCCAGTGGCGTAGTGAGCACGGGACTCACGTCTGATCATACCCGTCCCACTCGGAGGGTGACAAATGCAAAACAAGCATTTGCGATGCAATAGGTCTCGCATTTACAGGAGTTTAATCTACTGGCATTGTAAATGACAATGCCTTTTATTTATGTTTTAAAAACCAATACATAAATAAAAGGCATTGTTATTTACAATGCCAATAGCTCAAAGTCACGTAAATGCGATACCTATTGCATTGTAAATGGTTGTTTTACATGAGCACCAGTTCCGTTACACAAGGACACATTAATATTTGTGGTAGTCACGGGGAGATTAAGAGATTTGCCCAGAATCACGGAATGTGGAGTCGATCCTGAGGCTCGAACCTCATTTCCCACCTCAGTCTAGCCGTGAGACCACATCCTCTCCCCTATTGGGCAACTGAACAAAGTTTGTGCTTGACACATTGGTTTTTACAAAAGAAGCATTGACATGAAGTGAGATGGTTTCCTACCTTGGGGTCCGCCGCGGCCTCTGTTTGAGGCTTGAGAGCGTTGTGTAGGATGCTGCACACAGGGCAGGGGGGTTTCAGGTCCTCCTTCCGGGCGCCTTCCAGCAGCTCCCGGTGTCCCTTGCACAGAGGCTGCCGACTGGGTCTCTCTGGCCGCACAGGGCGCTGTCTCGCCAGCATCACCATGTTCTGCAGCTCCCGCTGCCCCTCACGCAGAGGCTGCCCCCTGGGGCTCTCTGGCCGCAGAAAGAGCAGTCTCACCAGCTCTACCATCCTCAGCAGCTTCATGTTGGGTCTGGTGTCCCCCAGGGCACAGATCGCATTGCAATCTGGGCAGCAGGCGTTGGATCCCACTCCCTTCAGCTGCTCAGTGATGCAGGAGCGGCAGAAGTCGTGTCCACAGTTCATGGTCACCGGATCTTCGTAAAACCCCCGGCAGAGGGAGCAGGTGGCTTCCTCCTTCAGACTGCGCAAAATGCTTGCAGCCGCCATCTCGCCAGCAGGTGCACAAGAGTGACGTGAGGCTCACTATGAGCACAAGAGTGACGTGAGGCTCACTCTCTTGAAACACTTTTCAGGATGTAAGTGTGAACTCTCTTCTCACTAGAGCTGGTCGTGCTGTAGTCCTGGCGCTGCACGAGCAGGGCCCCGCCCTCCACACGTGCACAGAATCTCCGGAAGCTTCTCACACAGAGTAGTAACCCCTGGGGCGGATTAAACACTGCTAGGCATCCGATTCTATCACAATGGCACACAACATCTTCAAGCGCCTAGATGCACCAGTTTATTTCACACAATCACTTCTTCGAAGATTCTCTTTCAAGCTACAGACGGACTCCTTTTGACTACGTATAGTATGCATACTTAAATAGTGTGGGTATTGAGAGGCCCCCCGCGTCTAGGGGGGATTTCGGGCGAGAAGCGGCGAGAGAGAGGCTGGGCCAGTGCACATGTGCTCAAGGGGAGTGGGAGGGGTCAACAGCCACAGGTAATGCGAGGAGGTAGGGCACGCTCTTAGTGCGTCACCTAGGTGCGCAGGCGACCCCCACAGGGAAAGGGATACGCACACTGACCAGGAGGGAGAAGCCCTCTGTTATGTTTGGGTGGTTTGAGTCGCAGCTAGAAGCAAGTTGAAAGTTGCGGCGAGCACCGGGGTGAGGGGGGCCTCACAGCGTAGCAAAACGGGCAAGGTTGGTATTTAGGGCCGTTTGTCGTTGCTTTCGTAAATTATTTTGATAATGAGGGTGAATGTATGACATTGTTCGGCATTTTGTCCCTCAACTGTTTTTGCATTTGCGAAAGATCAGGCCTTCTGGGCACGGTCAAAGTAGGCTTTCGGGCTGGCAGTATGTAGGCCTGGGCAAAATTTCCGTTCGCGGAATTTGCGACAATTTGGCATTTCCGCGTTCCGCGGAGAGCGCGGAAATGTCAAAATTTCCGCATTCCGCAGCTTTGCGATAATTTGGTTCTTGCTCGCGCTGTAAAATAAGACATTCTCGCGCGCGTGCGATCGCCTTACCTGAATCCCCGCGTTCGCCGACAAGTTTTCCCGATCCGGTCGCGTTCTCCATGAGATGTTGTATTGTTTTAGCCATTTGCGCTGTCTCGCGACAGTTCGCGTCCGCAGTGACGTCATGCGTCGCGCGATCACGTCTTTCTTCTCGCGATCATGCACCGCGAGACAACTGAAAACAAGATGGCCGCGCCCGCGAGCAACCGCAGGGGTAAGTTAGCGACCCGCAACCATGCAGAAAATATCGCGAACGGGCGGGAAAAAAACTTCAGCATCTTCACGATATTTCCGCTTGTTTGCGGAGATTTTTAACATTTTCGCGATAATTTGCGAAAGTGGCTTCCGCAAATTCCGCCCACCCCTAGCAGTATGACACGTGATGGGGTGGTGGGGGAGACATTTCGCAGATTTCCCCTGCGTATGAGAGGGATGGGACATTACTATGTGGAGAGGATGTGGTTTAATGGCCAGAGCTGCAGATTTTGCAACAGGTGCCACCGGTGGTAAACGAGTTTAAAGGTGGCTGGTTTGTTTGCAGTCCAAATTTGGTGGCAGGCGATTTCACATTTAACGAACAGTCTATGCGAATGAGTCACTGCGGACTCGTGGTTAAGGTCTCTGACTCTCCCTCCAAAGGGTTATGCGTTCAAATCCTGTCATTTTGAGTTCACATTTTCGGTCACACTTCAAAAGGGGCTAATGGTGGCTTTTTTAATGAAAAAGTAAAATTCCAATAGAATTGTGGAGCGGGCTAAGGTTTTGGCGATGCATAGTTATGCACACATCTGCATGCTCGGTAGTGCAATAATTGTAAGTGGCCTCAGATTGCAGATGCCCTTCAAGATCTGCTGCACTTCTCAGTTGTCTCAATGAATTGGTTGGGTGGTCATTCTGTGATAGCAAGATACTTTATCACTGCCACCGGTGCTAAATGAGTTGAAAGGTTGCCTGTTTTGTGGCAGTCGTAATGGGGTCGCAGACGATGGCACAATTAATCAACAGTCTTTTCAAATGAGTCACGGTGGCATTGTGGTTAAGGTCTTGGATTCTTACTCCAAAGCTGTGTTCAAATCATGTCGTTTTGAGGTCACATTTGCAATATTATGTCAAAAGTGGTTGCTGTTTGCATTTATATGAACAAAGGAAAAATTCCCAAAGGATGGTGCAGCAGGCTGAGGTTTGGGGATGCATAGTTATGCACACATCTGCATGCTCGGTAGTGCAATGGTTGTAAGTGGCGTCAGATTAAGGATGCCATATAGAATCCGCTGCACTCCTCAGTTGTCTCAATGAATTTGTTTTGAGGTCCTTCTGTAATCGCATGATAGTTTATCACTGCCTTTCGCGCAATAAACAGACCACACCGTGTCTTTAGCGTAAAAGGCCATTTATTAGGACCAGGCTGCACAACATTAACAATAACCAAACATTATCTGAATAAAACTTTCCCACAACACTCTACCATCCTTCACTCCTTTCACCCACTCCACACTCCCCTTTTGTACCACTCCATGCCCCTTCCGTTCCTCACCATTCCACAAACCTCCTTGCATCCTCCTGGCTCTCCTCGGCCATTTCACTCACGCCTCCAATACCCCCACCTCGTTCACTCTTCCCCCCCCCCGAGGGATGGGTGTGCCCGCTAATGACTCCCCCCACCCCTCCAAAGTACCGCCAACCAGGTAGCCCCCTGTAGGGCGGATACCTGCCCCACCCCCTAGGTCAGGACCAGTCACACATCCCTACAACACCAGATTGCCTCATTCCAGAGCTTGCTGACCACATCCCTCATCTCCATCATATAGTAGGCGTTCCCCAGTCTAGACAGATGCACCCCGTCATCCCGCGCCTTTTCAATTGCCCCATGCTTAACAGCTCCCCTCCAGATCCTCCTCGGAACAAACTCAGTCCAGGCAATGCAAGCCCCTGCCAGTCTGTGCTTTAGTACCTCCAAGTCTCTCTGCATCAGCTGTAAGAGCGCCAAACCCGACAGCCGAACCAAATCATTCTCCCCCAAGTGTATAATCAACAGATCCGGGCAACCCTTCTGTGGGACCATCTTCGCGAGCCAGGGCAGTAGTGCCCCCCATCGCATTCCCCCTTTTCCCCACCAGTGCACTTCGTGATGTTGTCCTTTGAGTCCCAGGTTACGGCCGTACACCTGTTGCTCCGCGTATTTTGACGCCCAGTGCACAAAGGAATGCCCCACGATCCATGTGACCGTCTTGGCCCCAGGGCCTCCCACGCAACCTAAGAGAGAAACATAGGTTAGAGACACACAAAGAAAGCCACTCCCATCCCTATCCGACCCCCCACGCTCTGCATCCCACCCTATCACTTCCGCACATACCGCTCACAACACCTTGACCTCCATCTCCCAATCTGCCGGATCCTATCCCAGGACCACCCCAGCCGGGCTGCCGCTGTCGCCGCCCCAGTCCGAAATGAGTGAGTGCCAAAACCCGCCGGCTCCAAACCCACACGCACCAATGCCATGCGCAACACCGCCAACAACTGGCCAGCCGTCACCCGTGCCCCTGACCTGTGACAAAATATTTCCCCTACCCCAAGCTGCATCACACTCACAAACGCCCGCCACTCGGCCACCGGGCACACACCCCCTCCCTGCATCTCATTCAACCAAACCCACTTACCCCGGCCCAACTGGTCTGTCTTCGACCGACCGAGCCAAATCCCCAGACGCCCCGCATCCAATCTGATTTCCTCATACCTCCGCCCCTCCCCTGCACGCGTGCCCAGTAATTCAGAAACCCGAAATGCCCCAAAAAACATCCAGACCATACACAAGCGAAAAATCCGAACCTCAAACTCATCATAACAACAGAGCGGCAACGCCGCAACCAACCGGACCAACACCTCAAACGTTATGGCCTCCCTCGGCACAGTGCCCCCCGCCCTCTCCCTGCCCCAACCCCGCAACACCCTACTAACAATCACACTTTTTGTAGGGTCAAAACCAAAAAACAAACAGCAATAAAAGGACACCCCTGCCAACTTTCCTGAAATGGTTGCAGCCGACAACCCCTTATCCACGCAGTGCAGTACAAACTGTAACACTCCACGCTCCACCACCACCTGTTCCCCAGCCTCAGAAACCCGGCTCCAACCCATAAAGGCGACAAACTCTGCCCACGCCAGTCTGTAGGTCCGCCTGGTGGTAACAGCAACAGAATTCTCCACTAGGCCTACTCAACTGCAGGGCGGGTGGGTGGCCTTTGCTAAACCCTCCCGATGGTGCCGAGCGCAGGAAGAGGAAGTCGCCTTCCTCCCCTGCGCTCATATACCCACCCCCTAACTCCACCCCTTGACCCTACCTGGTCCTACCCTTGCGCGAATGACCCCGGGGGAAGACTAGTCTGCGACTCTGCTTCCCCCGGGGCCCGGCATTGGAAACGGAGTTGGGGGTGCTGTTAGTATTTGACAAGAACGTGTTTGCATGTTAAGCGGACATCTTTAGTGGAGTTGGTCTCACATATCATATTTACCTGTAAAGTGCATGTTCACTCGTGGGTATTTTGGCGCTTAATAGCAGCTGTTTGTTGTTACCCAACTCAAGGGTACTCATTTTGTCGACCTCGGATGACTGAAAGGCTGAGTGGACCCGCCGGGATTGTATTGGTTCACTGAGCCGCCAGACCCGGCTTAATGATTGCTGGTGTGTCTTGCGGCGCAATTGACACCCGGATCATGCAGTATCGCAGGGGAACGGAAGTCGGGCTACCCTGAACGGAAGTCGGTGGTGAGGAGGAGGAGTCCGTTTACGGAGCTCGCAGAGCGGGAGCTCGGAGCCCAGTGCACAACGAAAACGCACGCACGGAAATCAGAACTCGGAACTCGGGGGCCTGGTCTGGTCAGAGCTTGAGCTGGGCTCGCTCGCTCACCTCCCGCCCACCTCCCGCTCACCCCACCACCCCCCTTTAGCCGTGGAGCCGTGAAAGCACTACTGCTGTGTTGATCAGAGGTTCGGTGGTCCGGTGCGGGTGGTTCAGTCTCAGGCTCTTGTGGCTTTCATACCTGTGGTGGGTCCAAGGGGTTCGAGGAGGGAGGAGAGAGACCCTGTGCAAGGCCTGTGAAGCGTCCAGAAGCGCTCGGAGAAGAGCCCCTCGGCGGGAGCGCACTTTCGCTTTCAAATTGTAGCAGTAACAGTGCATTGTATTGTTAGTGATACTTGTACTGTATTGGTAGTGACACTAATACCATCAGGGGCGGTAGTCAGTTGTCTGACCCGGGCAAAGTGTGCACTCTCCTAGGCCCCCAAAGGCCAGAGGAGGCCAGAGGAGGCTGGGCTGGGCCGGGTCACCCCTTGACAAGTTGAATTTCGGAGAGGACTTTCGACCAACACCCCAGTAAGCAGACACTGTATTAACATTGCATATGATTATACTGACAATTTGTCTGATTAGCGTATGTCTGCTAAAAACTATTGGTGTTATTCTTAAAGGCCCGAGTGGGTGATTTCGTTCCCTATTTGTGTATGTACACAGTATGACTCCCCCTAAAGAAAAATCTTCATTGTCAGGGGGGGGGAAATAGAGGGACGTTAGACAATTATGTCATTAGGGCTACTACAGGTATTGATAGGGATATTGTTCTTGCGGAGCGACGGGCCGGGAGACGTCGGTCAGTTGAATTTATCAAGAACAGGCGTTCTTCTTTGGCTCGTTAGACCTAGCTATTTCACCGCTTGCCAGTACGCACACAAGTATACTACCCGACGTTGAGGGATTTGCGGTATCTCTTAATGACAGCATCCCATTGCTTTTGCAGGATGGACCATTTCTACCAGATGGAAGAAATGATTTGAATATAATCGATTCTGTATCTCTTTGTGATTCATCACCAGAGGTAGAGCTCCTGGTAGATATCCCGTTACGAACTGTAGAGACTCCCCAAAAATCTAATATATCTTTAAAAATTTCTAGACCGCAAGGTCCACCATTAAAAAAAAAAAAGTAGACGTCAAGGATCCCCACAAAAAAAAGGAGAAAGAGGGGGAGTGGACAACAGAAAAATAAGATCATTCAAATTGACTCTGGTAATTCTAAGAGCCCTTCCCCCAATGTACCCTTAATATCTGCCACAGCTATCCCACCACACCACCCATTAAAAGAAACTTCTTGTACTGATTTAATGGGAGGCATTGAACAATTAATCCGATCCCTCATATTGCCATTAATAGAGAGATTAGCAAGATTAGCTCAACAGCTAGGGAACGTAGAGCAGACAATTGGGGAAATTAAAGGGGTAATGAAGGATGTGCTAAAGCTTCCAACAGTGCCTATAACTATAGAACCATCTTTAAATAATACTCCTCAAAAGGGAGTAAAAATCATTAATCAGGATGAACCGAAACCCTTGAAATTAATGTCCTCTAAAACAACACGGCAAAATGCTGGAATTAGTGATAAAGTCCCTGTGGTAGGCGTAATACCTAATAACCCAGAAAATACGCAAAAACTAAGTGGCCGTGATTATCCCGATAGGGTTATTGTCCCCAAAGGAAAAAATGTAGAACTGCCTCCGGAAGCAGTCCCGTTTGTGGTAGTTCTCACTGGAGTGCCCGTTTTAGAGGATAATAAGAGAGAAGATTATTACCAGCTTAAAAATATTGTTATATTTTGGCTTAGGCAAAATAGACCACTTACTCCAAATATTAACGGCGAGATATTACATGTTAGGCGTCTTCCTTGGTTGGGTCATTGAATAAAGGACACATCAGGGGATATCATCATTGGTAATTTTAGAGATGATAGAGCAGTTAGATATATCTTAAACTGGGACCCTCAAAATGGTGGTAATGTAATCACTCCACGTGAATTGCCCTATTTTTACCCTAGAACCCTATTGGCTCCTGCAACCAATTTTAAGCCCTTATTTCAACGCCCGGATGATTGCTTTAGGCTCCCCTTTCAACATCAGGACGATGTCAGCAGGCCTTTATTTCAACAACACAATGATTCTTTTAGAACCTCCTCTCATTACCAGGTTGATTGCTCTAGGCCCCCTTCCCAACATCAGGAGGACGGCATTTGGCCCTTATTCCAACAACAGAACGATTGTTTTAGACCCCTATTTCAATATCCGGATGTTCGTTCTAGGCATTTGGTCCAACGCAAGGATGATTGCATTAGGCCCCAATTCCAACAACAAAATGACCGATTTAGGTCCCCATTTCTAAATCAGGACGATAGGTTAACATACCCACAATTTAGTCAGCCCTGGGAATATCCTAGGAAGAGACAAATATGTCACCCACTCCGAACACAAAGGGGAAATCTGGGATACATACCTTCTTTGGTAGGACCAAATCGGTTTATAGCCCTTTCTGGTTTAAATGAGTGTGACTGACTGGGCGGTGGAAAAGATAAAGTGACATTGATACCCATGGATACTTCTCAAGGGGGGAAGTCTCCTGTACTACACATCCCACACGATCATATAATCCATGGGGAAAGTGCGCCAGGGAAAATGCACAAGAAAATAAATCCCAACGTACAGGAACTTGGACTCATTAAAAAATCTTTCCACGAGAACCCTTCTGGGATGCTAGTCAATATTGGGGGTGGGAGGGAAATTGACCTAATGTTGACTGATAACAGAGAACTAAAGCATGAGCAAGATGATGTCGGCCTGGTCTTCATGCCGGATCTGATTGGGGTGAACATCGACAAGGAGAAATTGTTGCCAAAACAGAATAAATTTAGGGAGCAGGGTGGTCTAGTGAGGATTATCTCCTGGAATGTATGTGGGTTAGAGAGTAAAGTGCACAATACTATCTGGGGAGATTTTGTCCAAAACATTGACATCTTATGTGTACAAGAAACCTGGCTTATTAATGAGATACATCTTCCTGGTTTTAAAACTTTTCATATTCCATCAGTTCGTTCCCTGGCTTGAAGACATAAAGGAGGGATTTGTATTTATGTCTCTAATCTGCTAAAAGTTGCCAAAATTGTAAGAAGAAGTAATACACATTACTACCAGATGGTCTCAGTTATCTTAAACCAGCGGGTTGAGCTTTTAATAGTTAACTTCTATAATAACATAAAAAATGGGGTTTTTGCAGAGGTTTTAGGTAGCCTGCAAGGGGAATTAAATACTCAGAATTTGTTGAGGGGGGAAAACAAAATGTTGGTATGGGTAGGGGATTTTAATTTAAACATTTGTGACCAAGAAAGCTGTGGATTCCAGGAATATGGCAGGGGGGAAAATGTGAGTAGGTGTCACTTTACGCATTCACTAAAAGGAGAGGTTCTAAATAATATTATGGCCAATTTGGACCTTGGCTTTGCAAACCTAATGTGTACACCTAAGGTGGAATTTAGTGCCACATTTCTAGCTAGAGGGTGTCACTCCGTTATTGATTTTGTGATTGTGTCAAACAGTTTTTCACATTGTGTAGAAAACTTTGTGATCCCAGTAATTGGCCTAAGTGACCACCTCCCTCTTAGCATGACCATAACCACAGGAGAGCTAAGTAGCATTACTACTATCGAGTCACTCACTTTGACACACAATATCGCCATAGCTAGCTATAATGGGACGACACTTAAGTGGAGCACCGTAGACTCGGTCAATAAATTTAAAGAAATAATTACTCGGGCTCTAACGGATATATTGTCAAGTTTGGATGAGAGTACCTCAGAAGAACAAACCTTGGAGGCCTTTGGTAGAATTACTAGGGTGATACAGGATAATCTAACCAGGGTACAGAGGAACAAACTCAATAAAGGGGTGGGTTTGACTCCAGGTGTACCAAGGCGTATACTGCCCTTAAGGCTGCCTTGAGTTCTAAACCAAGGGACCACAAGGCAATTAGATACTGTAGGAAGGCGTATACCCAGGCAAGGTGCCTGCGAAAAAAGGAAATCAAAGAAGTAGCATGGCAGAACTTGCTGACTGCCTCACAGAGCAAAGACGCCAGGGCCTTCTGAGAGGCAGTCAACGCACCCTTTTTTAACAAGAAGGAGGCAGAAAGGTTGGACATCGCTATTGACGAAAAAACTTGGATTGATTTCTTTTCAAAGGTATATAAAAATGCCGAGGGGTCATCCATGAAAGAGGATAAATTGATAGGGTGCCCATCGAGAGGGAGTGATTATTACCCCATTAACATGGGGATTACCCTACAGGAAGTAGAGCTGGCACTACAAGCTAGTAAAAGTAACAAAGCCCCGGGACCGGATGGGATCCCTAATGATATTTATAAATTAAATATAGACTTGTGGGCCCCACTTTGTACCCGGGTCCTACAGGCTTGTTGCGCCATAGGTTTTATCGGTACCTGGTCGGAATCGGTCATAATACCGATATACAAAAAGGGGGACAGGGACTGCCCATCTAATTATAGACCTATTTCTTTATTAGACTCCCTCATGAAAATGGCGGGGAGGCTGGTCTTAAATAAATTGCAACTGTGGGCCGAGGAACATGATATTTTGAGCCCTGTACAGTACGGTTTTCGTGAAGGGATGGGCACGGTAGAGCAGGTCCTAAATTTTGTTTTGTTACAAGCCAAATACACTCGGGCTAAGGAAGGACAATTATACGCCATTTTTGTTGACCTCTCTGCCGCCTTTGATTGCGTGATACATGCCAAGATGTGGCAATTTCTTGAGGAAATGGAAGTCGATCCTGCCATTATAGTCTTTCTAAGGCAACTTTATTCAGGGGCAACAGCCAAAGTTAGATTTGGGCTGAGAGGGGAGTGCACTGCCCCCTTTAGGATAGAAAAAGGGGTAAGACAAGGGTGTGTATTGGCCCCCTTTCTTTTTACCCTTTATACGAATAAACTTGAGGAGGAATTGGGCGCTTGTAAAATAGACTCCCCAAAGTACGGCAACAAGACAATTGTATCGTTTTTGTACGCGGACGACGCGGTACTAATGGCGAGAACGAAGGTCGGAGCAATGAAAGCCCTGATAAAATATCTTGAATTTATGGAAGAAAGGGGCCTTATGATAAATGCTAAAAAATCATATGTGATGCAGTGTGGTAAGGCTCGTCCAAGCTGTAAGAATCTTAGAGCGTCGGGGCTTGTAATAGAGCATACTAAAACTTTTCCATACCTCGGGGTTATAATTGAGGGTTCCGGCTCCTGGGGGCCTGAGGTCAAGAATAGGACCCTATCCTTTAAACGCACCATAGGAGCATTAAAGAACTTCGCCGCTAAGCTTGGCAAAAGACCCCCTGAGATCATGCTAAAGATTTATAAATCTAAATGCAGAAGTGTTGCGTTATATGGGGCAGGGATTTGGGGGTACCAGGATACATCGGCGATACAAGTTGAAGAAAATAATTTTTTCAGATACTTATTAGCTCTACCGAAAGGTACCTCAGTCTTTAATTGCCATCAGGAATTGGGGATGGATTATATATCCGACCTGATTAAACTCCAACCTGTCCTACTCTGGCGCAGAGTATGGGTCTCAGTGGACCTTGGTTTAAATCCGGAAATAATAAAAGATGTCATGGGCCTAGATAACGCCAAGAGTATACCTTGGCTTGAGTATATCAGGAAAATATTTACTGACATCCAAAGGCCGGAGTTTTTCAGCATTCCAGCTTCAATTTTGAATATTTCAAAACCAGAATTAAAGAAGTTATGTATGGCCCATTTTGAACTTCTCAGGTGTGTCGGAGAAATGACAAAGAAAACAGTGAGTAAACATCAATTGTCACTGACTACCTACACAATTCAGCCATATCTAACCATGTGTAATCTGGGCTTTGACCGATTCATTTTGACAAGATTTAGGTTTAACCTATTTCATCGGTTAGTTACATATCCAACCAAAAATGACTGGTCTAGAGCCCTGGCTCCTTGCCCCTGTGATAGTATTTCTGTACAATCCACCTTCCATGTAGTATTGTTTTGTAAATTATATGAGAGTGAGCGTAATAGGTGGATCAAACAGTACTTGAAGCAAGGTGTTTGTCGTCAATGCCGTCCTGCGTTCCTTAGTCTGCAGCAATTGGGAAATGCTACCTGTACTATGGTTATGTCTGGTTTTTTAAAAAGTGTTCTTAGAAAACGGAATTTGGAGATTAGCGAACTCATTTGAATTGATTTAATACTGTTTTAATTAAATGCTATTTATTGTAATGATTTGTAATGATATGTATATATATGAATTGTTGCTTTTATGATTTTATGTAACAAAAATCGAATAAAGCTAATCTACTACTACTACACCCGGATTTATGTTCTAATTTTCGAGGTGAAGATCAGGGCCGGGCACAAACAGCAGACGTGCATTTCCATGTCACACGTGTCAGTCTTTGCTAGTGGAGTAGTGTGGTAATCCGTGTTACTCCATAGTTCATTGGATTCAGCGTATAGGAAGACAGAGGGCATTTGTGAAAGGGGCACTGTTCCGGTACTTTGGGCGGCAAGAAATAGGTTGGGCTGTTTTTGCTCTTTAGATTTTTAACATGGATGGGTATTCATTCACTGGATTCTTCACCAAGTCAGCAAAAAAAAAATGATGCGCATTTAGAGTTTGATTCTACTTCATTCTCAATTTAGCGTGGGAAGCTTAACAGCAAGTAACCTGTCCCTTGTTGGCCTGGAGGGAGTTGAAAGGTTCAGTCAGATTTTATTTTGCTCGGCAATAACCGTTTGGATATGTATACATACGCGCGTAACGGTTTTCAAACCCTTGTTTTCTTTCCCAATGCCAAATGGGGCGCTTGCATTAAATGGCGGGCTAGTCATCAGGTTACTCCCAAAAACTAGTTGGGCACTTACATTAAATAGCTGGCAGGTCAGCAGATTACTCCCAATATCTGTTGGGGCAGTTACTTTAGATGGCTAACAGGCCGGCAGGTCAGACTTGGGGCCACCGTCAGTTCGGGAAACAATTAACTTAATAGCTGCTAACATGCAGGGTGATGTCTTCAAAGGTGTGATTGAAGCACGGGTGTGGGTGATGCAGAGGGTGCTTACATAGCTCACGCTTGGGGATGAGCAGCTTCAGAGTGTACGGGAACTACAGCTTTCTTGCCAGGGAGCTGCTCATGGGTTTATACAAATGTACCCGAGATGCCGGTGCTTGGAAGAAGCAATTTGGTGAAAGCTGGGGTGCAATGAAAGGCGCAAAGCAGTACCAGGTGGCCGCGTCTAGGGGGTAGACGACGGGTAGTTACCTGGAATGGAATGGAAGCAATGGAGATGGGTTGTGGCCTGCTGGTACAACCCACATCCTAGGTGGCTCTGGAGATCCTGAATTGTAAATACAATTGTAACCTGTGGTGCAAACGAATACTGCACAACCCAATGTTTATCAATGTGTGTTGGATTGGTTTAATAAAGTTGGTCTAATGTTGACAATGCATCAACAAATAAAGAGGGTGTTATCTGAGAATAAATAAAGACTACGCAGTGAAGACCAGCCACTTTGTATGGGGCCTTTTTGTGGTGGGCAAAAGGGGGGCAAAGTATGGTGGGACAAATCACTCGTTATATCCCTACTATACCCAAGGGTGCTAGTGCTTTACACATTTAATTACATGGAAGTTAGCGACAAAAGTCAAGAATACAACGTGGTAGATCAATAAAAAAAAATGTACAAGAGGTATGTACAGCAGTGAAAAGGTTGAGGTACTGTAGCTGTCTGATCCAAGAGATGACTCCACTGTCTCCCCGCAGCTCTGCTGTGCCATCTCTTGCCTCCAGACCCCGATCTCCTCCTTGGGAGGTTCAAGGCTGCTGCTTGCTCCTGTGCCTGCTGCCCGCTCCAACTGAGACCAGGCTGCCTGCAACCACCGTAACCTTTCTCAGCCGTTTTTTTTTCTTGATGTTGTCCCTGTTGTGCCACTGTTATTGTGCTCATCTGTGTCATGCTCTAATTCCACCACTGTTTGTATTTTCCCGTAACTGCCTGTTCTTTTTGCCTTTTGCCACTGCGGCCCATCCCCCCCCCAGATTCCCCCCTCCCCCCCCTGGAATTCCCCTGCTCCCGCCTCCCAGCCTCTCCTCCCGCCCACCTCCCCTACTTAATGGCGACCGTGCAGCGGACAAGCGCATAGGCGCGCCAAAGGCAAGCCCATCTGTGCCTGCCCACGACCTGATTGCGGCCAGCGCCAGGATCCCTGGACCTCCCACTACCCATCACTATGACAACACCACTCTCCTCGCACTCAACCTTGGAAGACTTGGAGAATGCTAACAGGCCTCACCGAACATGACCCACGGCCAATTCTCCTGCCTCCACTGCCGCTAGACCCTCACCTTTACCCCGGCCTACAACACCGCCGACGCCAGCACCGGCGACACCCTTAAATGCATCCTCCTCAACGTATGCTCCGCACGCAAACACACCATGGAAATCTGGAACCTACTCAACTCTCTCTCACCCGACATCGCCTTCTTCACAGAGACCTGAACCAACGCATCCTCTGCCCCTGACATCAGCACCCCCATCCCAGACGGATAAAAGAGCTAGAGGAAAGACTGCCCCAACCACCCAGGAGGGGGCCTCGCCATCACCCACAAGAGCACCCTCCACCTCACCACCTCCAGCAAAACCTTCCCCTCCGCCGAACACCTGCACTTCCAGATCCAGACCACCCCCAAAGCCACACTCTGAGGACCCCTTGTCTACAGACCCCCAGCCCCCGAACACCCTTCGCCACCACCATCACCAACTTCACCGCACCCCACGCCATCGCCTCAACAAACTACATACTAATTGGAGACCTGAACGTCCACCTCGACAACCCCAGCGACCCCCAACTCCACAATCCTTCGTGACAACCTCACCAGGATTGGACTTAAACAACTCATCAACATACCGACCCACAGAGCAGGACACAGCCTCGACCCCATCTTCGTGGCAGGAAACAGCGTTCAATTCAGCCACACAACACAGCCGCCATGGACCGACTACCACTGCGTAATCTTTACCATCAACAAACCCAAGGCACCCAAACCAGCCCCACGCCCCCCACGAAGGAACTGGAGCAAGGTTACTGATGAGCAACTTAACTCCACCCTCACCCAAGACAAGCACACCTGGGTTCCCGACACAAACGATGCAGCCAGAGAACTCCACACCTGGATCTCCAACTGCGCAGACGAGCTCGCCCCGCTATGCAATCCCGACAGACAACGCCCCCAGGAAAGCTGCCTGGTTCACCACCTCTCTCCAAGAAGCCAGACGCACCTGCAGATGCCTGGAGAAGAACCAGAGAAACACCAAGACAACCGAAAACCACGCTATGATGAATCACCACAACCAGACCAGAGCCACCAAGAGGAACTATATCCACAACAAAATCCTGGCCAACTCCATCAACTCCAAGGAACCTTTCAGTGTCATTCAAGAATTCACCAACCCACGCAGCGAAGCCACAGACATCACCCCCATCCCAAAACCTCTGCAACAAGCTGGGAACCTATTTCCGCCTCAAGAACAAAAAACTCGACAACAACTTCATCGACCAGGAGCCACAGATGGTGCCCCGCCCCCTCAAACACCAGCCAGCCCACTTTCTCCAACTGGACACCGATCATGGCCACAAACACTGTCTCGACCATGAAAAGCATCGACTCGGGGGGGGCCCCCACTGACCCCTGCCCCCCTCACATCTACCACAGAGCCGCAGCCGTCATCACACCCAAACAACAACAGCGAATCATCAACACCACCCTCAAAACAGGCATCTTCCCAGATGACTGGAGGCGTGCAGAAGTCAGACCCCTGCTCAAGAAGCCCACAGCTGACCCCACTGACCTCAAGAACATTTGGCCTATCTCGCTCCTCCCCTTCACAGCCAAAGTTGCAGAGAAAACAATCAACAGTAAACTGACATGATTCATTGAAGGGAACGCCGTCCTCGACCCATCCCAATCCAGATTCGGAAGCAACCACAGCACAGAGACCGCCCTACTCGCCGCCACAGACGACATTCCCACCCTCCTGGACCAAGGCTACTCTGCAGCCCTCATCCTACTCGACCTATCAGCGGCCTTTGACACCGGCTCCCACCGTACACTAGTCAGACTACATCATGCTGGCATACAAAGAACAGCCCTCGACTGGACTCTATCATTCCTCACCGGAAGAAGCCAAAGGATCAGACTTTCCACCCTTCCTCTCCGACCCCACGAAAATCCCCTGCGAAGTTCCACAGGGTTCATCACTGAGCCCCACCCTCTTCAACATCTACATGGCCCTCCTCACTGCCACCGTCCAACACGGTCTCAACATCGTATCCTGCGCCAATGACACCCATCTCATCCTCTCCCTCACCAAAGACCCCACCACTGACAAACTCAGCATCCCCCGACACGAACACATAGCCAATACCTACAAAGTCTCCACTGGCTCCCCTTTTAGAAAAAAGTCACTTTCAAAATCCTCACTCACGCCTACAAACTCCTACACCACAACGGATCCAAATACCTCAACAACAGAATCGACTTCCACGTACCCAAAGGAAACATTAGATCTTCCAACCTCTCACTGGCCGAAATCCCGTGCATCCACAGAGCCAGAGCAGGCAGACGATCCTTCTCTCACATTAGAGCCTGGAACGAGCTACAGCAGGCAGATATCAGATGTGCCCCCTCCCTGATCGCCTTCAGGAAGACCTCAAGACCTGGTTCTTCGGTTATACAGATTTGCGGACCCCCCCCCCCCCCTCAGGGCCTTGAGACCCTCACGGGTGAGTAGCACGCTTATAATTCCCTGAGTAAGTGATTGACTATAGTTTCTTTGCTAAAATATCATTGGAAGATGAGGGTTTTCAGGGCCATTTTGAAAGTCGCCCGGGAAGTGGTTGTGCGTAAAATGGAGGTAATGAGTTTTACATTCTGGTTGCGCTAACCGAGAAGGATTGGGCCATCAGTTGTTCATTTTTAAAGGAAAGGGTTCTAGCAGCATTGTTTTGGCATCTTGCTAAGGTCTGTAACCAATATATAGCTTGAGTTTGTCTGCCTGGTAACTGAGAGTGAATGTGTGCAGCCCTTTATGGGTGATGAAGGCAGTCTTGTGAATAATCCTGGTTTCAATTGACAACTACTGCAGAGTGATACACTTGGGGGTAATGTGATCCTTTCATTTAGGCTCCATAGAGGGCAGAATCAATTTTGGGGGGCAATATGGATTTTGGGGAGACCAGTCAAGAGAGAGTTACAATAATCTATTCTGGGGAGCACCAGTGTCTGAGCAAGAGATTTAAGATCTTGCTCTACCGTGTAACAGCAAATTCACCACTGTAGAAGCAGTGAATAGCACACATTTTTGGCTGTGGTGATTGTTTGAAAATGTAGTTTGAGCATTTTGTTTAGGTTGACTCCTAGTGATTTGGAACGGTCAACAATGGTGGGTTTACTGTTAGGATGTTTTGTGTGTCCATCCAGGATTGCAGCAGAAATGTTGATTTCGAAGGGGAGATGAGGAGGAATTCAGTTTTAGAAGGGCGTATCTTTAGGTAATGAGAGGCCATCTAGTCTTGAACGGAGTTTAGTGTGGTGGAAAGATGCCAGATAGCGTTTTGTGAGGAGACATTTAGATACAGTTGGTCGTCTGCATATTGATGGTAAAAAAATCCCTGTCTTCTTCAGGAGGACTCCAAGTGTCTTGATGCACATTACCATTCAAATTGTAAGTTTCGGTACAGCAGGGAGGCAGACGTAGCCCTCGAGCTCTGCCATTAGCACCTGTGATATGTCCCGCCTGCCATTATTGCAGATCGCGCTCGGACATGGCCGCAACAGGAGGCTATTGCTGAGATTCCCCTGCTTAAACTCCCCACATTAAGCCTAAAAGAAAGTGGGACTCAGCTACAGGGGAATATAAAGAAAAGTGGGAACCCATAGAAGTTCACCTACCTGGGAAGGATTATTCGGCAAACATGAGTATCAATTCAGGGATGCAGGTGTTCTCGTTGCAGGAATGGCTCCGTACATGTTGATAGAGGTAAGTGCAATGTTGTTTACTGTTGATGGTTAGAGGTACATGAGGAGAGCGGGAGGTAATTCACCCCCACTGAAAAAACCAAAGGTTTCAGGGGCGATATAGTTAGGAATTGGCATTTAAAAAACTTTAGAAATTCACTGAAAAAACCATAGGTTTCAGGTGTGTTATAGTTAGCTGGACAAATCCCTAGAAATTCCCCTGTTATAGTTAGTTCAGCTAACTATAACTCGCGCCCCCGCAATGAAATCACTGATGACATCACTGATTACATCACCCAGTGAATGTGTGTTTCGGTAAAGTTTAAATATGTTTTATATATTTATAGTGAAATGCCTGTGGAAGAATGAGTGGCTGTACAAGTGTGTGAATGGATGATTTTCTAGGTGCGTAACTGACTCTATAAGTGAGTCATTAAATGTATCTTACTGCAGACTAGTGACTAAACTGTGTGAATGTCTGTGTGTTTCTATCTGTTGGTGTATAAGTGGCTGCATGGTTTTGTGAATAGCTATATGAGTGTCTATATGGGTTATTGATTGGTTGTCTGAGTATCTGTATGGGTGCCTGAGTGTTTGTGTGCATAGGCTGTGTGTGACTCTGTGCATAGATGTGTTAGTGGGTGATTCTATGGGTGCATGGTTTTAAGAGTGCATCTGTGATGAACTGTATGGTTGAGTGAGTGTATGTATGGGTGTGTTATGGATTGAATGTATATCTCAGTGGTACATTTGTGACTAACTACATATGTGAAAGGCAGTATATATGCGTGTAAGAGTATATAAGTGGGTATATGTGAGAGTGTGATTGTGAGAGGCTGTATGGATGAGTGTGTGCTTGTATCAATGATTGTATAAGAGCGTAAGAATGTGGTACTATTTTTATGAGTAAGTGAACTTGAGTGTGTATAACTGCATAGGTGAGTAAATGGGAGTGTAATTAATTATTTGCATGACTGACTAGGTGTGAGAGTACCTCTATGGATGATTGGTGGTGTGTGAGTGTCTATGTAGGTGTATAAATGCATAGTCTTGTACAGAGTGACTGTAAGTATGAGTGACTGTACAGGTGAATGAGTGGAGGTGTATGTAGACCTAAGAGTTAATAAGTGGGTATGTAGTTATTGGTATTGGAGTATCTATGGTTTTGAGAATGGACGTCTGAAATTTTGAGTTGGTGTATCAACGGTTAAATTAGGGTGTGAGAAGATGCAGTAATTTATCACATGGATGATGTCATCAGTGATGTCATTTGAGATGTCATCAGTGATGTCACTGACCATGTCATGAGTGATGTAATATGTGACGTCATCAGCAGTGCACTGCGGGGGCGCGAGTTATAGTTAGCTGAACTAACTATAACAGGGGAATTTCTAGGGTTTTGTACGAGGGACATGTCCAGCTAACTATACCACCCCTGAAACCTATGGTTTTTTCAGTGAATTTCTAAGGTTTTTTAAATGCCAATTCATAACTATAACGCCCCTGAAACCTTTGGTTTTTTCAGTGAATTTCAAAGGTTTTTTAAATGCTAATTCCTATCTATAACTTATCTCTAAAGATATCATGTTTAATGATTTTGATTGGATTTGTATATTTTTCAAATTCAGTGTGTCAATTTCATTAGTTACATTTTTTTTAAATACTTTTTTATCACCATTTTTGAAACTTACTTTTTCAATTAATTCTTTTAAAAATTAAAAAATATTATTTGAACCTAATGGGTTTTTCAAACATTTTTTTATATTTTGAAAAATATATTTTTAACTATATGTGCAAAACTTTATTTTATATATTTTTTTCAATGTTTTTGGATCCGCGCATTCTAAGCGCACCGTTCCCGATCCCTACGCGATAGCATCTGCGCATGGTACGAGTTGGGTACGTGTTTAGTGCGCGATTCCAATGCGACCGGTATGCGACTCCCAGCCTATACGCAACACGTTCGATGTACGTAATGCGACGTTTACGCGCTTCCGCGATGCGTCATCTGTGTCTATGACGTGGTAGGTGCGCGGATCCCGCAAAATATTTAACATTTAAAAAAACATATATATATATGTATTTCATGTGAATATTAATTGAAGACAAACTCTAAACTAGTCTTAAAACTAATATATTTATGCATCTAATACTATAATTTTTTTAATTCAATTTCGCGGATGCGTGCTGGGTGTGTGCTGCGTAAGCGCACGGTGCGCGGATCCCATGTGACCTGCAAAAAAAGAGATTTGATTGGTTCATTACACTTTCTCTTCTAACTATTGAAAGACCCCACCCATTTCAATCATTCTTCTTTGACCTTCTTTAGAGCACCATCTCTTTGGAGAGAAGAAGATTTTTTAGACTAAGTTTACACTTAGCTCTACCGTTTTTCAACCAAAAATGGCTTCAGGGCAGCAGGCATCACCTGCATCACCTCATACTTCTGAGGATGAATTTTTGGCAGAGGCACCACCCAAAGAACGTTTTTCTTCAGTGGTGTGGAAATTTTTTACTTTTCCCGAGGGGCAGAATAAGACCAATGCCACCTTGGTCACATGCAGGATTTGCAAAAGAGTCCTGTCGCGAGGGGATCCTAACAAGAAATACTCTTGCGGCACGGCAAGTATGATGAAGCACATGAGGACCCTTCATCCAAACAATCTTGCATGAGAAGAGTGCCGACGGATGAGAAACACTCCTGCACCATCCACCTCATCGCAGCCGAGCACATCAAGAGTGCATCCATCAGCCCAAACCTTGGACTTCCGTCCTCAATTTCAATTTTTAAAAGTGCTCTGCACTAAGTGCAATGCGACTTTGTGCTATGGTGAGCAGTCGATCGATCTGATCTGCCGCCGCCAAGAAAGTCACATTTGCTTGTTTATTTTTTTTTATTTTTTATTGTTCCCTGAAGTTCATTGTTTGGTTTCTCCTAATTGTTTTTTGTTTTTTTGTTTTGCAGAAAAACCCCAAAAAATTAAAAATTGTTCAGAAAACTCCAACAAAATTATAAAAGAAGAAAAAAAAAGTTCTTGTAAGAACCAGCTTTCCTGGTTTAAAAAAAGACCTACATTTCTTTGTTATTGTCAGTTTAGATGAATGTATGTGTAGTACGTAATTGACTGAATGAATGCATTAGTAGCGTATAGTGAATGTATAAGTGCAGAAGTATGAGGAAGTGCTGCAGCATCAGACAGTAACCTCTTTAACTGCAGTTTGCTTTAGTACTTCCGAAGCACAGGGATGCAACAGATGTACATAAATATGTTGCAAATCTATGCTTCTGTCTGCACGGCTGCTTAAACTGCAGCCATGTGGTGACACAGGCACCCTTGCAACATAGTGCCAGGATATCTGTGTCATGTGCTGTTTGTTTTTCTGCAGGAAGACACACCTTCCTGCACAAAAACAATGAGAAAATGCATTTTTCTCCTTCAATGTATGCTGAACATTTCAGCATGCATTGAAGATATAAAAATGTGGAGAAATGAAAACAATTCTCCTTGTTGTGCTTTCCTACACCAATTTTAGAATGGTGCACCATTCACACACATATTGATATTTATGATTTCTGATAAATCTATACATGTGTCTTGTTCTATGAGTTTTCAGTGCAATCATGCACAACAACACTTATAGAACACCCTTTCAAAACAAAGTGGTCTGCATGATGAGGTTGTATTTACATGGAGTATAAAAAGTGCACAGAGTGCCTTTTCCTCTCTTTGTAAATATGAAAGAGTATCTTACACAATAACTATGTTACAAAAAGTGACATATTTCCGTTTTTAAAATTCCTTGCGAGTGATAAAAGGTAAGCACAGATTTTTGTCTGCAAAGATGTTCAAAGAAGAATGATTGAAATAATTGCGGTCCTTCAATAAAATAGGAAATAATATGAACCCCTCAAATCTCTTTTTTTGCAGGTCACATGATATCTGATTATGGTCAGATTTCAAAACTACGTAGGTATAAACAGAGTGTTTTTAGAAACATGTTTCCACTTTGTACCTTCTTGCAGACCTCCTCGTTCAGCATATTAAGGCTTAGTTAAACTTACCTTCACAGTAATAGGAATAAAAAATGGTACACATTTTTTTCACATTTTCATTCCAATCTAAATTCTTAGAAATTGCTTATTTTAAAATTTGAATCTGTGAAAGAAAAGGAAAAAAAAATTATAACATGTAATAATAATTTTTTTACAACACAGCATAAGTTCCACAAAGTAATTTTTTTGCCTTTTTTGCTGTTCTCAGAATATATTAAATTTCACTAAAAATAGTGATTTCAGTCGTACTCATCACTTAACAGCAGGCAAAATAAACACAATCTCAAAGATTGTTAAAAAAACCTCAACATGCTATTCTCAAAAAAAAAACCAAGATACAAATCACAGATATATAAAATGCACACAGCTAACAACATTTTTTAACTTTAACTTACAAAAACTGTAAATGATGTCGCTTTAAAATTTTCACCGAATCTAAAGAGGAATTTTTGGAGGATGCACTACGCCCACAACGTTTTCCTTCAGTGATGTGGAAATTTTCTACTTTTGTCGAGGGGCAAACAAAGACCAATGCCACCTTTGTCACGCGCAAGATTTTCAAAACCGTTCTGTTACGAGGGGATCCTAACAAAAAATACTCGTGCGGCAAAGCAAGTATGATGAAACAGCTAAGGACCCTTCATCCAAACAATCTTGCACGAGAAGAGTGCAAACAGATGAGAAACACTCCTGTTCTGTATCTGTAAAAAAGAATCACAAATAAATGTATATTAATAACTCTCAAATTTATACTATTCCATTACTGTACAAACACATTTTATATAAATACTGACTAAGAAACTATAGCCCTGAACAACAAGTGTGACGATGGTTAAAACACTACATGCATAGTGCATACTACTTTGAAGCAGTTCATGCCCTAAAGCCAACCTCACTAAAACACTACATGCTAACTGACTAAATGATCACAGTACTATATGGAGACACACTGGGTGAGTGACAGGGTGTTTGCTAGAAGTGTATGAATACTAACTAGGGAATTGAAGGTGTGAAACACAAATGTGTAGGTGGTTAGAGGACTGCATGCATACTGCATAGGCATTTAAAGCAGTCCATGTGCTAAGGCCTGGCTCACTGCATGGCTACTTGGGTACTGACTGAATGATTAGAGTACAGCAAGGAGAGTGCCTAGGTGAATTTATAAGTGGTAGGCTTTTCGCACAGGGAATGGATTAGTACTTGGTACTGAATGGGTCACTAGAGGACTGCAAAGGGAGTGACAGGATATTTGCTGGACTGTATGGATACTGACTAGGAAATTGAAAGTGTGAAAGACAAGTGTCTAGGTGGTTAGAAGACTGCATACATAGTGGATAGGGGTTTGAAGCAGTCCATGTGCTAAGGCCTGGCTCAGTGCATGAATACTTAGGCACTGACTGAATGATTAGAGTACTGCAAAGATAGTATCTTGGTGAATTTATAAGTGTTTGCGTTTTCACACAGTGAATGGATTAATACATGATGCTGAATGGGTCACTAGAGGACTGCAAAGGGAGTTACAGGGTGTTTCCTGGAAGTGTATGGATACTGACTACCGAATTGAAAATGTGAAAGACAAGTGTATAGTATGTTAGAAGACTGCATGCATACTGCATAGACATTTGAAACAATCTATGTGGTAATGTATGGTTCACAACATGAGGACTTGGAAACTGACTAAATAATCAGACTACTACTAGGTTAGTGCCTGGGTAAAACTTTTAAATTTTCAGTTCTGGCACAGTGAATAGAATAGTACATGGTACTGCACTTTAGTGTCAAACCCTGACTCATTTTATCAATGCATAAGCAAAGAATAGCTTCTAAAGCTACTAAAACTTGACAACATGACCGATTTTTAAAACAGTTATCTGCCATCAAATACACTATGTTACCAAATGCTTCTCTTACAATCCTTGCCCAAATGCACGCAGACTCACAGTGTGATTTTAGACAAGTAACACTATCCCTAGCAGTTTACCAAAACTCATTCACTAGTCTAGAAGAGTTAATGGTACTGCACACAATCTACATATTTAAGTACAGCACATTAGTGTCAAAGCATGACTCATTTAATCAACGCATAAGCAAAGACTGGCTTCTAATCCTACTAAAACTTGACAACATGACAGGTTTTAAAACAGTCATCTGTCAGCAAATACATGATGTTACCAAATGCTTCTCTCGCAGTGATCCCAAATACACACTAACTCACAGTGTGATTCTAGACAAGCACCACTATCCCTAGGAGTTTACCAAAACTCATTCACTACAGTGCAAATGGTAAGGGAACTGCACACAATCTACATATTTCAGGACTGCACTTTTCTGTCAAAGCCTGACTCATTTAATCAAAGCATAAGCCATAACTGTCTTCTAATGCTACTAAAACTTCACAACATGACAGGTTTTAAAACAGTTATCTGTCAGCAAATACACAATGTTACCAAATGCTTCTCTCACAGTGGTTCCCAAATGCACACAGACTCACAGTATGATTCTAGACAACAACCACTATACCTAGGACTTTACCAAAAATCATTCACTACTGTGGAACTGATAAGGGAACTGCACACAATCTACATATTTCA
This sequence comes from Triturus cristatus, assembly GCF_964204655.1. NCBI lineage: Eukaryota > Metazoa > Chordata > Amphibia > Caudata > Salamandridae > Triturus > Triturus cristatus. The sequence goes on from NC_140587.1 coordinate 55,972,224, forward strand.
GGACTGCACTTTTCTGTCAAAGCCTGACTCATTTAATGAAAGCATAAGCAAAAACTGGCTTCTAATTCTACTAAAACTTGACAACATGACAGGTTTTAAAAAAGTTATCCGTCAAAAAATACACGATATTACCAAATGCTTCTCTCACAGTGATCCCAAATAAACACTAACTCACAGTGTGATTCTAGACAAGCACCACTATCCCTAGGAGTTTACCAAAACTCATTCACTACAGTGCAAGTGGTAAGGGAACTGCACACAATCTATATATTTCAGGACTGCACTTTAGTGTCAAAGCAAGAATCATTTTATCAATGCATAACCAAAGACTGCCTTCTAATGCTACTAAAACTTGACAACAAGACAGTATTAAAACATTTATCTGTCAGCAAATACACAATGTTACCAAATGCTTCTCTCACAGTGGTTCCCAAATGCACACATACTCACTGTGTGATTCTAGACAAACAACACTATCCCTTGCACTATACCAAAACACATTTCTTCATCTAGAAGAAGTACTACATTTTAGTATAGAAACATAACATAACTCATTTCACAAATTCATAAACAATGACTGGTTTCTAATTCTACCAAAATATAAAAACAGCTCCGTTATCTGTCTGCAAACACATGAAAAACACAAATGCTTATCACAGAATGGTTTCTACATGCACACACACTGTCAATAAGATTGTAGAGAAAAAAAGTACTCCCTACACTTTAGCAGGAGAAATACAATAGTCTGATTAAAATCAAAATAGTCTACATACATCCCCTCACAATTAAATAACTCATCTTTCAAGTTGTTTTGTAGATTAAGGAGTATATCAGTCACTCACCATATTTTCTTTTACAGAATCTCTGCACTATGCACCTCTCAGCAAAAACAAAGAATGGAAAAGTTTCCCTTTCATTTTCCACACATATACATGTAAACATCAAATCACAATCCTTCACACATAAACTCAAAAGCAAACACACATTTCTATTGGTTAAACATTTCAACCCTTTCCAACTGAAATACATTTCAACCCTTCCCCCAATCTGCCTTCTGCCTGTTACCATAGAAACAGGTCATGGAACACTGCATTGAGCACACAGGTCAGAAGTTCAGCACATAATGTTGCTAAACAAGAGAGGAAGTATGCTTCACTTTTCAACATATCAGCTTATCATATATAATGTTCCTTACAATCTGTTTTTGTTAACCAATAAGAATCATACCTTTAAAAAACAGAAATATACACCCTACCGTTCAGTGTACAAAGTAGTCATACAACCAATGATTTCTTGTCTTTTTAAAAAAAAAATTCCGTGGATCCGCGCACCCAATGCGATAGGATGCGCGCACCGTGCGCGCATTTTGCCGTTTAAAAAAAAAAGAGGGGGACCCCAGGGGGTCCTTCTAGGACCCCCTAAGCACCTCTAGAGGGTCAGAGTATTTCCACTCTGCCCCCTTTATATGTTTTACACACTTATTCCCCTTGCTTCTTCAGCCTCGCTTCTACCTAGACAGAAAATGGCCGCCAACAGTTCCTGGTTTCGAATGTAGACAGACACTCGACAGCCAATTAGCATTCAGCGCGCGATCGGGAGGGTGCGCGCTCGGTTCAGGGAGGGTGCGCTTACGGTGCGGGTAGGGTCCGCGGATCCTCCCCGGCCATAGATATTTATGTACTTTTAACTCTAATTTTCTCAGGAACTACTGAACGGATTCACACCATTTATGCAAAAGGCACGAGTCTGAACTGAGGACTACCTCTTTGCCAAATTTGGTGTCATTCCGTTCAGCGGTTCGGGCTGTAGTTGCGACAACAGATCCTATGGGAAATTGCATGGGGAAAACCCGTTTTGGGACCTCCCTTTTTTCTCGGCCCCCGCTTGACGAATCACCACGAAACTTTCAGGGTAGGAGCGGAGCGGAGCGAAGCTGGCCAAAAGTTTGGAAAATTTCGCGAGGATTCGTCAACCGGCGCCAGACTTATTGGGAATAGAATGTTGCGGATTTCCTATGGAAAATAGGTCCTAACTATAACTATCTACTGGCGACCGCCAGTAGATATATATATATATATATATATATATATATATATATATATATATGTATATATATATATTTTACCTACTGGCGGTTGCAAGTAGGTAGTTATAGTCAGCACCAAGTTTCCATAGGAAGAGCATTTTTTGTTTTGCTTATAACTATGGTGTCGTTTGATGAATCTTCATGAAATTTGCCAAACTAAAATTTTGTTCATATCAGCTCCTATGTTGAAAGTTTGGGGGTGATTCGTGAAGGGGGGGGCCGAGATAAAAGGGGGTCCCAAAACGTGTTTTCTCCATGTTAATTTCCATAGGAAACTTTAGACAAGGCTACAGGTCGAACGGGTGAACGGAATTACCCCAAATTTAGCAGGGAGGGTCTTGGTCTAGAACGCACGCTTTTGTTTATTTGGTGTCAATCCGTTCAGTAGTTTTGGAGAAATATCGAAATTTACAGATATCAAATTTTGTAAATTCTGTCATCTGATTGGCTGAGGCGTTACGAGCTCGAGCTTGCTGCTTATTGGCTGCGAACGGTTGCAACTAGGAAGTGTTGGAGGAGGGTAGGAGCACAGTAACGTCTGTGGGGTGTTTAGGGTGTGCTATACAGGAAGGATGAAGTATTTACCCCTACCGGTGTGAAAGTGCTGTTTTGCCTACTGTGAGATGGTGCTGAGGTGAGGGGCCGGTACACTCGGGGATGAAAGCCTGCGCCTAAACCGTGAGCTGAGCACTGTAAACTGATGTGCTGTGGGCGCTGTAGGATACTGGCCGCTGTAGCATAGCTGTGCAGGTGGTGTTAGAATGCATTTAGAGTATAGCGGGAAGCAAACTACTCACTGGTACCGGTCTGAAGACTCGGGGGATGAAACCTTGAGCCTAAGCCGTGAGCTGATTGCTGTAAAGTGATGTGCTGTGGGCGCTGTAGAATACTGGCCACTGTAGCATACTTGTGTAAGTAGTGTTAATATGCCGTTATACTATACAGGGAGTGGGAAGCAAACTACTCACCTCTACTGGTCCGAAGACTCAAATGTAGTGTTTCAGCTTGCAGGAATGAAGAAATAATAGTGAAGAATATAACGCAGAATGTTGCAATGCCACAGAAGACTAATGGTGAAATCAGGTGTGTCTAAGAAAGTGGCTGTGTGTAATAAAGCGATGGAGTTTGATAGTTATATAAAAAGTGTCTTTATTTAAGTGCCTTAAATGGACCCACTGGTGCAAGAGCTAAGGCATCCAGCGGAGGCTAACTCCAACCTGTTCTGCTGGATTCAAATGTAAGCTCCTGTATCAGTCAATTCCACATTCATGTTACAGTTCCATGTGACATAAACAATACCTATTAGACTTGAATGACTCTAAATTCTATAAGGAAAATAAAGGTAGGGTACGATTAACACATGTATCCTTTAAGAAAACAAAGAAGAAAAAAAAGAATTTCCAGAATGTAATCATCAAACTTCTTCCAAAAAAGCAGTACCAGTACCCTGGTACTGCTTTTTTGTAACACAAAATTATCAACACTAGAACAGTCAGGAGTATGTTGTACAGTAGATTCAATCTAGTGCGTGTCAGAATTGGTCATAGTTCTACCCACATTGGAACTTTTGAGGAGGCATACAAACATTGCCCTTCTGAGAAGCACATTCGGTACCCTTCTGGTCAAACCATACATTATTGTCTTCAGCTGTTTCAAAAAAACATTCTTGTGCAAGGAGCTAAGGCATCGAGCAGAGGCAAACTCCAACCGCTTCTGCTGTATTCAAACCGAAGCTCCTGCATCAGTGAATTCCACATTACATGTTACAGTTCCATGTGACATGAACAATAGCTATTAGACATGAATGAGTAAATTGTATAATGAAAATAAAGGTAGGATATGATTACCACAGTGTGCCAACTAGTTCCTAAACAATGTCTTGTTTTTTGATCTTCATCGGCAGCTTGTGAGCACAGGTTAAGGGAGACTAAATTTGTGTGAAAGGGCTTTGTGGATAACAGGCAGGCAGAGAGACGTATGCACAAAGAATAGACGTTTCAAAATGGATGTCGGGTTTAGGCTAATTTAGCAAGTAAATAACGTATTTGCATAGGCCATACATCACCAATCCCTGGTTAGAATGGAGACATAAGGGGCAATAATGAAAACAGAGTTCAAATGCGTGAGCATACCTAGAAAGTTATTATATGAAAGTAGTACAATTGAAGTGTATTAAAAAAAATTAAAGGGAAAAAGTCAAAATCAATTCAAGAATAACGTGAGTTTCTTACAAGTCTTGGAGATTGCAGTCCGGAAGTTGAGATGTGTAATTGAGAGGTCATTGTTGCCATCATGTGAGAAAAGCGAAGAGATCCAATTCATATCCTCAAAGGGAAGGTAATGTTCCTCGAATGTTGGAGCGGCAATTTGAAATGGCAGGCAATCTGCTATGCTGTCAAAGGTCGCACATTGCAGGAGATCTTTCACGGCTACGCAGAAATCCCATTCCGCCATGATACCTTTTTGCGTGGCATCCGCCATTGCTCCAGTGCCCGAACAATCAAGTTCATGGTTTTCAAGATACTGCATTAGCTGCTGGATATCGGGAGCGATTGTTGGGATGTTGGCAAGGCATAGATCCATTCGCCAGTCGAATGGGCAAGTTTTACAATAAAAAGATGGTTGCATGCAGATTGCATATATGTACATAAATGTCATGTTGTAGCTGGCTCCGATAATAGATAGGCAGCCGAAAAGTAGTTCCATTTTTTCACGTAATTGATGTAGCTTTGCGTAGAGGCGTATTCTGTCGGGCATGGTTGTTACCACAGGGAGCGCAGCCATTTTTTACAAGCAAAAATAATAGTAGGATGGCCGCAAACAGAGCGAGAATTATGGGCACTGCCAAAAACAGTTTGAACGGCTGTGAGAAGGCCGGAGGAGACCATGTTAAAAAAGTGTGCCAGGAGGAGCCTAGCGCCTGACCAAGATGGCCGCGTGAGCTTTGAGCTCCCGAGACCCTCGTGCCCTCCGTCGACTATCCTGTCTCTAATCCCGTCTGTATGCATGGCATCGTGCAGATGACTTGTCAGGGAGGCGAATGATGCTGCCCGAGCTCGGATCGCCTACCGGGAACCGGAGTTATGAATGGCGGAAGATTGAGGCCTATCTCCGAGGGATGCCAGGGGCTGGAGTTGGCAGGATGCCCGACCTCTAATTGAACAACAGCGGCCAGGCGAGGTGTGAACTACCGGACGGAGGTTCCATCCTTTCACTTTCACTTTCTCGCCCCTTGTTTGCCCTGCCCGGGGAGCGCTCTCGGCTGCTTTATTATCCTTTGGACGCTCTGCAAGCTACCCTGGCGGCCCATCGCAGGACTGAGCACTCCTGATTCCTTTCGCTGAGAGAGGGCCGTCCTGTTTGAACTGACCTGCTTGAGCCAACCATGTCGGGCAAAGCAGAGGTGGATCGGCTGAAGCCTAAGGCCACCAGGCGGGGAGCCTATACTCAAGCCAACAATATGTACCGATATGCCCACCAGAAGGGGTCACCGGGTGGACCGAGCCAGTCGCCGGATACACAGAAGACTGCCTTACCCTTGGCCCCGGAGCTCTCGCTGCAGGATGTCATGGGCGCGCTCGAAGGGCTGCAGACTTCGATTGGGAGACAGTTTGATGCCCTGGCGCACAATGTGGATACCATCTTGGTGGACGTCAATCTGATCCGAGCGGATTTGGGCAAAACAAACGAACGAGTTAAAACCCTGGACCTCAAGACCACGGGCCTCGCTGATGATGTCTCGGAACTACAGACCGAGGTCCGTAAGTTGCGGACCGAGAGCGATCTCGCCGCCCGACGGCTGGAGGATTTTGAGAGCCGGGCCAGGCGCAACAACGTGCGCGTTATCGGGGTCCCGGAGTCCTCGGACGAGACTTCTGTAGACCTGCTCGTGGAGGACTTGGTGCTTAACCATCTGCAGCCTAAGGGTCTTGGAAAGTTTTTTGCAGTTGAGAGGGCCCATAGAGTGCCGGGTGGGAGGCCCAAGGTGGGAGCCACACCGAGGCCGATTGTCGCCCGGCTCTTTCATTTTCGAGATCGGGACGCTATCCTTCAAGCATCGAGGGTGACGGGCCCGGTCCCCTTCCAGAACGCGTCAGTGAATTTCTATCCTGACTTCACCCAGCAGGTGCAGAGGCAGGGCTTCCTGGGGGTGAAGAGGCGGCTTCGGGAGAGGGAACTGAAGTATGCCATGCTCTTCCCTGCCAGATTACGTGTGGGGTACGAAGACCGAACATTCTTTTTTGAGTCGCCTGTCATGGCCGATGAATGGCTGGACGCTCTGCCCCGACGACGGACGGGAGAGGACACTGCCGCAGACGGGGACAGTGGCCGGGATGGACAAGGTTGATGTCTTCGGGGCCGGACTGACTCGATTTGTCTCCAGCTAATGACTTGAACAGAGTGCAGTAAATACGGAGGGTTGTGGGAGGATGATGGGAGCTCTTTCCTCCCTTAGGGTACTTTTTGTAGATTTTGGGTTTGGTAGGGCGACAGGCACACTGCAAGTTGGGGGGGCTTTGTAAGCTGCAGCAGGGGTGCAGGGTGGGGGGGATAGTTGGGATTTTGGGTTTGTTGTTGGGGGGTTCGTTTTTGCAAGGCGTGGTGATTGTTTTCAGGACTGTTCCATGGTGGCTCTTCGGGTGTGGGGTGGGCCTCTTCACGTTTGGGGATGGGGGGTAGGGGTTTAAGTGTTATTAGCTGGAATGTTAATGGCTTGGGGGATCGCATTAAGCGCGGGATTGTTTTGCAATTCTTGAAACGGTCATTGCCGGATGTCGCCCTACTGCAGGAGACACACCTTATAGGTAACACGTGCTATACTCTCAATAGGAAGGGTTATAAATTCATAGCTCATTCGGGATTCTCCTCCGGGTCCAGGGGGGTGGGCATCCTAATCAGAGCCTCGCTACCATTTGAGGTGGACTCCACCATTGTTGACGATAGGGGGAGATTTGTGGCGGTGGCGGGGAGGTGGGAAGGAAGAACTTTGGTTTTAGTTTCGGTTTATGTCCCTCCGGCCCTGCAGGCCTCCACGTTTACAGATCTGGGTAGGGCCTTGCTGGATCTCCTGGGGGGTATGCTTGTTGTGGGGGGTGATTTCAATGCTGTCGGCTCTGGGCTGCTGGACAGATACCCGCCCAGAGACACAGGGGGGGCTCAGAAGTGGCTTCCAGATTTTCTAGACACACTCGGCCTGATAGACTGCTGGAGACTCCGGCACCCCACACAGAGCCAATACACCTTCCACTCCGGGGCGCATGGTAGCCTCTCTAGGATTGATTACCTGCTCACTCTGGCTGCACACGCCTCATTGGTGTCCGAGGCCAGGCACATGGCGCGTGGTATATCGGACCATTCGCCAGTGTGGGTCAGGCTGGATGTCGGCCGTGAGGGAGGGGGAAGGGTGGCTCCTATTAACCCTTGGTACTTTCGAGACCCCAAGATGCGCAGCGCACTGGTGAAGACAGTGGATAATTTTTTCAAGGACAATCAGGGATCCGTGGACTCGGCAGTGTCGCTGTGGGAAGCATTTAAGACCGTGCTGCGAGGGGAGGCCCTCTCCCTTGTAGTGGCGGCCAAGCGTCGGAGAGATGGCGAGGTTATGCAGGTTGAGGAGGAGATCGTGGCTTTGGAGGGAGCGCTAGAGGAGGAGGTCACAGAGGCCTCACTGCATGAGCTGATCTTGAAGCAAGCCGAGTATAAGGACCTGGTGACGAATGCCGCTAAGACCCTCAGTAGGGAACAGCAGGGCCGCCTGTATGATGTTGGTGACAAGGCCGGGAAACTCCTAGCTTGGCTGGACAAAAAAGAACGGGTTAATAGAGTAGTGCCGGAGTTGACGGGAGAGGGGGGAGAGGTGATTGTGGAACCTGAGAGGATTGTACAGTGTTTCTCGGACTATTTCAGTATGGTTTATGCCTCAGTGTCGGATAGGCCGCCCGAGGACTCGCGTGATCTCTTGCGTGATATCGCTTTGCCCTGCCTCTCTGACGTAGATAGGGATGATCTTGATGGTGACATAACGGTCGATGAGGTGGCGGGAGCTATCCGCGCGCTGAACTCGGGCAAGGCCTCGGGCCCGAACGGCTTGCCGGTTGACCTGTATAAGCTGTTTCCGGATAGGGTCGCCCCTCACCTGCGCGCCATGTTCGTGGAGGCGCGGGCGGGTGGGGCCCTCCCGTTGGATCAGCGACTGGCGACAATTGTTGTTATACACAAAGATGGTAAACCCCGAGATAAGTGTGCCTCATATAGGCCTATCTCACTCCTTAACGCCGAGCCGAAGATTCTGGCTAAAATCCTGGCGGCCCAATTGGTCAGGGTACTCGGAGACCTGATCCACCCGGATCAATCCGGTTTCATTCCGCATCGTAACACTGCGTTAAACCTTCGGCGCCTTCATGGTGTAATCGCCAGGGCGGGCACGCTGTGTGAACCAGCTATTGTGGCGTCTCTCGATGCCACGATGGCCTTTGATACGGTGGAATGGGCATATTTGTGGGCGGTGCTGGCCAAGTTCGGCTTTGGCCATGGTTTTGTGAGCTGGGTGAGGTTGCTGTACGAGGGCCCCCTTGCGAGTGTGGTGGTAAATGGCCGGGCGTCGACTCCGTTTCAGCTTGGGAGGGGCACTCGGCAAGGCTGCCCCCTGTCGCCACTGTTGTTCGCTCTCGCCCTTGAGCCTCTGGCAGCGTGGATACGCTGGCACCCGGATATACGGGGACTTAGATGGTCGCCCGAACACGAGGACCGAATTTCGCTATATGCTGATGACATCCTGTTGTATCTTGCCTCGCCCAAGAACTCACTTATAGTGGTCTGTGACGTGCTTACATCTTTCGGTAGGAACTCGGGTCTCGTCATCAACTGGAGTAAATCGTATTTATATGTTCTGAGTGGCGAGGTTCCACCGATCCCGCGAACTTGTTCGATCCAGATCGCCCAGCAGGGCTTCGTGTATCTGGGGATCTTTATCTCCACGGACTCCGCTTTGCGGTATGAGAGGAACCTGCTCCCCCCCCTAGCGCGCCTGCGGCGGGATGTAGAGGGCTGGCGGAGGCTGCCGCTCTCCCTCGTTGGGCGCGCTGCCTTGTTCAAAATGATGTCTCTTCCCCGGTTCCTCTACGCATTGCAGAATACTCTAGACTGGGTACCGGCCAATTACTTTCGGGAGGTCGAAAGCGTCCAACGAACGTTGCTGTGGGATGGGCGGCCGCGAATAGCGATTGCTAAGTTGACGCTTTCATGGTATGATGGGGGTATTGCGCTTCCAGACATCCGACGCTACTATTGGGCCACCCAGTTGAGCGCGATTAATCATGGTCTCTATGGCCCTGCCCTCAGCCCTGGGTATGCCATGGACAGGTGGTTGCTGCGCGGTGGTAACTATCACAGGGCGTTGTACTCGCGGTCCCTGGACTCGTCCCTCACGGGGCCCACTGGGGTGGCGGTGCGTGTGTGGAAGATGGCAACTGACTCGCTGGGCTGGAAGGATAGGCTCACCCTTGCTACCCCGCTGTTTGAATCCGAAAAATTGGGTAGGCTTTGGCATACAAAAGGTTTCGATAAATGGGACTTGATCGGCATCTCCAGGGTCGGAGATGTGCTGATTAAGGGGAGGGTGAAGTCCTTTGAAGAGTTGCGGAAGGAGTATGAGTTGGGGACATCCTAGTTTTTCCGCTATGTTCAGGTGCGGCATGCCCTTCGGTCAGTCCTCGTAGAGGGTGAGAAGGTGCCTGAGTCCTCTCCTTTGGAGGACCGGATCCTTGATGGCCATATGCCTGAGAGCACGATTTCGCTTATCTACAAGAAATTGATAAATGTTCGGGCGGATATGCTTCTGGGGCTGCGGGACCAGTGGACTAGGGATGGACTCGAGTTGGATGATGAGGATTGGCAGTCTGCTGTTTCCTCTCCCAAGGAGGTTGCGATCCCGTCGCGTCTGCGGCTGGTGCAGCTCAAAATACTGCATCGAGTGTATGTGACGGGGCCAAGGCTGGTTCATATGGGATTCTCTGAGGAAGGCCTATGTAGGAGGGGATGTGGTATGGTGGGTACTTTCCTGCATATCATTTGGGAATGTGGTGTCATCTCGGAATTCTGGAGGAGAGTCCATGCAGTGATGGGGGAGGTGACGGGTATTGCTATGCAGCCGGAAGCGCGGTGCTGTCTCCTGAATGTCTGGGGGCCCACTGATCACGATGAGGCACAGACCCAGTGGGTGACTCTGGGTAACATGGTCGCTAAGAGAGATATTGAGCGATTGTGGGGCTCCGTGGGGCCCCCCACATTGACCGCGTGGAAAGAAAATATGGACTGGAGTATGCTCAGGGAAAAGACAGTATATTGCGCTAGAGGCCGCCCTCGGAAGTGGCACGCCATCTGGGGGCGGTGGAATCAATACAGGGGAGGAATATGTCTTGCCCCTGATTTGGATCCCCCCGAGGAACAGCTTTCCTCTTGACATTCTTTCCAGCTCAGTCTATAAGATGTGATGGATAATTGACTTCTTGGGCCTCTGCTGTCCCCCTTCTTCCTCTTAGCGCAGTACTGTGACTGTTAGATGATTGGGGTCCGGCCTCCCCTGGGGGGCTATCACCATGGGCATTCAGTGTTTTCGCCTTGCTGGGGTTTGTTGTGTGTTTGTGTTTATTTAAAAATGGAATCTTTTCACTGGTCCTTTAATGCAATGTGGACGTTTCTCTGTCCTTCTTTACCGAAGCTGCCGAACCCCCGGGTTGTCGGCTGAATAGCTGTGTCCAGAATCTTGAAGAAATAAAGGTTTTTAAAAAAAATAAAAAAAATAAAAAAGTATGCCAGACCTTGAGTGTGAGATGTGTTGAAAATTGTGTAACAATTCACAAACTGTAATGGGAGGTTTGTATTTAAAAGGGACTGTATTTTACTTGAAGTTTGTGCTATCTGCAGTCGATAAATTTCTTTTGCAGAAGTGAGGGACACTTCTGTTCTGAACAAAAGCGCTTTCAGTTTGGTTAGTTTAATGAAATCTATTTTCAAAGTAGGAATTGAAGGCCAAGTTCAAGTTTGGGAGTTACTTTGTGTGGGTGGGAATAGATATTGCCACAGGAAGTTACTCCGTTTGAAACAGTAAGGACATACGGTATGCCAGCTCACATTCCGGAGGAGTGAATGTTATTGAGAAGCAGATAAGTGCCGTTGGAAAGCTGTGTGAATGTTGGTCTGATTGTGGGAGTTGGGGTGCTTTTAAGAAAGTTAGCAAGATTGGGGGCTGTAAGCTTAGAAGCATCGTGCAGTTGGATAGTCTTGGATAGTAATGAATGACTGCCATTGTGGTTGCAGTTTTTACCTGTGAGAAAAAAATTCTGTATGTTCTTTAAGACAGCGATATGTAAATGGGAGAAACCACTGCTCGTGTATAAACGTGCTACCTTGTATAATCACATACAACATGTACACCTAGCAGACACTACGTACTGTGGGAACCGTGGCTAGCCATGTACACAAACCAAACATGGCATTGCACCTCTGCCACACAATGCAGAATGCGGGGAGAGATGGGAGCAAAGTATGTGCGAAGGTGGCAAGTGATTCTCGATTATAAAAGTATACAATGCAAAGTGTTGAGAGAATGCGCCGGACAGACTTGAGTATGCAGAGCACAGACATGTACATGTCAACCTACACTGAGGGTGCATTGAATTAAGTGGATAGTGGACACTACCATGATAGTACAGTCAATAGAGAAGATTACAGAAACGTAGCACGTACGTGCCCCCTCCCCCCCCCAACATCTTTAGCGTAGTAGGCTGGCTCGGCGTACGCAAGGCTAGCGTAGGGGTATGAATCAAAAAAGGCATGTTTCTCTGGGTGTGGTTCTCTTCCTTAATGGTGAACGTGTCTGCCAGGTCTGCCCAGCTTACACCGCCACGAGGTTGCCCACGTGAGCAAAGGTGGCTGCGTGAATGATGCTCTCAGCGTGCTGGTACTCGGAAACCGTCATGGATACTGCGACGCACATATGCCCCACAGTTCATCTTTCGACACTGCCGTATGTGAAAGAGGGCCCACCACCTGCCAGCGGAAGCTCCTGGGCCGAGGTGTGCGAGCTCGGAAGGCTCCTGAGATCAACAGTGGCTACTGCAACACATGCACACAGCGCCCAGACTGAGGCCCAGCAGCGTGGAGTGCTCTGTATACTACTAATACACTAGTCGAACAGGTACCAACAGTGGAACGGTGTCTTGATCCAAAAATGGACTATGTTACAATTGCATCTGAGAGTGGAGATGAAGGTACTCCCTTCGACCAAGTGCAAACAACTCTCGGTCCCAACAGTGGAACGGTGTCTTGATCCCACAATGGACAATGTCCGATATTACCTGCTGCTTGCTTTTCACAGAACTCCCTCCATTGAGGTGCATCACACTCTGTGCTTCCGTAGCTAATTTCTGTACAGGATTATTGGGCTCGGTTGACACCAGTCGGTGGAGTACACCGCGGTACAGCAGGTCCGAACAGTGAAACGGGGTCTTGATTCTATGATTGAGTATGTCAGAAGTTAAAGTCTGTGATTATTTCTGTGTACCACCTCCGTTCAGGTGCAACCGACTCTAGGTCCAACAGTGGAACGGTGTCTTGATTCCACAATGGAAGATGTCTGATATTACTTGTTGCTTGGTTTTCTTAGAACTCCCTCCGTTGAGGTGCATCAGACTCTGTGCTTGCGTAGCTAACTATTGCACATGATTATTGTGCTTCGTTGACACCAGTCGGTGGAGTACACCGCAGTACAGCAGGTCCGAACAGTGAAACGGGGTCTTGATTCTTTGATTGAGGATGTCAGAAGTTAGTCTGTGATTATTTCTGGGTACCCCCTCAAATCTAGTGCAACCAACTCCATGCTTTCAAATTCAACGGTACGTGGCAGTGAGGCGTTAATGAATAGTGCCTCTGGCCTACACTGTGGTAAGCAGGGCTCACAACTGAGATTGAGTGGTGATTGTTTAATTACAGAATCCAGTAGTCAAGTAACTAGAACATCTATTGAAATATAAACAATATCCTTTTAGTATACTTGCTTGAAGAATTTTCTTTAGATGACTTATAGGTTTACTACAATGTCCAGATTCATCTTGCAAGTCCAAAGGAACACTGAGTTTTCTGTAATTTATGTTGTTGTGTTTTGTGAAGAGGAAGTGAGAAAAAGTATTCATGGATGTCTGTGTGAGTGCTGCCTTGAATTAACACTGCAGACAGCAGTGTTCACAATTCAGATCGAGTCGGTATTGTAAATGAGATAGTCCTGTAGGAAAAGACATTGCTGCAGTGCGCTCTGTCCGCACCACGCATATGTATCATTACAGGCTCCGCACACGCTTTTTATTGATTCTCGTATGACAAACTCAGTAGCTCAAGTCCACCTTATGTAGCTGTGGGCCCTTGCTGACCGTTCTCTCTGGCCTACACTGCAGACAGCAGGGTTCACAATTCAGATTGAGTCGCTATTACTGTCAAGGTAAGATTAAGTAATCAAAAGACTATCCATGCACTACTACATTCAGCTGTGCACTATATATATATAAACCTCTAACCAGGTAATTAGTAAAGTACTACCCATGCAGCCTAGGAATTGTCCTGTCTGTCTCATGCAGTTCTCCAATCACCCATCCAGCACCATCTACTTATCCTATTACTCCACCAATACCTAAGCACTTGTAAAATCATCTTGCTGTCTGTTTGCAGCACTGTTATCTTTTCAATTACTAGAGATGTACTTATGGAATGTCCTAGCTACTAAGAGAATTATACATACAACATTCTATACACTATGCATGCAGACCTCTAACCACACACATACTATTGTTACAGTCTAGTAAATACCAAAGTACTACCCATGCTGCCTAGGGATTCTCTTGTCACTCTCATGTACTTCTCTAATCACCCATCCAGCACTATGTACTTATATAATCACTTTTACAATATCTATCCAGTTATAAATTCACCAGAGACCCTGTTTGTAGCACTGTAATCATTCTACTTATACTTATGGAACGGCCTAGCTACTAAGACAAATATACCTACAATGTTCTGTGCAGAATGTATGTAGACGTCTAACTACAAATATACTATTGCTACACTGCACTAAAGTCCCAAGTAGTACCCATGCACCCTAGGAATCTTTCTATCAATCTCATGCACTTCTCCAATCACCCATCCAGGACTATCTACGTATCTTATCATTCCACCGATACCTAACCACTTATAAATTGAGCATAAACTCTATTTGCAGCACTGTAATTATTCCAGTTACTACTCATGTTCTTAAGGGATGGCCTAGATAGTAACACTAGTACAGCTACAATATTCACTATGCATGTAGACTTCTAACCAGCTACATACTATTGATACACTCTTGTAAATACCCAGTTAGTCCCCATGCAGTGTAGAAATCTTCCTGTCAGTCCTATGCACTTTTCAAATCAGCCACCAAGCACTATCTACTTATCCTATCACTCCGCCAATACCTAAGCACTTATAAATTCACTATACACTCTGTTTGCAGTACTGTAATTATTGTAGTTACTAGTCATGAAGTAATGGAATGGCCTAGCTACTAACACAAGTACAGCTACAATATTCTGTACACTATCCATACAGACCTCTAACTAGCTACATACTATTGATACACTCTTCTAAGAGTTAGTACCCATGTAGTCTAGGAATTGTCCAGTCTGCCCCATGCACTTCTTTAATCACTTATCCACCACTATGTACTTATCCTATTACTCCGCCAATACCTAAGCACTCTGTTTGCAGCACTGTCATCATTCCAATTACTAGTGATGTTCTTATATAATGACCTAGGCACCAACACAAGTACACTTACAATATTCTGTGCACAATCCCTACAAACCTCTAAGCACATACATACTATTGATACACTCCACTAAATACTGAAGTAGTACCCATGCAGACTAGGATACATCCTGTCAGTCTGATGCACTTCCTCAATTACCCATCCAGCACTACGTTCTTATTGTATCACTCTGCCAATACCTAAGCACTTATGGAGCAGATTTACAAGCCCCCTGCGCCAACAGTTCATCACTTTTTGTGACGTAGTAATGGCGCCAGGGACTCCTCCATATTTACAAGGAGAAGAAAAACCACCCTGCGTGGCTTTTCCTCTCCTTGTAAATACGGCCCATTCAAATGCAGCGCTTTGCGTTGAAGGGGCGTTCCATGAGTGTTGCTGTGTATATACCCAAACAACACCCATGGAACAAGACACATCTCAAGATTTATGAGACATCGTAAATCTGGATATGTGTGAATGCTGCGCCACCCTAGAGGTGGCGTAGCAAGGTGCAACAAGGAGAAATGTTTTCATTTCTCCTCGTTTTTTTTCTCTTTCAATGCGTGCTGCATTCCACAGCACACATTGAAGGAGGAAAATGCCTTTAGTGATTGTCTTTGTGCAGGACGGTGTTCCTTCCTGCACAAAAACAATCACCCCACTACACAGACATCCTTGCACCATGGTGCAAGGGTGCCTGCCTCTCAGCGCATGGCTGCAGTTTGTGTACCAGTGCAGAGGGAAGCACAGAGTTGCGACATATTCATGTAAATATGTCACATCCCTGTGCTTTAGAAGTGCCTCAACACGGTGCAGCTAAAGGGCTTGCAGTGTCACGCTGCAGCACTTCCTTATAGATCTGCCCCTATAAATTCACTATACACTACTAATGCATTCTTCCAATCAATCATGCTCTACACATATATTCAACCAAACTTTCAGACGTTTTAGCCAGATAAGGTAGTTCTGACAAGAATTTTTTTGCTTTTTTTTTGCTTTGTATGTTTTTGGATATTTTCAACAATTTTGTAGTTTTTGGGGTGTTTTTCTAAAAAGTAAACAGTAAAAGGAAAAAAGTAAACAGTTAACTCTTGGAATTAAAGAACATAAAAAAAAAAGTAACATTTATGTTTCTGCTGTGCTGCGCAAACAGCATCCACTGATTGTTCATTGGAGCAGATGACGGCTTCGCACTTGCAGTGCTGCTGGAGAAATGCAAATTCTGGACGAATGTCTATCGGAGCTGTTGATGTGGACGCTCCGGAGGTGCTAGCAATGCCTGGTGTTGGATTTTGTGCTGCACGTCTCATCTCTTCTCGTGCCAGATTGCGTGGGTGAATGGTCCGCAGATGTTTGTACATGCTCGCAGTTCCGCAGGAGTATTTTTTTTCACTGCCTCGCGACAGGACCCTTTCACACAGCGAGCTTGTGACTTTCGTTGCATTTACCTTTTTTTGTCCCGCAGGAAAGGTAAACAAATTTCCAGACCACTGACTCAGGCCTCTGCTTGGGTGGATCTTCTTCCAAGATATCTTCATCCAAAGAATGATGAGGAGGTTGTGAACTGGATGCCATTGTTCCAATATTTGAAAAACACCCAAAAAAAACGGTAAAACCAGCTCATGATAGAGAAGAGATGTCTCTCATCAATTGGTCTAAACAGGATGACTAAAATGGGTGGGGTCCTTCAATAGTTACAGTGGGAAATGTTATAAACCAATCAAATCCTTTTTTTTGAGGTCACATGGGAGTCGCACACGAAGAACGCACCCGACGCGACTCTGAGAAAATATATTTAAAAATAATTTATTTCAAGTAGAAATATATGATCTTTATGAATACATTAGATAATCTCTTGCTCTAATATGTACATTATAGACACATACATATAATTTTAGAATATAAAAAATTTAGAGGGAGTCGCGCACCTAGCGCGCCCCAGCACGTATATGATGTCACGTCGGGCCGGCCACCGCGCCAGCGTCGCGTACCATAATGCGCATGTGTCGTGAATACGAGGGAGCAGGAGTCGCGGACTGGTAGCATGCCAATCGCGCACACCACGTAACATTATACGTATATGACGTAACTGAAAAACACGCACCCGTCTCACAACGTACGCGGATCCTTCACGTTTTATTCAAAATGGTGGCTAGAATACGCGCACCTGCCATGGTAGGTACGCTTCGGGTGTGTGACTCCCCAAAAATGTTTGATTTTTTTTTTTAAAGAAAATAATATAAATGTATTAAAACAAAATATAAAAACTATATAATTAAACAATATTTCAGTTTTAATTTTTTTTTTATTCTTTTTTGCAATTTTCAGAAAAATATATAATGTTTAATAAATAATATATTTACAAATAAACAGTTAAAAAACTGGAGATTCAGTACAAAAACATAGTTATAACTACTATTATACTTAAAAATTATCATTTAAAAAACTTTTGAAATTCACTGAAAAAACATAGGTTTCAGAGACATTATAGTTAGAAATTAGCATTTAAAAAACCTTTGAAATTTAATGAAAAAACCATAGGTTTCAGGGGTGTGATAGTTAGCTGGACATTTCACTCGTACAAAACCATAGAAATTCCTCCGTTATAGTTAGTTCTGCTAACTATAACTTGCGCGCCCACAATGCACTGCTGATGATGTCACATATTACATCATTCATAACATGGTCAGTGACATCACTGATGACATCTCAAATGACATCATTGATGACATCACTGATGACATCATCCACGTGACAATCTGATACACCTCATCACACACTAGTATAACCTTTGATCACTCACTGTAAAATACAGAGTACCATATTTGAAACCATTCACACACAAATACTAGTTACTATATACGCACTCACTGATTCCTAAGTCTACACACACATCAGCCCATTCACCCACAGAATCACTTCTACATGCAGTCACTGATCAATAGAACACTATCAAATGCACTCATACACCTATATAGACATTGACACATCAGCAGTCATCCTAGTCGGTTATGCAGTGATCCTACTCACTCATGAAAAGAATCTATCACACTTACATTTACTCACCTACACAGTTATACACACAACACCTCATTTATTCATACACATAGTAACTCATAGTTACTATGTTAAAGAATCACTATTACAATTACACAGTTACTATCACAATAAATGACTCTTACGTATACTTATTTATATACACCAACTCTCGGTCACTAATACACAAATAGACACACTCAGTCACCCAAACAACTGTTTCCATAAACACTCTTATACCCATACACCTAGTCAATCAACCACTCACACATCTATGCATAGAGTTACACCCCCCACCCAACCACAGATACTCAGTCTCCTATACAAATACTCAGCCAACTAATCAGGGCTTGGTGTTCAAGGCCCTGCACGAGATCGGGCCTGTCTCCATGCAGAGAAAGTTTGAATGGTACACTCCAGGGAGATGCCTGCGATCTGCATCTGCCAGATTGGTGAAAGTACCTAGAATTAAGAAAGTCAGATCAGGCGGTAGAGCCTTCAGTGTGTCAGCTGCCAGATTATGGAATGCGCTCCCGCTGGAACTGAGACAAGTCAGGGATCTTTTCCTTTTTAGGAAGAGACTAAAAACCTGGCTATTTCCCAGTACCTAAAATGTTGTCTGCTCCTAGGTGGTTTTTCCACATTATGTGCCCTCGTGTTGTTGAGTGCCAGGATGCCTGCAAGGTGATAGTGCGCTCTATAAGTGTAATAAATAAATAAATAAATAAATAATGTAGACACTCTTGTAGTTAGTGATCAACTGATGCAGCAGGTTATACAACAACAAATATATATATGTTAAAGAAGGTAAACTGACAACTACCACTCCTTTCAAAGAAACCTCCAAAAATTGCCTATTACTGTATAACAGCTTCCACCCCCGACATCTACGCGACAACCTTCCTTATGGGCAATTCCTGCACCTACAAAGGAACTGCACGGAAATTGAAGATTTCAAGAAACAATCAAACGACTTGAAAAAGAAACTGTAGAAACGCCAATACCCTAAAAAGGTGATTGATAATGCATACAAAAGGGCGGGCAACAATAGCAGAGACAGCCTTTTGGAACCTAAAATCCAGAAGGAGGAGGAGAACCGCCCAGTATGCATAACAACCTTCAACACAAACTCCAATGGGATCGCAAAAATTGTAAACAAGCATTGGCGAATCCTCAACAGTGGAGGCATCAACTTACCAAAACCAATTTTCTCTCATAAAAGAGGTAAGAATATCCGGGATTTGGTTGTGCACACCAGACCAAAAGAAAGTGGAGATGGACAGATCATGCAAACTACCTTAATGCCACCTATCTCTGGACATCATCCCTGTGGCATTTGCAATGTATGTAAACTAACCCAAAAAATCAAATAAATATGGTTCCAAAATGGGACTAGATGGGACCAAAGAAGTTTCACGACATACAACCCAAAGAATGTGGTTTATCTAATTTCTTGCCCGTGCCTTTTAGAGTATGTAGGAATGACCCCATGCCCCGCCAAAATAAGGATAGGGGAACACAAGCAACATAAAATGCAAAAAAAAGTACCACCAAAATGGCAGCCCATTTTTTGGAAAAAGGTCACAAGTGGGAAGATCTCTCGTGGACAATAATCGAACAAATCCAAAACAAAAGATATTTGTTCGAAAAAGAACAGCGGTGGGTGTTCCATCTGAGAACTCATGAAGAAGGTCTAAATGATGAGATTCCTTGGAATCAGCTCTGAAACTGATGATTCTACAACAGATCCCACAGGTAATACATTAAAAATCAACTAAGAAGTTGCCATGTGGCAGGAGCACTCAAACTGGCCACCTAATGCAGTTGCAAGGACCATTTTTAAGAAATAATAATTTTTTGAAGCCTGATTGCTCAACCCCTTTCCCAATGTACTGGATTTCCTTTTCTGACAGGAAATAATCAATTTTTTCCAGCTTTCAGCGCAACAAACTGTTGCTGACTTTGCCATTTTACTTTTCACTTCACTATTTCTCCAGACTTGCAAAATCGGCTTGTGTAACAAGCCTACTAGAATGCATGTACGTTCCGAAAAGTTTTATTTTTCAACTACCTGGCCTAACAATGTTATTGGCGAACTCTAAAAACCTTCACACTGGCATATGAAAAACTTTTCTCAGCCATCTTCCACCCTTTAGAATAAGATTACTTGAAGAAATGCACTTAAAACTTCTAACAGGAAGTGGATCAAAAGAAAGCTCCTTTTCGATCCATTTACCGGTGGCCATCTTGGAAAAGGCCCGGTCTAGTTGCTTTTCTCCCAGCTGTCTCCTATCGAACGCGTCTCCGTGCAGGGCACACCCTTTATAACTCCAGGCTCTGAAAAACCTCAGATCAGTTCCCGGAGAGCCATGAGAAGGTAATTCCTGGTGACCGAGCACCCGCCAGCATGTAAGACAAGGGCGTCTTTTAAAAGCCCAAGAGACCGCGTCTAGTACGGAAGACAAAAACCACTCCGGTGTAAAAACTTTGTTTTCCCCTCTATGTTCCCAATACCTACAGTGTCTATGTGAAGGCGCCCTTACACCTCTCGTGACATCTCATGGAGCGGTAACGTTAATATATGAATGTATGCATTTATAGCAACCTTTAACAGCACGTCTCTTTGAGGGCATGAATACCAACCCCATTTTTTAACGGCACTGCCGTAGGAAGTAAAGAGCAATATAGTGCTGCATCTGCAAGTGTAAAAGGATGTATGAGGGATGGCAAGTACCATCCTAGGAATACGCAGATGCAATCTCTAGAAGATGGCACGGCATAACTGGCAGAAATAACACCCTTGATACTGGCACTAAAAAATATGGATCGAGAATTCCCCACACTACTTGTGTGTCATTCATTTTATTGTGTCCAGTCTTAGATTCAATATCTTCACTATTGGGGCCAGAATGGATTTAAATATTCAAAAGTCTGCCCAATAAAGCATAAATTACTTTGAGAACAAGTGGCGGGATGAAAAAAGGCTTGCCACAGGCTCACATGATTCATACGCTGAGTCATCAACGTGTTGGCGTGCAAGTTGAAGGGAATTCATTGGCTGATGTAGCTGCCAAGGCAACAGTGCGAACTGCAGCCTTTGCTGCAATCACTCATTCTAGTATGAGAGTAGACAGACAGATAATGTTAGCTGACTTCGCTTCTCATAAAAACAGCACAGCCTTGCCAAAAGGTTTTCCACTCAAATACTCCTACAAGTTAGGTGCACAAACAAAGTTAGGTATGCTCAAATTTCAGTATTGAGCACATATTAGAATTAATTCTAGCTCTACACGAGGGTCTGGGCTCAGCACAGGCAGGGATCATTGCAACAGTTTCTTTGCTGAAACAATATTATAAGAGGCCAGGTATTACCAAGCAGACCAAGGGCTTTGTGCTTAAGTGCGACATCTGTCAGCAGATGAAGGGTTCCACCGTAGCACGTCCACCTTAGACACCGTTACTGATATCAGACAGATCTCTTGCATGTGTCTATTTGGACCCCTGCAGCCCCTTACAATCTGAAGGGGCTTACAAGTACATCTTGGTGACAGTGGATTCATGCTCTAGATTCCTGTGGGTTTGGCCTCAGCGCTCGGCTGACACTCGAACAGTTATAAAGGATTTGCGATTCTTCATAGGGACATACGTTTTTTGCACATTATATTCTGACCGTGGCCCTGCGTTCAGCTCTCGGGCTTACAAGAAAGTCATGGGAAGTTTGGGTGTAGCATTGTGGTACTCCTTTCTGTATCATCCCAAGGGCAATTTGATTGTGGAAAGGAAAAAGCGGGTCTTAAAGCAATCCATAACAGCAAGTGTATTAGGCTCCAGTGGTAGTTGGGTCAGTCACCTATCTGGGGTCCAGAGGGCACTCAATAACATGCCAAGAATCTCCCTGGGAGGCTATAATCCATACAAGGTACTGTAGATGACAAGGATGTGGGTAACCGACCTCCATGGTGACAGCACAGTAATGGATGAAAAAGCATTTGACATCAAAGATCGTTTGATCGGAACTCAATGAATTCCGGGCATTGCAAAGCAACATCCAAGTAAAACTCACTGCCACTGGGGAAGTGAATGCTGTTCCGGCAAGACCGGTCCCAAAGATCGGGGACCTGGTCATAGAAAAGCTAGTGGTCAGAAAAGAATTTGGGCCGTCTTACAGAAGGCCTGTTCCTCTCCTGGCTGTTGAAGGAACACGAACAGTACTTAACAGGAAGCACAGGCTCCTGGGTAGCCTCTGATCTCTTCTCTGGCTACCATACAGGAAGTTCAGACAGAATGACATTACATTTGAAGATTTTACTCTACGAAGTAACAGAGTTGCCAGCAATGGAATGGAACTTGTGCCTATTCAAATTGAACAACGACAAAATACAAATGAAACACAGTTCTCAATTCGGCCTTATACCAAGATTTATGGGAATATGTCTCACAACAAGTCATCTGCCAGTTCAACAAAACCTGCTGAGCTACCAAATTTAGTTCAAACAGCATCTGGCTACTTCATCAAATTTGATACCTTCTCACTGGATATGAGTAAATATGAGTTGCCGCCAACTTCTGTTTCCCGCAAAGAAAAAATATATGACATCTACCTTTGGCTGAAAAATACTTAATTTGTATCTGCTTGGCTACAGCTTTGGATCACAATTGGTCTAATTTTCCTAGTCCTTTGAATAGGTGTGGTGACTGTCTTTTTCTTGCACCTGAATGGACATTATCTCCCGGAAAGCTCCGCAGTACAACATGTGAACTTGGTCGTGAAACCACATACATCATCTCATTATGAACGAAGAGACCCGTCCTTTGTGAACATCACAGCAGTTCTGATTCCTGAAGGAATAGTTTGGGATAGGGTTTCATATGATGTATTTGGTCCCACTGAACTTTTGAAAATGCTGCATGTATTTAAAATTTGTTTGAATAATATCATCACCTCTAGTACATTGTCTGATGATTGGGACTTTGAAACTGTGATTAGCATGCTGTCTGATTCGGAACAATCTGCTGCGTTTTCTAAAAATGAATTTTATGATGATACATCTGATTTTGACACTTGTAAATTGTACTACTTATCCGTCAGGGTATCAAGGCGGTGCGGGGGGGAGGGTAATGCTGCTACTGCTCGAAAAGCCAGGTCTTGAGGAGTCTTCTGAAGGTCAGCAGGTCTTGGGTCTGCTGTAGGGGGATGGGAAGGGTGTTCCAAGTCTTGGCGGCAAGGTGGGAGAACGATCTGCTGCCAGAGGTCGCTCTTCAGATGTGGGGGACTGTGACGAGGGTGAGGTCAGCGGAGCGAAGCTGGCGGGTGGGGGTGTAGAAGTGGAGTCGTCTGTTGAGGTACGCTGGTCTGGTGTTGTGGAGTGCCTTGTGCGTGAGGAGCTTGAAGGTTATCCTCTTGTTGACGGGGAGCTAGTGCAGGTCTCTCAGGTGGGGTGTGATGTGACTGCGGCGATGGATGTCGAGGATCAGGCGTGCAGATGGGCGTTTCCGTAGTCCAACCTGCTGCTGACGAGGGCCTGGGTGACCGTTCTTGTTTCTGTGGGGATTCACTTGTAGATCTTGCGGAGCATGCGGAGGGTGTTGAAGCAGGAGGATGAGACGGCGTTGACCTGCTTTGTCAGGGAGAGGGTGGAGTCGAGGATGAACCCGAGGATGAACCCTAGGTTGCGTGCGTGGTCGGTGGGTGTTGGAGCTGTTCCCAGTGCGGTCGGCCACCAGGAGTCGTCCCAGGCCGAGGGTGCAGATTCGAGGATGAGGACTTTCGTATTGCCTGAGTTTAGCTTCAGTCGGCTGTTCATCATCCACTCGGCGACGGCTTTCATTCCTTCATGGAGGTTGGTTTTGGCCGTGTGGGGGTCCTTGGTGAGGGAGAGGATCAGCTGTGTGTCGTTGGCGTAAGAGATGATGTTGAGGTCATGCAGTCGGGCGACGTGGGCGAGCGGTGCCATGTAGATGCTAAACAGAATTAGGCTGAGGGATGAGCCCTGGGGTACGCCGCAGATGATCTTGGTGGCTTCGGAGCAAAAGGGGGGGAGGCGTACGCTCTGTGTTTTGCCGGAGAGGAAGGAGGTGGTCCAGTCCAGGGCCTTCTCTTGGATCCTAGCGACATGGAGGCATGTGCGTAGGGTGCGGTGGCAGACCGTGTCGAAGTCGGCTGACAGGTCCAGGAGGATGAGGGCCGTGGTTTCTCTGTTGTCTAGCAGGCCCTGATGTCATCGGTGGTGGCAAGGAGGGCAGTTTTGGTGCAGTGGTTGCTGCGGAACCCGGACTGGGACGGGTCCAAGATGTTGTTCTCCTTGAGGTAGCGGGTTAATTGTTTGTTGACGGTCTTCTCAATGACCTGCGCCGGTAACGGGAGCAGGGTGATGGGCCGGAAGTTCTTGAGGTCCTTGGGGTCCGCCTTGGGTTTTTTGAGTAGGGCATTGATCTCGGCGTGCTTCCAGCTCTCCAGGAAGGTTGCTGTCTCGAAGGAGATGTTGATGGCTATCCGGAGATGGGGTGCAATGGTGGTGCTGGCTTTGTTGAAGATGTGGTGTGGGCATGGGTCCAACGGAGATCCGGAGTGGATGGTGGTCATGATTTTGATGGCGTTATCGTCGTTTTTGTTGGTCCAGGAGAGCAGGAGGTCGGTGCAGAGGGTGGTCGTGGGGGCGGAGGTCTCAGTGGTCTCAGTAGTTGTTGGGGCAGTCGTGGCATTGAAGCTGTCGTGGATGTCTGCGATCTTGTGATAGAAGAAGGTGGCCAGGGAGTCGCACAGGTCTTGCTAAGGTGGGATGTCGCTGGTGTTGGAGCGGGGGTTGGAGAGTTCCTTCACGATGTTGAAGAGCTCTTTGCTGTTGTGTGCATTGTTGTGTAGGCGGTCTTTGAAGGAGACCCTTTTGGCGGATCTGATGAGGTGATGTTGTCTGCAGGTGGCGATCTTGTGGGCTGCGTAGCTGTCCCGTGTTCGTTCACTGTGCCATTTCTTGGTCATCATTTTTTGCACAAAGCGAGTATCCCACGTAACATGTTTACCTACCTTGAATGGGAACATTGCCCAACACCACCGAAAGGTAGTTCACAAACGTTTGCACACAAGTTTGCCTATTTTTCTGGGTTTAACACTTCAGACCCTGCCTCATAATATTACAAGGTTGCACCGACACCTGCAAAGAACAAGGTGCTTACTAACACAAGACAGATATACTCTCCTTCCTTTATTTCTTAGTTGTATTTACAAGGGTTTGACTTTTGGAGGGACACTATAGACCAAAAATCTGTCTGGTCAACTAAAGATTGGCAAGTTCAGGGAACACACCACAACAGATTGTCTTCCCCAACAACACAGTGCAACAGACCTCCTGTCTTGGACTAGCCAAGATCAAGGACTTGAACCCACCTCAGATTCCCTCGCTTTGACTCTTTGAGGGATAGCAAAATTATACACAGAATAGTAAGAATACAGTTCATCAGACCCGAATTAGAAGGGGTGGTTGGTTTGTCCTGTTGACCCCAATAGGTGTCAGTTTAGATTCAAGGGGACCACCGAAGGGTTTAGTATCCATAGGCCTGATCAATGCTTTGTACAACAAGAACACCCGGGGTTGGTGACATTCTACAGTGTTGGAAAGTTATGCCTAGATTGGCTGAAAACCTTAACACTGTCCCAGGTGAAACAACACTTGTCCTTACTCTCCGATTACATGGATCTGCGGGATTCTTTACTAGGTCCCCGAACACCACGTCGTAAACGCTTCTTATATGCTATTTACAAAGAAGTATGGAAAAACTCTGAACAGGAAGGATTGCGTGAAATTGATAAAACTAACCTAGAAAAGGCTTTGGCATTGGTCGACAACACTAACATCCAGAATGTATTCACTGGGCAACATTGTGTCTTCTGCAATAGATATTATGGAACAGGATCTGTCTTTTCTTCAACATGCGCAATCACAGATGCGATCAATTTTGTTACTAATCTGGACGCTACAACAACTGAGCTCCGGCCTTGTACCTTGGTGATATATCAACAGAAAGTCTCTGTTCTCTGTTTATAATTTAATGGAAAGGCAGACAACAATGACACAAAGAAAAGCAAAATATACCATGTAACACATTGAAAAATTAGACCAATTACCTTTCACCGTGGTAGAGTCACCTTCCACAGAATAGTTTATCCATGGCCATACACCATCGTCAGTGACAACATTCCAATTTTAACAATGTCTACAGTACCACCAAATAGGCAGATATGAAGCGTTGGGTAGGGAATACCTCCATTAATCTTGCGAGTTACCTTACAGATTTAGATGCCGAAAGGTAGACTCTGAAGTCTTTCTCAGTGGTTCAGACTGTGAGAATTTGTTAAGTGGGTCTCTAATTTGTCAGGATATTATGTTTCACAGAGCTTGCAATGCTTCGGTTTCAAACCTATCTTGTCACTTGAAAGGATCCCCAGCTGCTGTGATCCATCCGATGTTCAAACTAATCTCGAACAGGAGTTATTTGATGTTGAATGATCAGGGTTGTTGTGGGATGCTGCCAGGCATTGCATATCTGGTCACAGTAAGTTCCAGGGTTACTTGTGGTATGCAAGTATTGTTTCCACCGACCCACACAGTTAGGGAAGCACCAATATGGCTTTCATTGAATGGTTCCCTTATAAAGTTAGATTCTCTGAAGCAGACTGAAAGCCATACTTTTACAAAAGGAGGTGGCCTTAACCTCAGCTCGAGAGACTTTTGATCTCTAGGTTGCAAGGTCTTCAGCTGAGATACAGGCCCTAGTCCGAACTAACTTCCCGCTCCATTTCAGGGAAATGGTACATCATATCTTTAATATCTCTGATATGAGTGGGATAGTGCACCTATTTAAAAACATAGGTTCTGGGCTGTTAAAGCACCTCTCAGATGGTTTTCGGAGTTATTCCATCTTTGATACACTCCGTATTGGGAAGCGTTTTTGGAGGGCTTCGTCTGATCCTGCTACTTGTAGTGGGCAGCCTGGTTTTAAGTTTTTTGCTGCGCAATGGATGTCCCAAATACCAAGGAGATGGAAAAAGTGCTCTTGGAGAGACATTGCTATGAACGCATGGTACTCCCATCTTGGCACGCCTCGTCTTCGGGAACTAAGCGAGCATTGGTTTCTGTCGTTCATCAGTCAGGTTCGACTGCGTCTTCCCTGTATTCCGCTGTTTATTCTGCGGACATAAATGCGTGTTGGACATCTTTCTAACACTTCCATCCATTGCGCATCTGGATGTGGATGTACTGCTGGACCCATTAAAGGCCCATGTGGTGCAGTGTTCTCAGCGTATTCCAATCCTGATGTCGGCATCCTTAGAGCAACCGCTGGATGGTTCAGCTCCTGTTGGAATGGACACCGGCTCTGTACCAGGTTTACAGGCATCCAGCGCTTCCTCAGCAACAACTGTGAGAACTGGCGAAGATCACCTTTGTTCCATTGATCTGATCTAAGAGGTGTTACAGGGACCGTTGTTTGCAAAGGCAAGCAACAGTGATGTTGCGTCTCCCACACAGGACACATAAATATTTGGCTCTCTGTGTGCTGGGAACAATTTGACCTTTTTCAAAAACAACTAAAACTGGAATTCAAAAACATAATTTTCGTTTTATTTCTACACTTCTGCTCTCACTGGGCACTATGGCTTTCAGGTTGCTTAGTTGGTTTAACAGTATATCTGACTTTTTAGAGTTTTTTCACACCTATATCATTTTTTAACAAATCCACGTTTTTTAAACTCATATTGTAGCAATATTTTTAGGCTTTTAAGACAGGCATATTTTAGCATTTAGTACTATGTCATCCAGTCGGATGAGGAGTGGGTGTCATGAACCCCAATATAGGCCTAGGTAGTTGCACAGACCTTTACCTACATTTGTCCTACCATTGTTCTACATAACGGGTCTGGCACTGACCTCTTACCTAGTTAGGTGCTGAAGAAATGTTGTGTGGTTTTCTCTGAAATCTAACCTCATTTACTATACATGAGGCTTCTCAGTATCACAGCAGGTCTACCATCTTCTGCATAATAACTATGTATAAAAGTCACCAATATCATCATCCTTAGCCAACATGCCCATAGTGTATATCTAGATAAAAACCCTGAGAGTACCTTTTGGGTATATAAGCATCATATCTTGACTGGGCACACCAGAGGAGAATGGCTTCCACGCTGATACGCTGATGTGAGATGCTGAAATCCCTGCATGAAGAAACACTAGCACGCAGTGGTCTAACATCCCTTTCAGGGTGTCCATCTTGAGACAAAGACGGGGTCCTTTGCTCTCCAACACTAGGTAATAGGGTTGGCTCTAGCCTAAGGAGATTCTTGGCTATACACATACATACATGACAAGGACACTTAGGTACATCGATTCAGGGTTTTGATCCTAGGAGTATGCATTTTATTGTTATGTATCTTTATGCCTGCATATATTCATTGTTTTAGCACTATGGTAGAACTCTACATTTTGTTTACTCTGCTGGTGCTCATAACAATATACATACTTTTATGTCTAATGATTGTTGCAGCACACGTATTTTATACTAGAATGACGCTGGTTCAATAAATACTTATTGAAAACTTCCCCACCGTTTATTCTGTAAGTCTCTCTGAGATAGAGTGAACACGAGCGACTGAGCAAAATGTACTGTGCTGTTTCCACGATAACCGGGGGGGGGGGGGGGGGGCGGGTTCAGGGTTGTTATGTTTGATAGTTTCCAGAAACTATTCACTCCTTGGTAAGAGGGGCTCATAGTGACACTGTGAGTTAGCCGGTATACAGACTAACTTATCCTTTAGGGGTGTTTGGAATCAGTCTGGACACCAATCCCTTAGTTTATTTTATCTAAACACGCAGTTCCTATATAGATTTGTAGGAACAACACTATAGTTACTGGTACTGATAATGCATCAGGTCTTTTTTTCATAACCACATTTGGAAAACCCACTCTCTCAGAAGTCTGATCTCCACCCAAGAAAATACTTTTGTAGGCTGGATGTAAACTTGCAGGTGAGGCTTCTGGCTTTAAACCCACAAACTGATTTGTTACTGAACTATTTTGATCTTCATATTAATGTGGAGATCTATTCAACCAAATCTCATTGAATAATTCATCATCTATCACCTCCCGACTCTCATGTGTCAAAGGAGGGGCTTCAGCCTTTGACTCTCTGGTATGTTTCTTTTTTTCCTCACACCTTTCTTCTTCATTTTTCTCAGCTACCATTACAGGATATATTCGTACTCCTGCAGCACAGGCTTCATGTTCCCATTCTTCTAAGACAACATATTGCATGGGTCTAGGACTAGGTTTCACCTCATTCATTTGTCTTCTTAAGTTTTCTAAAATGCGCAAATTAAATGCCCCATATCATGGAAATGCTAAGGGGTCATTTTTCTCTGTATATTTTACCCAATTCTCCAACCAGGTACAGGCATGATATTCTCTGTCTTATGACATCTGCAAAATTTCATTTCCCTCTAACTTAATTTCAATCTGTTTTGAAAACCTACGATCTCTCATCTGTATTAATTTTCCTACCTCTAATCACAGTCTGTCCACAGCCACCAATACCAGAGCAGCTTCACACCAACCACCAATATCAACGTGGCACTTGTATGACGTCAGTCTAACTCCTCGCAGCGACTGACCCTCCCTTCACAATCTGTTTGTCATCTTTTTTCTTTTGTGCCGTTAAAACTAACTGCCACGTAAAACAAATACACCATAAAACAACTTTGTCTGCTCCACTAAAAGAATTATAGATACCTACTCATTCAGAACATTTAATTTGCTTCCAGTGAAATCTTGACCAGCGTGATTTCATTCTCTTTAAGTAGAAAACGTTGATCTCTCTCCTGGTACGCTTCCTGAAGAAACCATAATAATTCCAACTTCAAGTTCCCTTTCTAAGTTCCATCAACGACGTCTCATGCACAGTACTCACAAAACAACAAACAAACACACTTAGGGGTCCATTAGTATGGAGAGCGGGTGTCCTCCTCCGGGTGGGCGGTAGCAACCGCCGGACCGGCGGTGGACATCTGCCCGCCATTGAAGCCCTGAACACCGCCGGTCCGATTAGCATTGCGGTCGTGACCGCAGCGGTGTGATTTTCTGCCCGCCACTTTTCTGCCGGTTGCAGTCCGCTCGTTTGCCTGGCGTGCGGAGCTGGACCTCTACAATTGTGGCAGATTAGGGCCAAGCACCGTCGGCATGATTATGATGCCGGCAGTAGCCAGCTTTCCGCGGCGGTGGAACCGCCATGAAAAGGCATGCGGAGAATGTCTCCTGGGGTCCATTGTGGACCCCCAATGTGTTTGGGGGGTGTGTGGGTGCACTGGGGGGGTACCCATGGTACCCCCCTACATGTCCCTTTACCAGGTGGCAGGTGTGAGAAGGTGGCCTGATATATGCTGTCCACTAGTTCTAGTGGGCACCTTCTATCAGTCCAAAAATTCCCTTACGGTGATAGGTTAAAGACAACCTTTATTGAAAGCTATCCTAGTGGTAGCTATGGAGGGCAGCCTTCAGGCTAAGTTTTGAAGGAATGTAAAGCAGCTTGTTTTACCAGTCTATAATCTCTTGAATGATCAAATGAAAAGACAACCACACCAGGTATATATTCAAAATATATGTATTTAAGATAAAACACACCCCTCTAGTCTCTTTATGAGACTGGAGTTCGAAGTACTTAGTTTACAAGATAGCAATCATCAGTAATAGCACAAATACACGTTTGGGCCCAATGGGCGTACCAAACCATATACCAACAAAGTGGTATAAGAACCACGACTTGAATAGACACTAGGCCTATAGCCTCTAGAATCGCTGGGATCCCAAGGAACCACCCAAGGTAGTGACACAGGGGACCCACGGGGACAGTATGCAGTGTGTAAACACAACCGCGGGTTCCCGTTATCTTCTATGGGCAATGTCGCGGTTAGAAATTTAAAGATTAGGGACACTTCTAATTGAGTCAGGACCAAACCCTTTTGGACTTAGGTAGTTCTAGGGCTAGCACCCACGAGAGCACCGGAGTAGAACTGCTGCTGCCGTGAAGAGGAGAAGTGTCCGGAGAGATCCAAGCCTGGATCTAGGATGTAAGGAACCTGAAAGCAGAGGGGACAGAGTCTGGGTCACTTGCCAGTGACCTAGGGCAGGATGGACCAATGCCCACAGATGTCGGGTGCTTCAGGTGGGTTGATGGGTGTCTTGACTCTTCAGCCACGAGTGCTGCTGTGTCGGCGACCAGAATGGACCCAACAAGCCTGGAAACGGCAAGTCACTGAAATTCAGAGCAAGGACTGCTGTGCAGACCAGCAAGGTCTGAGGGACTCACCCAGTGAGTGTAAGTCAGGGCACATCTGGAGCAACCAGGGAAGCCCAATTAGAAAAGGAGTTGCCTTCGTGGGGACCTGCTAGCCAACGGGCTAGTGATCGCGAAGGAGCCTTGAGCGGTCAGACTTTGAAGTTGGCCCACGGGTCACTCGTGGAGTGGAGGCCAACAATCTTCGGTGCAGGAGGTGCTCAAGGCTGGGGCTACTCTGAGCCCAAAGCACAACTTGAAGGAGGATCAGGAAGATAGTATTGCTGCAAAAGTTCACGGTGTCCAGGGGTCATGGTTCCACGTCACCCACGATAGCCACGGGCCTCAGCTTTGCTGCGGACTCAGGGTAGCCTCGGGGAAGTCTGGAAATCTACCTCTGGTGATGCAAAGACTTCGGCGTCCGGCCGGAGCTTCAGCGATGCAGACTGGTCAGTTGCTTCTTTGGTGCCTGCCAAGCAGGGGAGTCACTCCTTGACCCCAAGGGAGATTTCTTCAGTCTTCTAATTAAAGTAGAACGTCGAAGGTCCAGGATATATGTTGCAGAGTTTCGTCCAGGGTAATCTAAAGTCCTAGGGACTGGATTCCTATACTTATAGTAAGTTTAGGGGATGGACTAACTCTAAGGCCTCACCTATGGGTGGGCTTGGAAAGAGGGGTGGTTACACCCATGTCCTTTGTCAAGTTTCGCGCCAGAGCAGGGGCAGGTAGCCCCTGCAACCGGTTTGAACTGGGCTATGCACAAGGACAGCAAACGTTCCCCCAGTGCAGGACTTCAAAGCACCAGAGAGTGCTCCAGCCCAGCCCCAATACACATCAGCCTGTCTGGGGAGGTGGTCACACTTCCCTTCGACAGGAAACCTATTGTCCAGGCCTCCCCTGCCGGAGTTTCGGTCAGCAGCAGGAGGCCAGACCTGTGTCTGTGGCAGAGGCTTCTATTTTGTGATGCCAGGGCTCAGGAAAGTCCTACCCGGTTTAGCCAGTGTGAACATGTCTATCCCTCTAGAAGGGTGGAATGCTACCCCCGCCACCGAAGATGGCGGGGGGGGGGGTAGTATTCCAAAGCGTTTGACACCAAACACAACATGTTTTGATGCAGCCATTCCAAAGTTAGCATTTACCGCAAGGTTATAATGCACTTAAGAGTATATGGTATGGCTGTATCACAGAACAGCCATAAGGAAGTATTTCCGAAAGCTGCAGAGGGCTCAGCTCATGCTTGGGCACCCTCTCACATATGAACAAGCTTCAGGATTGTTAAGGCCTGCCATAGGGATGGCTTATAGGTTTATATGTGTCTGTATAGGGTAGTGATATAGGTAGCCTATACCACTGTAAGGGGTGCAAGTACACCCTTACCCAGGCTGCAGTAGCAGACCTGTGGTGCCATTTTGAAGTGCTTCCCAGGGGTGGCATAATACATGCTGCAGCCCCTGGTAGGCCTCTGAGGTACCTATGCCCTAGGTACATAGTATACCATATACTAGGGGCTTATAAGGCACTCCAGAATCCAATTAGATATGTACCTAATGTACATGGAAACCATTTTAGAGAGGAAGCAGCTAGGCTGTGGTCCTGATTAGCAGGGCCATAGCCAGACTAAGGTCGAAAAACAGTGAAACACCAGCAAAAAGTGGGGGTACCCATGTGAAGCAGATCCTACTCTCCTACAGCAGGCACTGTGCAAGGACATGCAGGACATGCTTGTTTGGACATCGCGGCGGTGCTGCTGGTAGCCCTGCCCGCCACGATGTTAACCGCCACAATCCAACCGCCGTGGTTGGATTTCCACTGCGGAGCGTAATAATTGGACCGGCGGTTTTTCCCTGGTCCTGCCAGGCGGTGTTTTCCTGCTATCATGGCGGTCGGAGTGATTTTCCGACCACCATGCTAATAGACCCCTTAGTGTATGCCACACTAAGACTACCCATAGGCTTATCCCAGGATCTTAGGCCTCCACAGACCTAAAAACTCAATACAACATAGATATAAAATTTCACAATATGACAATATTTCTGTAATCACAAGTCCATTGCAGTCTCGGTCAAGTCACAATATTACCATTAGTCAAAACCCTACTATTTCTTCTAGTCAAAACTAACCTGCCGATAGTCTACCAGAAAACTGATGCAGTGTTGATATGTGAACTCAATATCACCTTTCAATTGTCTCTATATCAACTGGGCTCATGACCCTACAATCTCTCCTAGCGTCATAAATAAACCACTATCCTAATTATCAAACCTTGGTCCTCCAATGGTTCTTTTTGTTGAGCTAATAGGCGCTTGGATAATTGGAGAATGTGAGGCGATTTCCCTATTGAGGACCTGGAATATGAAACTCCAAATTCATGCAAATGTCATCACCAACACAGTGTTACCATATAAACCAACATACCCTACTCAATGGAATATAATTCCAAAAATTACACATGATACGTGTATGTTTGTTCATGAAAATCATTTATCTAAAGCCTCAATTTGAATGGTCATAGCAAGAAATTGTATTTCATAATTAGATTTAATGGTATTCAATCAGCACAAATAGCCACACAATTTATCACAGATTTCAATAAAAACATTTACTTATTAACATAAGGAAAAGGGTGAGAGAGATAGAGAGAGCAACATGGGCAAATAATATTTCAGCATAGAGATCATAGAAATCAAATATTGACAAAGATTTGTCCATCTTCGATCAACTTTAGAAGGAGGCAGTTAACCCTTAAGCCGATAAGTTATTTCCTGCTCAACTTTACGCGCTGGCAAAGTGCAGGTTTGAATCAGTCAGGAAAGTTCAGTTCAAGGGTTTGGCATAAGGGAAAAACTTAGGTCCGACAGCTTGCCAGGCAGGAAAAATGGAAAATGACACCCATCCCGGCTCCTCCTCCACTCATCAATTATACTCCCAAAAGTTTACAGTTTACGCCCCCAAAATGTATCATCGTATATGGTTTCCACTGGTTGTTCACAGTGGGCTGCTCATGGTGTGATCGATTCCTCACTAAGGAATCTGGAATCATTCAGTAATCCTTTTGCAAATTCATCAAATTCAATTATTTTATATTTCCATCCTTTCCTCGGAAGTAAGAAAAATCACTTTATTCACATTCTGTCCATTCCCAGATGCTCTCTCTGGGTTTGCAATGATATTGATACATTTCTGTCAAATGTGTTACTGAATCAAGAGTGAGTACTTTGTGATAGAGCTGAGAAAAGAAAGTTCACGAAAAGTTCTCAGTGTCCAAAGAGAAAATATCAGCTAGATTCGACCTTTTGAGCAAGAGTGAAAGAGAAAAAACATCTAAGGCCTACATGAAAAATCTAGCTAAATCATTATCACATTATGATTAATACAAAACACACATTAATATTCTTTTATGATTTTGTTGATTAAATTCAATCATTATAATTCTTTACAGGTTACATATCAGTATTAAACACTATTAACAAAAATCTTTGCATGTTTTAGCAGTTAGCATTTTCAAAGCAAATATTTGCATGTCATTCTGAAGTTCACTTTTTTGTCACAGAACATTAGAAACTGCAGATTTCATACTATCGGTTATTTCTAAATTAAGCATTTCAATCAGTGTAGGTGCTACTTTATTGTAGGCATTTATTTAATTTTGACATAGTCTAGAAATTATCATCAGCACATTTCTTTGTTAACTTCATTTAGTTTCTTAAACACGTTTATAGCTTGTATAAGTATTTTCATTTCTTCTCTCTCTCTTGGTCCAAGGGCCACACTGATGACAGCATTGTGAGGCTCGGGGTGATGAAAGGTAGGCATATGGAACGTGAAGCAAATGCATGGTGTGGACAACAAACTGAGCCTACATGTGACTTCTGTCTGCCACCAAAGCATGATTGCTACACCTGAATTCCAGCTTCGTGCGAGCTTTGGCACCCGTATCGCCTGGAACCTGTTCCTTTGTTTGGATTCTCTGTTCGGACCCGTTTTTTTCGGATTTGGTGTTGTTGTGCTGGACTTTAAGGCAAGAGGGAGTCAGAAATACTACCTTTGTGACCCTCCCATTTTTGTACTTTCGCAGTAAGTGAAGTCTTACTTTAGTACCTATCATTGTTATTGTGGGTCTATTCGGGTGCATTCACAAAGCACCAGGAAACCACTAAACGAATAAGGGATCCCTTTGGTGAAGCTGTTAGAAACTGTTTTTTTGCCTCTGATAGGCATTTTTCTCCCGTATAGAAGGTGGCTTTCAGGTTAGTCTTTATGAGCACTTATTTTTGGAGGATACACAAGTTATTTTTGGATCAAGACATCACTGCATTGGAAGAAACTAGAACTGCGGTGGTGTTGTTATTTGGGGATCCAGACTATCCTGAACAGGGCCTGCTTCGCCACCTGAGGGGACTCCAAGACCCAGCGTGCTTTGCTCCCAGGAGGGAGGAGCCAACATTGCCCTCGCGCTAAAAAGCACCACCGATCACCGCGGCGCGGGACGCACCTTCTGTTTCAGCCTGCTTCGCCACCTGAGGGGACTCCAAGACCCATCGTGCTTTGCTCCCAGGAGGGAGGAGCCAAAATTGCCCTCGCGCTAAAAAGCACCACCGATCACTGCGGCGCGGGACGCGCCTTCTGTTTCAGCCTGCTTCGCCACCTGAGGGGACTCCAAGCCCCAGCGTGCTTTGCTCCCAGGAGGGAGGAGCCAACATTACCCTTGCGCTAAAAAGCGCCACCGATCACCGCCGCACTTGCCCGTCATCGACAGGAAGAGGCAGGGCAGGGCTAGCCCCTTGTCATTTGATCTTTGGGGCAAATTCATGAAAATACTCAAGGTACTGTACTGATGAAGGACAGAGTAGCATATTTGGTCCTGCTGCAAATTATTTACTTTTGGGAACTCGAATTGGCTCTTGTATTATTATTTTTTTGTTTTTCTATATGTACTTTGTTATATCTTTTTTCCTTACTTACATATATAGACCCAAATGATTCATTTCTGGTTCTACAGTGGGCAAAAGAAAAACAGTGGAGGGTACGGGGGGGCAAGTGACTTCATTGATGGGGCAGGAAAAGAGAAAAAGGCTAGGAAACTAGTTAAGAAAGTAGCCATGAATAACAACTGTGTCATGGATAGAATCGACAATCTTATTTTAGAATGCGAAGGGATATTGGGAGTTGATCTCCCGGTTCCCAATGACCCTGTCAAATTGACACCCTTAAAAGACTCTACTCCTTTACGCCCCATCATTGTCCCACCAATGTTCCAGAAATCAAAACGTAAGGAAACAGTTGTTTGTCGAGAGACAATACAGTCAGGGTCTGTTCTCCAGATGCCTGAATCTCCTCCCCAACTGTCTACCCTTCTTACTCAGGACACGGCATGCCATATAGATCCCCTAATTATCTGTACATATCGATTTGCAGTTTTGGCCGGGGAGTCTGATTCCCACGAGGAAGCACAATCTTCACATCCCATTACAACTTCGAAGAAGAGCTTAACTGAGATAGATGACACTGGTTTTTTACCCCCACAGACTCTTCTCTACACGGTTAAATTACTTAGGGAGGAGGTTGGGTCCCTGAAAGTAACAATTGAGTTAGTGGCTACTGTCAAACTCCTAGTTTCTAATAACATATCGCATGTTCCAGTCACCTGTGCTTTATCCAACTTGCACTGTATACCAATGTTAGGAGACCAAAAAGACAGTGTTTTGCCACTGGCTCCCGCTGTTCCTTTACAGCGACCTGTTAAGGTTCAACCTATTAAGTCTTTAGGTCCTCCTGGAAGTCCCCTCCCAATACTTTGCAAAAACAACTTTACTCACAAGTAGCTGCAAATTGCAGAAGGCCAATCAACGTCCCATTCGCTCCTCCTTTGGGTGGAAATACATCTTTTCAACAACACGCAGAATTACCTTGTTCCACTAATCATGCCCAGACAGTTTTTATGGTCAATGTCCCCAAAACAGGTA
Organism: Triturus cristatus; assembly: GCF_964204655.1. Taxonomy (NCBI): domain Eukaryota; kingdom Metazoa; phylum Chordata; class Amphibia; order Caudata; family Salamandridae; genus Triturus; species Triturus cristatus. The sequence continues at coordinate 56,009,465 of NC_140587.1, forward strand.
CAAGAAACGAGAACGTTGAATCCCTGATAAACAAGTCTATACACTGGCTGCGTCATGTCAGGGGTTGCCGTTCATTGATTAGGGAAGACATAGTCAGAGCGAGGAGACGCACGTCCATTAACCAACCATCGGAGTGCATCAAGCTTACCTTGACCAACTTGGACCTAGCAGAAAACCTCTTGGCATTGGAGTATAAAACTTGCTCTCCTGATTTTTCATCTTTTCAGGTTAGGCGTTTCCCCAAAACTGCTATGGCTAGGGCCCACGACAGCGCACAGTTACCATCCACATTTAGTGGGTCCCCGCTTGAGGCCGTGGATTGATTACGGCAGCCCGATCAGCTTAGGCAGAAACTACAACCCACTATAACCACTAATATCTGAAATGACGGCCCCCCAGCTACCCCAAAATCTAACACCTATAGCAACGGTTTGGATAATGGCTCAAGAGACCAGGGGGCGGTAATATCTACTAACATTCTTGCCCAACTACAATAGATACGTCAAAATTTCAATAACCCAGCTTAAGATTCTTTCATGGAACATTGCAGGTCTTTACAGAAAAATGTCGCTACCTGATTGGAACGACCTGATTGAGGAACATCATAGCTGCATGTTCCAAGAAACATGGAGCATAGCCCCACTATACAAATCTGGTTATACTTGCTTTTTTAAATCTGCTATTACCAAGGGGAGGGGAAGGCCTTCCGGAGGCTTCATTGTTTGGATTAAGATCGATATGGGCTGCCAAATTATTGAACATCATTTTGATAACCCAGATATTACGTGGCTTTCGATCAAGGGACATAGATGCGGCAAAACTGTGGAACTGTTTAATGTATACATAAGAGGTACACCTGGGGGCAAACCGTCAAACATCGTACTGTCCTGAGAACAAGAGTTAGCCAATTGTTCACCAAACTTGTGTGTTATGATTGCAGGTGATTTTAATTGCACTTTTGAGCCACTAGATTCTGAGGACTTGATGGGGTTAGATGAAGAAGACACCAAATGGGGCGTTCCAACATTAAATATACCTCCCATTAAGAAATGGTCTCAAATAGCAATCCAGATTAGCGCATTTACATTCAAATTTGGATTAAGGGCCGTGAATGGCAGAACTCCCTCTGATGCAACAGGAGCCAATACATTTAATAGAGTTAACTGCCTCACAAATTGATTACATACTAGCAGATGTGAGACTATGGAAAAAGATAATGGATATGGAAGCTCTCCCTTCCTCTGATAGTGACCATAACACACTTATGGAAAGTCCTTGGGCTCCTCTCCCCTCTTGTAATCGGATTTTTGAACCCCTTATGATAACTAAAGAGTTAGTACCGTCAAATTCCAGAAGGACCCTTAAATGGCCTAGAGTTCTTGCTCAAGAATCTTTGACAACTGGCATTAGCCATGCTCTGAGCGAAAACACTCGCTTATTATTAGAGGCCACTGAGGAACCAAGGAGACTAACAAAAATACCAGATTTGTATGATAATATGACAGCTCAGATAGGAGCATACTTTAGAGTAAGTAACACAGGCAAATTTATTAGAAGAGATAAAAAGTGCAGTACCTGGTTTAATGGGGATTGCGGAAAAAAAAGGCCTTAATCTTAGCGATAAAAAGCAAAAACTGCCTTCTAATTAGAGAAGCTAGAAAGATCTATAAAACTGCAACCTATCGCGCGAAACTAGATTGGGATGAGTCACATTGGCAAGATCTAAAAGATGCAAGTACAGCTAGAGATCCTAACCTTTTCTGGAATAAGGTTAGGCGGTTTGGTAATAAAGATCCTGACGTAATTCCTAACCATATTACATGCCAGGACTGGTTGAACCATTTTGAGAATCTCTATTCTGGACAAGATCTTATTCACCGAGGGGGTTGATATATGCGCGGTAGCAGACTGATCGTCCCACCCGTAAAGGCTCACTTTCTGGAGCCTCCACGCAATCAGTTTGCAGCATTGTCGAAGCGAGCGATCCGAAATAGGAACTTACACGCCCGCCACAAATGATATTGAGTCTAATAGATTTCCACTCGGAGATACAAGAACCAGGAATCTTACATCTGCAAATACACCTGTGATACCTCCAATCCTCTGTTCAACCAGTGTCCACCCTGATGAAGACCTTTGACAATAAGTGCCACACTGAAGGTCGAAACGCGTCGGTTCTGTGATGAGGCAAGCCCTATACAATTAAGGAAACAGAAAGACGTCAAGTCCTAGACAGTATTGGAAAGGAACTCTCTAAAAAAAGTGTTTCCAACCTGGTTTCCATAAACGCTTTTCAGGCTACCTCGAATTGGCACCTCAACAAAGTAACAATCCGTGAGGACTAGAATAATATGTGTCCTCGGAACCCGATACTAATAATGTAGGACCTCTCCTACATATAACAGTTCACACACAGTTATTCATGAATAGTAGGAGGAGACCTCTTGTGTTAAATCTTGATGTTGTCATTTATGTGAAGATTGCCTAAGTATATGATGTTATAGCCTTATATGTGAAGATTGTTTAAGTACATAACATTGTGTTTATTTGTCATTTGATTTTTGTAAGTCCATTGAAACTTTTGTGTTATGTAGGTATAGTTGCATAGAATCAACAGGTCTTGATGTAAGAATATGATTCGAAATACATGTACAGTGAATACAAGTAGTAGGAAATAAAAATCTGCTGCCTAAAAAAGTTGATCTATGGTGTCAGAGGTAATATGCTTTGTCAATTATTCAGAAAGTAGTTGGCAGGGTGTTACTGCAGAGAATCCATCATTGGGTGGATGAAGAAAATATACTCTCCCAATACCAAGCTGGATTTAGGGCATGTACAGGGACGGTGGATCAAGCATTTAGCCTGTTTTTAATTTATTGGAAGGTGGTCCTGAATGGCAAGGGCAGCCTTTATTTCGGATGTATTGACTTAAAGACTGCCTTTGACCTGGTTCCTCGCGATCAGCTATGGCATCTATTGGAAGAAATGGGGATGCCCCCGCTAATATCTAACATCTTGACTCGCCTACATGAGGGCAATTATGCGCAAGTGAGGTGGGGGTCCCAGGGACAAAAAACAAACAGGATCCCAGTAAATAGAGGTGTACGCCAGGGCTGTGTCCTGGCCCCCAACCTGTTCTCTTTATACATGAACGGGGTGGTGAGCTATTTGCAGAAGTTTCCATCTGACGCACCAGCCCTGGCAGGAGACAGGGTTCCCACTCTTCTCTTTGCAGACGATTCACTGCTTATCTCTAAAACGCCAGCAGGCCTCCAAAAGCTCCTGGACAGATTTCACACCTTTTGTGAGTCTAGGGGTTTGATTGTGAATACCTCTAAGACTAAACTTATGGTGTTTAACCCTTACAAGCTGTATAGAGATAAGTTCACTTTAGATGGAACACGCTTGGATAAAGTCTCAACGTTTGACTACCTGGGAATAAGATTAGATGAAAAAATGCGATGGAGGCATCATATTGATAAAATGCTTTTAAACCACAAGCGTGTCACAGGCATACTAACTAAAGAACATCGCTCCTCGCAGACCAGACCTGTGGCTCCCGCCCTTACAATTTATGCAGCAAAAGCTGTCAGTTCAGCCCTTTATGGAGCTGAACTGTGGGGTTTCGAGAATATTGACAGCATTTGCAGGTCAGAACATAAGTTTCTAAGAGATTTAGTGATGCTCCCCCAAAGTGTACCATTGAAACCACTGTTAAATGACATGGGTAGGCATTCTTTTAAAGACGTAGCTAGGCTACGACCTCTGTTATTCTGGACCCGCTTATTTCGGACCCTAGAATTAACCAACTACGCCGCCGTGCTTACAGAAGTCATGGCTCTAGATGGCAACCAAAGAATTAGTTGGATGCTCAATCTTAAAAAATCTCTTTTTGCACTTGGTTTCAAGGAAGCATGGGATACACAAACCCCTCCTAGTAAGGTTGAGCTTAAAAGGCGCTGTTGGGCCTGGGTCAACGCTCAAGAGCGTAGCAACTTAAGAGCAGGTAGGCTCACGGAAGAGTTTTATCTCCATAAGCAACACACATCTTTAGAACCCTACTTAGATTTTATCCAAACACCATGAGATAGAGCACTTTACATACAGTTTAGGGTAGGCTCACTGCCGGTCAGAGAGTTAACTGCAAAATGGAGCACCCCATATCAGACACCATTAGGGTGCCCCTGCTGCAAAACACCGATTGACAGCATAGCCCATCTCATGTTTTCGTGCCCTGCTTATAAAAGTGCAAGAACGTGATGGCTTAAACCTATTTGCAGAGAGCTGAGTACACGCGAATATCGCACTGCTCTACGTATCTTAAAGGCTGATGCACGGACTCTTTTTGCTTGCGGTGTAGCCTAGTATCTCGGTTGTGCCTGGATTGTAAGGTTTAATTTTCTGCGTGGAGATCCTTAATGAATTATTATGTTTTGATAGTCTTAGCTTTATGGTCTACATATGATACTTTGCACTGCCACTTTATTCCCCAAAAGTAGATTAAGAATAACCAAAAGGGGAAAGAAAATGTTTTTTATGCGAAGAAGGGCTCAAAATGAATTTTTACAAAATGATGACCCAAGTTTATTCTTGCTACAACCAAACTTTCTAACTTTTCGGGTAACGAGGAATTGAAGATTTTAATGTTTGATTGGATTTTTATATTCTTAAATTGATGCCTCTTTTTAACATTTTTATGGTTTATACAAATCGAAGGATGTTAGTTTGATAATGCTTTTAAGATATTGGCTATCGAAATAAAGCTATTTTGACTGACTGACTATTCTAATGCAGGAACTAAAGTCAAAGCATTAACCTCTAATGTAATACGTGAGAGTGAAAGAGATATTTATCTGGTGCCTGAATTGCAAAATGTGAAACAAGAAAACCTGGTGTCAGTCCTGGCTTCCCCACTTGACGAAAATTGCGTGATCCTAGGCTATTGGTTAATTTCACTTTTCCTCCAATTTCTTCATTAAAATATATGAGTTGATTTCAGGATGTGTGCTGTACAAAACTTTCTCTTGTGTTGTATTTAATAAACTATAATGTTGTTCCAATTATATAAGAACCAAGGCTACACACAAGGTGGTGCTAACAAATGAATTGCCTCTTGGTTTACTAATGACATTGTTTTTGGAATGGGAGGAGGAGGAGAAGAAGAAAAAGAAGAGGAGGAGGAGGAGGAGGAAAAAGAAGAAGAAGAAGAAGAAAGAGCACGGCTACCTCCAAAGGAGATATCCCGGCGCTAAAATACAGATTCACATTGAGGAGAATGGGGAGAACTACGGGAGGCTAAAGAGCCAGGTTTTCAGCGCTTTCTAAAATGCCTGTTCTGACTCAATCATACAAAGATGGACAGGCATGTAATTCCAAAGTGACCCAGTTCTCACCGATAAAGTTTGGCCACTTATCCTAGCCTTAAAAAAGGCAAGGAATCCTGAGCCATGTCAGGTGATTAGATCTCAGGACCCTGGTAGTTTTGGAGTCCATGTCTGAAGTAACCTGGGCCCGTTCTCTAGTGGCTCTGTAGGCAAAGGTAAGTGCCTAATACTCAATCCTTTTATTAACAGGCAGCCAATGGTGGCTCCGCAGGTGAGGGGAAATGTGGTGGTGGAACAGCACTTTCCTAATAAGTCTGGCCGCAGCATTTGGAATAATTTGCAGCCTGCTGACCCGATAGGCTGGCAATCCAATATAAAGACTATTAGGATAAGCTAACTGGGAGGAGACCAATGCATGGACCACTGTCTTCCTGCAATCTATTGGAAGGAAATGAAGGAATCTCCGTAGGGCTCACAGCTTCCAGAAGCATGACGAGGAGACCTGGCGAATCTGGGCCTTACGGGAGAAGTCATTATCAAAATTAAACCTCTGATTTCTGGCTGAATCTACAGGGATCGTCCGGCGGTTTAACTCTGAAGGCCACCAGAGCTCAGGCAACAGGGGTGATGATTGATTGAAGAATAAGAGTTCTGTTTTAACAGTGTTTAATGTTAAGGAATTTCCAGTAATCCAGGCTGAGATTTTATTCAGGCATTTCTTAAAGTTGGCAAAAGCAACCTTTTGAGTGTTCTCTGAAAGAGAACACCAGCTGAGTGTCATCAACATAGGAGACTACTCTCGCTCCTCATTTCTCGACCAGAGTCGCGAGGGGGGTCAAATAACATTGAACAATAGAGGGCTCAGAGCTGAGCCTTGGGGAACACCACACACAAGGGGTTTCTGGGAAGATACATGGGGGCGGAGATATATCTGTGAGAGCCGTTCTCTAAAAACGACTGGACCCAGGACAATGTGGTCCCCTCACTCCCAAGTGTTTAAGTCTCTCCAAAAGAATCTGATGAGACACCGTGTTGATTGCTGCTGAGAGATCCAACCGCAAAAGCACTGCAGAGCAGCCGGGGCCTACTGCTTTATGTACTGTTTCAGCAACTTCCAAAAGTGCTGTCTCCGCGCTGTAGCCCGATCTAAAACGAGATTGAGAATCATGGAGACAATTGTTGGATTCAAGGAAATCGGACAATTGCTTCTCAACTTCCTTCTCAAACATTTAAGCTGGCGCTGGTAGAAAGGAAATAGGCCTAAATTTCTTGTGTTCTGCTGGGTCAGTGTCTGTTTTCTTTAGAATAGGCAGTAATAGTCTTGTTTCCAGGCAGCAGGATAAATACCCGTAATCAGAGAGGAGTTCCAAATCTGGTTCAGCAGCGTATTGAGCCATGGGGCAAGTAATTTAAAGAACTGAGCAAGGGTCACATGGAGAACCTGATTTACATGTGTACAGCTCTATGAGGGACGCCTCCAGCAGGCCAGGTGCCATGGGGGTCAGAGGTGGGATGTCGCATAGTAGAGGGCATAGCCGGGGAAAAGGAGGAGTAAATGAGTTGGATTTTCTCCTGAAAAAAGTCCAATAGGTCACCACAGAAGATAGCCGAAGGGGAGACAGTGCTGGCTAGAGCCATCGGCTTGGTAAAACATTGGACAATTTTAAATACTTCTTTGGCTATGTTGTCAGATAATTTAATTTGGTTAGCGAAATAGTGCCTAATGGTGTTGCGCTTCAACCTTAAAACTTGTTTAGAGCCGTTCTGTAGGAGCATTTTGCCACCGGATTGTAAGATTTTCGCCAAGAGCATTCCAGTTTCTTGCATTGACTTTTCTCCACTCGTAGTTCCAAGAAAAACCAAGGGGCTGAGGGTTTTTTCTTGGAAGATTTAACTGTTCTAAGAGAGGCCACTCTGTCTAAGGCAGAGGTGACCCCAGCAGTTGAAACTGGATACATCACTGCTTGGGTCACCTGTCAGCTGAGGGGGTGTATTTTGTAGCAAGGGTCCCATAGTTTCAGGGGAGACCTTCCTCTAGTTTCTCCTTTTATCGCAGATTGCCCTGGAACTACAGCCTGCGGATTTGCCTATAAATCTGAAATGAACTAACAGATGGTCAGACCAGGTCAGTGGTAGCGGGGCTCTACTTTCAGGTTGGAATCATTGGAGAAGATGAGATCCAACATATGGCCCGCTATATGTGTAGGGGCAAACACACTTTGTGTCAGGTTTAGATCCTTCAGGGTATCTGCCAACTGAGAGGCCTTAGTACATTTACCATTGTCCATGTGGACATTGAAGTCACCAAAGACCGTGACAGAGCCACGATAGTGTCACAAAGCTCTAACAGATGGCAGGATAGGGTATCAGGGGGTCTATATACCAGGATCCCAGCCATGGATGAGGAGGGCGAGAGTCTAATTTAGTAGAACTGTGCCTCAATAATCCCTATGGGCTCGATTCTTCTGCAGGAGGTCTCCCAGCCATCCCTCATAATAATAGCTACACTGCCTCCTATCCTATTACCTGCCTAGTTGGCATAAGTTATCCGAAAACCCTCAGGTATTGCCAACATTAGGTCAGGGCTAGAGCTTTCCTTTAACCAGGTTTTTGTTAAAAACATAAGGTCCCAGGAGTGTTTGGGAAGAGATCTACAATTTATCAAGCAGGCTTTTATGTTGGTACTAGTGGCCCTGAGGTGTATTGTTGGTGACTTTAGTGAAGTTATGCTACATGAAGTACTATGAGTGTTGCTAAGTTCATGTTTCTGCTGATAAATGCCTCTCAATGCAGTGATATATTCTGATCTACTAAGGGAAAACATTCATGCATGTTAATAAAATATACTTTTTTGAAGTTTGCAGAGAGTTTATCATGTTTTTACATGTTTAGTGCAAGATGTCTTTAAAGCTAAAGGTGTTTCTAAAGATAAGTTGTTTAGGACACCTTCCTTTCTTCTTTTTCATTACTTTAGTTAATGTGTAACTAAAGTATGTTCTTTTGCTTCACAGCTTTCCAAAAGTTCCTGCTCTGTCAGGTTGACAGCAGCCCAGTGCGCGTTCAACATGGGTCCGCAATTAAAGGTCAGGAGGGCTGCATGCGGCCCCCCGGCTGTACTTTGAGTATCCCTCCTCTAAGACAGTTTCCAAAAATGTAACACAATGAATTGAACAACACACTTTGTCAAATATATTAAATAAAAATAAATTATAATTAATGATTCATAAAGTAGCAAACAAAACAGCATGTTACATCTAACTCCCAGGAAATATGAGCAGCAGCAACTGCCTCCAGCCCACCGTGAATTAGCATCAACAAGTGTTATAGAAAGCAACAGCTTAGGCCAAATTCATCACATTGTACTTTTCAAAACATACACAAATTTTATTCTGAAATAGTAGCTGGAAGAAATTGTGGTATTAGTTGAGAGGTTGTTGGAGCTCACCACAGGTAATGACTACAATCTTTATGTTGAGACTGAAAATTCTCCTGCATGGTTATAGATGTGTCCCATGGACGAGTGCCAAATTGTACTATTGTCTGGATCCTGAATGCTGATTTTTGTGTCATAGTTGAACTCAGATCATATGTGTACTCCAGGGCATAGGCCTGTCTCATGGATTGTGGTCTTGCTGGACCAGTATGGGCGCCTAAAGCACTACCCCCTAGTGGTGAAAAACAAAAACTTTCCTCAGTAGTTAAGCAGAACCAAGTATGGTGGCGCAGCATACCATGTAGTTAGCAGTAGTGGTGAACATGTTCTTTTCAGCCTGTGCCGCTGTAGTGTGGCCCACTGACTCACCCACATCTTTAAAAGCTTTGCTAATTTATTCTTAACTTACCCTTGACCTACATCCTGTGGGTGTGGAGTGGTACTCGGTGCCTTCGTAGTAACTCTGTGTTGCTTGTATGTGTGACTGGAAATGATACAGCAAAGGTATGGGGCAGTACTTTGTAGTATATGTACGGTTGGTGCACACACTGAGTGCATTTATGTCTTCTGGGAATACATTACATGAAAGATGTAGTACTGTTCAGTGCATGCTCAATAGAAGCACTTTCTGGGTGTATGTGTGCTTCCATGGATTACAATGCATGAAGGGTGTAAGTATTGTGCAGCATGCACAGATATAGTGTGTGTGTGCTGACTGTGTGTTTGTAAATAGCGGAACCTGGTACAAACCAGAAAGGCTACAGTGCTAAGCAGTGAGGCAAGACTAAGGGGCCGATTCTGATGGCCGGTCGAACAGCTGAGCGTAGCCTTACCCTGCGTCCGACACGTACCCGGAGCCGGTCCGTCCTGTATAGGAAGTATGATGCGCATAACTGCCAAAAACACGACCGACACATAGGCTGTGAATCAAGACCCATTCTCTGTCCGAGCCGTAACTCCCAAAGAGGAACCGTGTCGCCCAGAAGCAGTATCCATAGCAGTTTCCGGCATGACAAGTACGATGTGTACTTCCTACACGCCGGACGGGTCATCATGTACGGCACGTCACAGCATCCGGAAAGCAAGCATATCAGCTACGAATCGCGCCACAAATCAATACACGGCTACGAGACGGAACAGCTTGCAGTGGGTACGAGACGGAGCAACAAGCAGTGTGTACGACATGAACACATCATTAATCCCATTGCGCAGGTCATACCAGTACTCTACATCTATGACCGGCTGAGGAACCGTCGCCGACGGCGCAGGCGGTAAGTCAGACACCTACCACATAAACAAACGACACGTACCCGCAAAATGGCACACACACACAAGGGATCCACATCCTGGCCACTAACAACAGCCCACCATAGGGGTTGCATGGCCAGCACCACTAACACCCCCACCCATAGGGGGCCTGTTGCCCATCACCCCTGCCACCCCCACTCACAGGGGACCTGTTGCCCATCACCCCTGCCACCCCCACTCACAGGGCTTATGTTGCCCATCACCCCTGCCACCCCCACTCACAGGGGACCTATTGCCCATCACCCCTGCCACCCCCACTCACAGGGGACCTGTTGCCCATCACCCCTGCCACCCCCACTCACAGGGCTTATGTTGCCCATCACCCCTGCCACCCCCACTCACAGGGCTTATGTTGCCCATCACCCCTGCCACCCACACCCATAGGGGGCCTGTTGCCCATCACCCCTGCCACCCCCACTCACAGGGGACCTATTGCCCATCACCCCTGCCACCCCCACTCACAGGGCTTATGTTGCCCATCACCCCTGCCACCCCCACTCACAGGGGACCTGTTGCCCATCACCCCTGCTACCCCCACTCACAGGGCTTATGTTGCCCATCACCCCTGCCACCCCCACTCACAGGGGACCTGTTGCCCATCACCCCTGCCACCCCCACTCACAGGGCTACTGTTTCCCATCACCCCTGCCACCCCCACTCACAGGGCTTATGTTGCCCATCACCCCTGCCACCCACACCCATAGGGGGCCTGTTGCCCATCACCCCTGCCACCCCCACTCACAGGGGACCTCTTGCCCATCACCCCTGCCACCCCCACTCACAGGGCTTATGTTGCCCATCACCCCTGCCACCCCCACTCACAGGGGACCTGTTGCCCTTCACCCCTGCCACCCCCACTCACAGGGCTTAAGTTGCCCATCACCCCTGCCAACCCCACTCACAGGGGACCTGTTGCCCATCACCCCTGCCACCCCCACTCACAGGGGACCTGTTGCCCATCACCCCTGCCACCCCCACTCACAGGGCTTATGTTGCCCATCACCCCTGCCACCCCCACTCACAGGGCTTATGTTTCCCATCACCCCTGCCACCCCCACTCACAGGGCTTATGTTGCCCATTCACCCCTGCCACCCACACCCATAGGGGGCCTGTTGCCCATCACCCCTGCCACCCCCACTCACAGGGGACCTATTGCCCATCACCCCTGCCACCCCCACTCACAGGGCTTATGTTGCCCATCACCCCTGCCACCCCCACTCACAGGGGACCTGTTGCCCATCACCCGTGCCACCCCCACTCACAGGGCTTATGTTGCCCATCACCCCTGCCACCCCCACTCACAGGGGACCTGTTGCCCATCACCCCTGCCACCCCCACTCACAGGGGACCTGTTGCCCATCACCCCTGCCACCCCCACTCACAGGGCTTATGTTTCCCATCACCCCTGCCACCCCCACTCACAGGGGACCTGTTGGCCATTACCCCTGCCACCCCCAACCATAGGATGGGTGATGCGCAACACATCCAGCATACGCAAACATCAGGTATGTCCACAAAATACATCCCCCACAACATCATGAAAACAGCGTGTAGTCTGTGACAAATGCCCACATCAGTGAATATGGCTACGAGCGTACAATGTAAGTAACAGCACATGTGTGACTAACACATGAGTGTGACATACACAAGGCAAGCATCACCATAGCACTGTGGCAATGTAAAAAGAACACGCCCTCACTGTGTAGAACAGAAGTCAAGTGGGGGCTCACAAAATGCAGCAGATGTGGAGCATTGTGGTGATGGGGACCAAACCCCCCTCAACACAGTGACCAAAAGGTAAGTGTCATCATGGTCAACGCTGCAAATAACAAACAGCATGTATGATCCCTGCTCCCAACACATCAAACACTTCTGGGGGAAAATAGTGGTTGTGTCCCATACACACAGAGATGTGTTGAGGCAAACAGTGCTGTGAAAACATAACACTCTCGGCCATGTGCAGACAAGCCCCACACATGGGGGCTGACAATGCACACAGCGTACATTGACACAACAGCAGAAGTGACCATCACCAAGCATGCACACATCTCGAACATAGACACACCAACCAAAACAACATGTGTAGACTGTAGGTGTCAGCTTACTAACTCACATTCCATGTCAGCAATGGCACCCAACAACCAGGATGAATGTGCACAATGATGTGAAATGACTCACAGGAACAGCATGCAAAATCACAGAAACAGCATCCGGACAAAGGCCCACAACAGCAATACCAATGCACTGGTGAAGATGCACAAACACAAACAGGCAAACTCACACTGCACATCCGACACAACATGTGTGTGTGTGTGTGTGTCACAGTATCCACAGGCAACTACACAACACATGAGAGGGGCTGAACCACAGTGACACAGATGTGGACACAGTGCCATACAAAAGTAAACCTTCATTGGGACACCCCCAGTGGGCAATCAGGCTTTGGGAGATGAGAGGGAGCACAACAGACACATGAGACACTAGCTGGAATGAACATCAACTAACACAGCAAGAGACTGACACACAACAGCACAATCCCCAGGGACAAGACATTGGTGTGACACAAGCATGCATGACACCTCCACTATGATGACAAAGGCAGATGTCGTACAAACTGGGAAACCCAGACATGTGTCCTGTGCCTCAAACGTACATCACACATACACATACACAAACACAAATCCCTCAGCATGGCCCCTCATCCATGGACAAATGGGAGCTAGGGGACCATCCATGTAAACATTCACATCAGTCCACCATCAACACCACACACCTGAACTGCAACAATGTGTATCTGTGAAGCCCACATGGACAGGTGACATTGCACATGCGCACATGACAAACACAGGAATGTTGGCAGGAACTAAGGTGCACACACACATCACACAAGGACTGTTTACAACCCTGGGGAATGACAGACACACTGCACAGTATGCGGTACATGGCCATGACCTCAAAGCTCATGTGACCTTCACAATCCCTGCCACTGTCCTAGGACTATGCAGATGCCAAGGAGGAACACAGGGCGTCCATCATCCCCTTTGGTATCGCTTTGTTCGCCCTAAGTTGGCAGGGTATGCCCAGATGTGGGTCCCTTGCTCACTTTGCCACTGGATTCAAGATAGCCTGGCTGACGAGGGCTATGAACTCGAAACCGGTCCCAGGATGCTTGTTTCCGGTCCAGGGAAGAAATGGCTTGGCAGTTCGGGCTGGACTGTTCCCATGAGGCACAGGGTCATACTGATTTGCATATGGCCATGTCTGACCTGGGGTGGTGGAGTGGTGGAGTGAGCTAAAGAATGATGATGGATTAAACCCAGATCGGTTGACTGGGGATGAGTGTTTGATTTGCTCAAGCTCTCCGTCCATCATCCCCTTTGGTATCGCTTTGTTCGCCCTAAGTTGGCAGGGTATGCCCAGACGTGGGTCCCTTGCTCACTTTGCCACTGGATTCAAGATAGCCTGGCTGACAAGGGTTATGAACTCGAAACCGGTCCCAGGATGCTTGTTTCCGGTCCAGGGAAGACATGGCTTGGCAGTTCGGGCTGGACTGTTCCCATTTGGCACAGAGTCAGACTGATTTGCATATGGCCATGTCTGACCTGGGGTGGTGGAGTGGTGGAGTGAGCTAAAGAATGATGATGGATTAAACCCAGATCGGTTGACTGGGGGTGAGTGTTTAATTTGCTCAAGTGCTCTGTCCATCATCCCCTTTGGTATCGCTTTGTTCGCCCTAAGTTTGCAGGGTATGCCCAGACGTGGGTCCCTTGCTCACTTTGCCACTGTATTCAAGATAGCCTGGCTGACGAGGGTTATGAACTCGAAACCGGTCCCAGGATGCTTGTTTACGGTCCAGGGAAGACATGGCTTAGCAGTTCGGGCTGGACTGTTCCCATGAGGCACAGGGTCAGACTGATTTGCATATGGCCATGTCTGAACTGGGGTGGTGGAGTGAGCTAAAGAATGATGATGGATTAAACCCAGATCGGTTGACTGGGGGTGAGTGTATGATTTGTTCAAGCGCTCAGTCCATCATCCCCTTTGGTATCGCTTTGTTCGCCCAAAGTTGGCAGGGTATGCCCAGACGTGGGTCCCTAGCTCACTTTGCCACTGGATTCAAGATAGCCTGGTTGACGAGGGTTATGAACTCGAAACCGGTCCCAGGATGCTTGTTTCCGGTCCAGGGAAGACATGGCTTAGCAGTTCGGGCTGGACTGTTCCCATGAGGCACAGGGTCAGACTGATTTGCATATGGCCATGTCTGAACTGGGGTGGTGGAGTGAGCTAAAGAATGATGATGGATCAAACCCAGATCAGTTGACTGGGGATGAGTGTTTGATTTGCTCAAGCGCTCCGTCCATCATCCCCTTTGGTATCGCTTTGTTCACCCATGCTGACACCTGCCAGCATCGCTGCCATGAACCCGACAAGTGGGAGCAGTCACATATACATACAAATGTCTCAATCACTGAAAACTACCACCTAGGGACAACTACATGATATTGCGAACAAACAAGTGCCTTGAAGAACCCTCACTGTGTCCCATCTGTGTCTGACAACATCATCAACACTCAGAACTGACAAATCACAATGATGATACACCAATTAACAGTAGTGAGTCATGCACCCACACATCTGGTAGCCCATTGGAAAAGTAGTGGGATTAACCCAGTACCACTCAGCAAGCATCAACAACACAAACATATCAAGGGAACACTGTCTGTGTATGAACAGGGATGTGGACACACACATATGCACATACAACACACACCATGGGCCCAGGCCATGTCACTGGACAACACACTAACTTGAGGGGACACAACTCCTGTGGGAGCCCAGATGTGCCAAACATATTCACCGCAAGTCCCACTCATGTCTGCAGAACACTTGGTCAGTCAGTCATCAGTTACCGCACAATGAAGGCTCTGGTCACAACAGCCTGGGTATGGGAGTCACCCCTAAGTCAGCTGCACATACCCCAAACATATGTCTAGCAAGTTGCACAGAGGACCCAGTTTCTCCTATTACAATGATGCCCACAGCTGTAGGGCCAGTAGTGATGAGCACGAAGTATGTGGAAGTGACAATTTGGACAATGGGATGCACATCATATGTGCAGGGGTGCAAGCCACAGATGTGACCATGGCAATTAAATGCTCACAGAGAGATGTACACAAATGGTTGATCCAGACACACCCAGGTAGCTGCATAGGATGACATGGATACCCACCAGAATAGGATACATATCTCATGGACCACAGGGAGTACCTCACATCAACACATCAGTATGCAACATTGTAAACCAAGCATTACAGGTGAAAGGGCATCTAAAACAACCTCAACATGATGCACAGCTAAATCAAGTTCACAGGGACAAAGTAAAAAGCTTTATTCAGCATATGAAAAGTGAAACGTCTGTTCCAGCAAAAGGCCAATCGCCAGTCCATGTCCAAAGGGCAAGGAGTGAACTAGAGTCACAAATTCAGTATATGAAATTCGAATAGTCTGTGCAACCAAAAGGTCAATGGTCAGTCCATGTCAAATTGCCAAGGAGTGAACTAGAGTGACAACTGTCACACCTTGCTTGCCTGCACTGCTACGGTCCGGGGTCATCCCCTCGGAGGGGCATACATGGGGGCAGGCCAGGCACCGCAGGGACAGGATCAGGGCGCAGCAGAAGGAGGCAGTGAAGAGGTGGGGGATGCAGGCGAGACACTTGCAACTGCAGTGGAGATGACTGAAGTGGTGGGTGCTGTCACAACTGTGGGGCACAGTTCAGATGGGGTGGGTGCCAGCACAACTCCAGTGGGCAGGTCAGATGGAGTGGATTGGCTCACCACTGCAGTGCCCAAGTCAGACAGGGTGGGCGTGGACTCCAAAGCAGTGCCTACATCCATGGGAGCTGTTGGAAGGCGGACCTCGGGGGAGTCGGAGAGACCACCCAGGGGGGCCCCCACACTCTACGAAGTAGCCGAGCACTGCTGAGAAGCCTCCTAGGAGAGGTCCTTCTCCTATACCGTACTAGCACAGTAACACCACCACACAGGACTCGAGGATGTTTATCAAGACGAGCAATTCTTTATCAGCATTTAGGAAGTTACGGTTATCGATATATACAAGGGGGGATCGAGGGATCCGAAAGAGTCTCAAAGTCTTTGGTAGGGACGGGGTAGCGGGACAGTCTTTAGTAGCCGCTGGGTACGAGGGTACCTTAGGCCCAGTTCTTGATCCTCAAGCTGGGGGGACTCCGGGTCTCGGAGGGGTCGAGCCGCGACGGCGTCAGCAGGGCTCTGGCGATCAGTTCGTGGAGCTTGAGCCGCGACTAGGTCAGCAGGGCTCTTAAGGCGTTTCAGTTCAGCTCGAGCCGCGACGACGTCAGCAGGGCTCTGGGGGAGGTTTCAGCGAGGTTGGGCCGCGACAGCGTCAGCAGGGCCCCGATGTTCCGTGAGGTTCCTTGTCTCAATAAGGTGGAGCCGCGACACAGTCAGCAGGGCTCGTGGTATAGTGTCAAGCCAGAGTTCTTCTCCGTAGGGTCAGCCGCGATTCCATCAGCAGGGCTCTTGACTCCGGGATACAACTACTGTCCCATTGCGGGGTTGCCCCAGATATAGGTGAGGGAAAAAAATCCTCATCCCTTACTCGTCATTTAATAAGCATATATCCTTCTTATACTAGTTCTGGCCCAGAAACAGGGGGAGGGGCCCCTATCCCCCTAAGTTGAGGTACGTTTTTTGCGGGTGTATCTGGGCTAGAGTATAAATTTCCGTTGATTAGGATAAAATATCCGA
Source organism: Triturus cristatus (assembly GCF_964204655.1). NCBI lineage: Eukaryota > Metazoa > Chordata > Amphibia > Caudata > Salamandridae > Triturus > Triturus cristatus. Next base: position 56,026,319 of record NC_140587.1, read on the forward strand.
TTGATACAAATGGATCAGATGATGAAGATAAGATATTTGTATTTTTTATTAGTAGCTGAAAAAGAAGAAAGGATGGCACAGCCAACACGTGTTTCACCCTCTAATTGGCCATCAGGCCTGGGGCTTCCTCAGGGTGGGTATTCGCGGAAAGTGGTATCTTGGTACAAGGGTATGTAAACTCGAAGATTCTCTGGTCTCGGCTAATGCCAGGTGCTGTCGGTGTCCGTGTTATTTAAATAGAGAATCTTCGGGTTTACATACCCTTGTACCAAGATACCACTTTCCGCGAGTACCCTGCTGCATGGTTTGTATTGAATACCCCAGAAACATATTGCGAGTCAGACCAGCAATTGGTACACATCTCAAGGGCACACACAGTTCACATGTCAGGCATTGTGTAAACAATTGACCCACCCATGACACACACAACAGAGTCACGGGAACTGATGCTGACTGGTACCTGATACATAGCTGACTGCAGGGACACAGTGCCCTAGTGACACAATCAAAAGACTGTAGGGGCCACACCTGTGGAACAGATGAGGAGGGTGCATCACACAGATGAGGGACCTGATTTGGGGACTACAAGACCTACGTAATGTGAAAGTATGACCCGGACAAAAGACTGCTATTTGCATGTCAGACATAGTACACAGATCAGGCATGGACTTACCCCCTTCCTGCTGCTGTCTGGCCTTCAGCTGCCTATCCAGGTCCGGGAAGACCACCGCCAGTATTTGGAGCATGTGGGGAGTCAGGTTCCGGTGTCCGCCCCTCCTGTGTGGAGGTAACAGCTTCAGGTGGTCTCTAGCTATCCTCGGGTCCAGCCCCGAAGGTCCTGCCACCTCTTCTGGCAGTTGCGGATGCGGCGCTTTTAGACCCCCACAGAACGAACAGCCCGGGCGATGGTCAGCCAGATCTCCTGCTTCTTGGTGGGCATCAACCTGTGAGGAGGACAAAGTGAAAAGTACATTAACACACATGCCCCAGATTTGAACAGCACACAATTAGATATACATGTCATCATCACATAGGGAAAATAATTACACAGGTAGTGCAACCCTGGGGAATGAAAATTCACATGCATGTCTGACATGTTAACAATGCATGGATAGTTTAAGCTGGCAAAAATGCACTTTAGAAGCAGGAAAAATATTCAGTACATGTCCCTACACACGCTTTGGGGGATGAAAGTAGTCAGCGATAATGCTTGCCACTGCTATACACACTGCTATTAATGCTTGCCACTGCTGTACACACTGCTAGTCAGACAACGTGCTTAATTAGGAAGGCAGTGGACAGCACACTCACCAGCTCCCCTGGTGTCCCATAGAGCTTTCTGTACTCTGGAAGGAGCCCGTCCAGCAGGGCCTGGTTCTCCTCCTCAGTGAAGGCTGCGGCCCTCTCCAGTGTACGTGCCATAGCAGGAGCCAGAGGAAGCATAGACAGCAGCAGTGGTAGCAGGGATGTGGTCCAGTAGCATGTAGTGCAGGCAAGTGAGCTCCCTGGGGTCCAGCCAGCCTTATATCTGTGCTGCAGAGGCAGACTCTGTGCCATGTGTCCAACGTGATAGGTCCAACACGGTTGCATTCTATGAATCTGGCCAATCCATTTAAAAGTACGACTCGTACACGCCTTCCGCATCGTTCAAATCTTCACCTTCATGGAACACTTGAAATTGCAACATTGTTGTAGGCATCCAACTGAATTTCCAGTGCACAACTCGTACAAGTTTTGAATCCGCATCCGTCCCCATGACAGTCCTGAGCCAATGGGTGCGCCCGGCTCGTTCAACTGATTGTACAACGCGTATTTTGAATGTACACATGCACCCGTCTCCATACGATTCAATGGCCAAGGCGTACGCACGGCTCGGACATGACCCGTGCAATGCGCATGCATTGTCACCCGCGTCGGACCTCATTGCATTCAATGACAAGGCATACGCATGACTCGGACATGACCCGTGCAATGCGTACGCATTGTCACCCGCGTCGGACCTCATTGGTGTGACTATTCGACGGATTCAACACACAATTACTTGCCAGGGACACCTGTGCACACCTACCACACTACCGCATTGGCCACACAGTGTCCCATGGCATGTAAGGCTGCATTCCCTGGGTGTTTGGGGGGGGGGCCACATTTGGTTTGTTGGGTGGCACTTTTGTGCAGCCACTCCCAGGCTGTGCACGTGTGCATGCGGGCAGAGTGTGTCGTGCACATTACCACAGTGATGTGCAATTGTACAGTAATGGGCATCAGTCACGGACACAGTTTCATGTTGGATATGTTTGGGCAATGTCACATACACCCTGAGTCCCGGGGGTGATGGCATGTACGTCACATTGAGACCTGTAGCCACAATACTGATGTGCACCCACAGTCTGTGTGCATGTTGTGTCTCAGATGTGTCTGATCAAATGTGCCCAATGGGTGACAGTCTCCACATCCATATGGTATATGCATCAACCTTGATGGGGTGTGTGTCTAAGAGACGTACATGTAGGGCCGGCATGGACAACAGTGGCCACTACCTGTGGGACTTACGCTTGCCTTGTGGTGTGTACGTGCTACGCCATGTCCATTGCTGTGTTGATGTGGCAATACAGGGAGCCTGGGTTTCTGCATGGCAAAGATCTGTGATGCCTGGGAGACATGAGCCCTCATTAGTCACTGGGGTGGGTTTTTTAATGTTGCAGCAGCACATAGAGTGATCGTGGTCATGGCCACATGGGGGGATGTACTGACAATCTTCCTTTGTGCATCTCTGTACTGCAGGGCACCAGGTGTGCATCATCCGTTCCCATACCTTGCAACCATGCAGGAACGCGACAGCATCAGACGGTACCGCTTCACCAGGCCACTGATTGAGGGGTTGGCGGAGCAGTTGGCTCCACATCTGCTACCTGGCCGGACATACCCTACAGCACTGACCCCAGAGGTGAAGGTGATGGCAGCCCTGCACTTCTTTGCTACTGGTACCTTCCAGTACACTGTGGCTACTGCTGGTGGTATGTCGCAAACAATGTTTAGTCGGGTGCTACGCGATGTCTTGGAGGGGATGTTGCAATTCCTCGACCTGTATATCAAGTTCCCGAGCCAAGATGAACTCCCTGACATTAAGGATGCCTTTTATACACTGGGGAGGATGCCAAACGTCATTGGATCCATTGACGGGACACATGTTGCCCTGATACCATCACAGGCACATGAGCAGGCATACCGTAACAGGAAGCACTACCATTCGATCAATGCTCTGGTGGTCTGCCTTGCTGACATGTTGATCACACATGTGTGTGCATGGTTCCCTGGTTTGGCGCACGATGCCTACATAATGAGGAGTAGTCACATTGCAACGCTGATGTCACAGATGCCAGCTCAGCATGCCTGGCTTGTCGGTGTGTACTGACTGTTTCTCATTGTGTGTGTTTGTCAGTGTTGTATTCCACACTTCTACCAAACTCATCTACTTGTTCATTTTTGTGTGTGCAGGTGACTCCGGATACCCCAACATGCCGTGGTTGCTGACACCCCTCAGGAACCCTGTGACACCAGCCGAGCTGCACTACAATGAGGCACATGGTCGGAACAGGAGGGTGATTGAGCGGACATTCGGCCTCCTGGAAAGCCGCTTTCGCTGCCTGGACAAGACCGGAGGGGCCCTCCCATATGAGCCTGCAAAGGTGTGCAAAAGAATACTGGTCTGCTGCATGCTACACAACATGGCGGTGCAGAAGGAGGTGCCTCTCATCCTGGATGAGGATGACGACGACCAACGTCCGGCACCTGTGGAGGATCCCGGCCTGGGCCAGGATGCCAGTGATGATGAAGATGATGGTGACGTCCGCTCCCAGTTCATCAACAACTTCTTCACCTGAAAGTGAGTTTCCAGGGTTGTTATGTGAATGTATGGAGGTAGCCAGGAATGTGTTGAGCCAGCTCTGTTGCTGTCTGAGTGTGTCTGTGTGCCACTTGACTGGATGCGTGCTGTGATGTGTCCATTCAGGTGGACAATAGGATAGTACTGCTAACTAGTGTTTGTGTAGGTGTTTTGCAACATGTTTTGTGCATGTGTATTGCATTTCTCTCCTGTTCGTCTGCGCTTTTGATTGTATCTTGTCTGTCCTTCCCAGGGTCCTTTGCCTGTTGTGTGGTCAACACTGACCCCCAACACCCAGAAGCCAACACCAGTGTGGAAGTTGAGAATTCCCATCACCTGATGTACCACACATCCCTGGACTTTCATTCTCCAAAACATTGTGAGCGTGTGTCCACTGTTACATAGAATTACCGTGCAACTATTGTGGAATAAACGTGTTGCTGGTGTGTAATAAACCTGTGCTACGCTTTGTTATGTGTGTTGTCTGTCTTCCCACATCTGAATGATATCTGCTAACCTCACCTGTGGACTTGTTACCACTGACTGTGCATGGTGTTGTGACTGTGCATGCCAATATGTTTCAGGTCAAAATCATTGTGTGTGATAAGTCACATGGCCATGGTGAGTATGTTTTGTGTTGCCATAGTGGTGTGTCTCCCTCACATGTGTCACATCCCCATGACTGACCTTACGTTGGTCACGTTGTTGCAGTATTTGGCATGCACTGTGTTGTGTAGCAGATCGACTTCGCCCTGAACATGACAAGTTTGAATCACAACAGAGGCAAGTATGGTGTACTGGTGAGTTTATTTACAAACATGTGTGAGTGAGGTGCACAGGATGGTGGGTGCTGTGCAGTGGTTTGGGAATCCAAAGTTCACATTTGACTTGGAAGTGCTGGTAGATGAAATGTCCAGAGTAAAGTTCACAGTCATCTAATACATTGGCCCAACATGAACCCTCCATGTCATGTGGGCGAGTTGTGTGCGATTGGACAAGGTGAACGGGTTGCGCACAAAGAACATTGTCCAGAACAGGTTTAGAGGCCCTGGGGGATGTGCTGGGACATCTGCCTCTCACATGTCCTTCTTCGGACGACCCCTCTTCTTCTGGGGGGTGGGATCCTCATGTGCAGGCCTCTCCGCCAGAGTCCTCCTCCCTCCCTGTGGCGCTGGCAGATGGTGTTGCGACAGATGTTGTGGGCATACAGGGGTGTGGGGACAGGTTGGTGTTGATCTGGCGGAGGCATTGTAGTATGTCCCGATGCACCGCAGTAAGGGCATCCCACTTTGCCTCCATGCGGGCATGGTGGGCGACCTGCTCCTGTTTTATGTCCTTGAGGATCCCCACTACCTGGCCAAATCCTTCGGTGCTATCCTGGTACGCATCTATGATGCGTGCCAGTTGGGGGTCATCATGCAGTCCAGACCCCTCTGCAAGGCGTGCCCTGTGCCTCCCACCCCTCCCAGCACCCCTCTCCACACGGGCAGGACCAGCGGCGGTACGCACAGGGGACCCTGGGACCCCTTGGGTGGTGTTGCTGGTGGTGTTGGCGTAGCTTCCGGGGGGTCCTGTGTCCCTGTGCTGTGGGTGTTGATTGTCCTTCGTCTGTCCGAGTTGGCGGGGGTGCCCTGTCGGTGTCCAGATGGTGGAGGTGTGGGTACGGGGGGTGCAGATGTTGCTGCTGCTGGTGCTGCATGATGGCTCACACCGGAGGGGCCAGGTTGGTCGTCGTCATCTGAAGAGGACAGTGAGAGAGTCAGACCAGAGAGCTCAGTGTCCAACAGAGTCTGGGACTGGGTATCATCGTAATTTGTCAGTGGGTGCCCAGCGCGACCTGTGTTTGGAAGAGACACACAATGTGATTTATGTTTCTACATGCATCATTGGTTCACAAACATGACATTTTCTACTTTTATAACAGATGCCTGCCTGTACACTGCTTTTTCCCAGCTTGTCACGGACAGAGTTTGATCTTGTTGTTGGCCATTTGTCAGCATGGCTTTGTGCTCCCCACAACAGAGCCCAGTGTCAGACATCTTGTCGGCCCCTTCCCACTCCCTGTGAGGCGAGTATGGTTCAGGTTGATCTTGCTGGGCCATGTGGGTGGGTGTAGGTTGTCTGTGACTGCGAGTCCCATCATACTCTTGGCTACACCCCCCTTCCCAGCATGCCCTTGCTTCCTCCCTCTTGACTCTGCTTCCCTGTGAGGGGATGTGACAGCAATGGCAAGATGGCTGACTGTGGAATCCTGGTGTTTGTTTGGCTAGCAGTACCAGCATGGCCTTGTGCTCCCCACAACAGAGCCCAGTGTCAGACATCTTGTCGGTCCCTTCCCACTCCCTGTGAGGCGAGTATAGTTCAGGTTGATCTTGCTGGGCCATGTGGGTGGTGTAGGTTGTCTGTTACTGCGAGTCCCATCATACTCTTGCCTACAACCCCCTTCCCAGCATGCCCATGCTTCCTCCCTCTTGACTCTGCTTCCCTGTGAGGGGGTGTGACAGCAATGGCAAGATGGCTGACAGTGAAATCCTGGTGTTTGTTTGGCTACAAGTCCCAAGTGAGCCCCTGTGCTTCACACAGCAGCAGCCAGTACGGGGGATCTTTTGCTGATATTTCAATGAGGTGTGTGTCAAAGCATTGTACCCGGTGAGTTGTGTGGAGTTTGTGTTGGGGGGGTGTCTCCCCATGCTGATTAGTATGGTCAGGGCTGTCAGTCCTCCTTCCCATCATGACACGTGCTTCCATTGTAGGGCGTGCAAGTTGTCTTTCAGGATGTCAGTCAGTGGTGTCCTGCTTCTGATTTGCGCACATGCCCTAGCAGGGCCTTGTGCTGCCCACAGCAGGACCCACTGTCAGCCATCTTGTCAGTCATTTTCCACTCCCTGTGATGTGGGCATGTTTCAGAGAGGTCTTGATGGGCCAATCAGGAGGGGGAGCACTATCTGTGACTACAGGACCCATCATGCTTTTGGCTACACTCACTTCACCTGCATCCCCACTATTCCTTCCTGACAGTCAGCTGTACTGTGAGGTGGTGTGTTTGTGGCGGCAAACTGTCTTGCTGGATGTATTTGGCTTAGTGCCAGTGGCTTGCTCTATTTGTTTGTAGGTTGGTGCATGTCATGACACAGTCCCCAGTCACTATGAGATGGCAGGTATACTGTTTGTGTGACTGGCATACACATCTTGGGTTGATTATCTATTGGTTAGTGTAGGTTTGCTTGGGGTGCATGGTTTCACTGTCCCCTTGCCACACAATCTTGGGTTTGTTGTTTGTGTACTTGTAGGAGAGTAGGGTGTGCTTCCTATGGTCACCCACACTTTTTGCTTTTGCTTTACTGGTTTTCGACTTAGATGTGGCTGTGGGCTTGCTAATCAGACCCACAGCCCAGCTGTTCTCTCTCTAAATTCATACTATGTACTTTAGGTGCATAACCCAATTGGTAAGGATCACCCTCTAGGGCCCTGCACAGTGTACCTTAGGTACCCAGGGCATGGGTGTACCCTAGGCCTACCAGGGGCTGCAGCATGTATTACACTACACATTACCTACACTAGTTGTATCTACTAAAACCTCTCTAGTAGTTGTAGTCAGGGTGTGCTAGGCCCTTCAACCTACAACAACTAAGTTCAGTAGAACTTAAGTATTTATAAGCTATGTTATATGTACCTGACAAATATCCTTGTGATCTTTCAATTTGATATCTCACGATTGCAATGGTATTACAACAGCAAGCTCAGATCCCAACCGCTGCTCACCAATGTGAGAAGTTGGCCTGATATATGATGTCACTAGTTCTAGTGTACACCTTATATCAGTCCAAACAACCCTTATGGTGATTGGTTGTAAAGTCAACCTTATAGACCAGCTATCCTAGTGGTAGCATGGACAAGAGCAGTCTTAGGCTAAACTCTGTATGGCATGTGAAGCCAGCTGTTATACCACTTGTAATCCCTTGAATACCTAATGAAAGGACACCACAACAGATATATATAAAATAAAGTGTATTTATTCTAGTCAAACCCTCAGCACTCTTTATGAGATTCGAGGTAAGTACAACACAGTCTTATTTAAGCATACATAAGTCACACAGGTATGTAATACAGTTAGGCCCTAGGGGCCACGCAAACCATATACTAAGTAAGTGGTATAAGGACCACTGTCAGGAACACAGGATAGGCCTAGGCCTAGGGAATCACTGGGGCTACACTATACTACTAAAGGTTAGGAAGTGGGAGGCCCACGGGATTCAGGTGCAGAGTGGAAACACTCACGCGTAATGCGTATAATCGATAGAAATAGTACAGTTTAGAAATTAAGTGTTTTAGGACACTTCTGGTATAGCTAGGAAGTCGAGACTTGAAAACTAGACACTAGGATAGTCACTACCCTTGTGAGCACCGGAGTACCCAAGTTACCTAGCCCACGGGCTGCGGGTGCATAGGTGTGAACTTGCGTCGGGTTTCGTCGTTGACTCCTATGGATGCCTGAAGAAAAGATGCTGGCAGGCCACCAGTAAAGAGTGTCCGGTGGATCCCGAGGATGGGATCAAGAAGGAAGGATATCTGCAAGCAGAAGGGACAAAGTCTGGGTCACTAGCCAGTGACCACGTGGAACCAGGAAGGAACAAGGCGATGTCGTGCAGATTGCAGGGAAGAGGTGAAGCTTATCGCAGCAGCCACGGGTACCAGGAGATGTCGAGGACGACCAGGACCGGGAGGTGAGCTGTCCCACGAAGGCTCTTGCTGTCGGCGGCGTCGAAGTCAAGTTAGGACTCACCAAGCCTTGGCAAGCAGAACCCACGCAGAATGGAGGACTTGCTTCTGGTGCAGACCAGGAAGGTCTGGGGTGCTTCTCTTTTGCAGAGGAGCGGGAGCCAGTCTGGAGGAGCCGGACCAGCAAGATGAAATTCAAGGTTCGTCGTCAGAAGGGTCACTAGCCAACGGGCCAGCAACCGGACAACACATCGAGGAGGTCAGGTGCAGAAGGGCCCCACGCAGAACACGTGAAGTGTGGGGAGCTGGTCTTCTTTGCAGATGGTGCTCGGGATGGGGGCTTCTCAATTCCCCAAGCACAGCCTCGAGGAAGCCTCGGAAGTCGCGCTATTCAGCTACTAGCCACTTTTCCCAAGTCGCCGGTCCCACGTCCCTCGTCGCCTCCACGGGTCTCAGCTTTGCTGTAGAGGTGGATCTGGTTCAGAGGTGTCTGGAAGTCTCGGCGCTGGTCAGTCTCTGCAGTTGTCCCTCGTAGGATCAGTCGCAAAGCAAGCAGCAGTCACTGGATGGTGCCTGGTTGCCCAGGGTGGTCACTCCTTGGCCACAAGGGAGATTCTTCAGTCTTCTTCCTGAGGTCGAATGTCGAAGGTCCAGAGTTTCTGTTCAAGTTGCAGGTTCAGGATAATCTAATTTAGCAGGGCTCAGCTACCTACTGATATACTGGGCTAGTGGGCTGGGCTACCTGCAAGGTCCCTCCTATGGGTGGGACCAGGAAGGGGGGTGGTTACACCCCCTTTCCTTTGTCCAGTTTCGCGCCAGGACTGGGGCTGGAGTGCCCCAGCACCGGTTTGAACTGGACTATGCATGGGACACCTTGTGTGCCCCAGGCATGTCTCATTCCTTTCAGCCCTCCCTGCCCCAATACACTAAAGTCTGTCTGGGGAGGTGCTAGCACCTCCCCAAGCAGGAAACCTATTGTCCAAGCCTCCCTTGCCGGGATCACTCCCAGCAGCAGGATGTCAGACTCGTGTCTGTGGCAGCAGCATCCATTTTGTGATGCTGAGGCTTTGGTCAGAGTTAAACAGCAAAGTAGGATTTTAACATGTCTCTCCCTCTAGAAGGGAGGAATAATATTCCCATCACCAGAAATGGTATGGGGGTATTATTCCAAAGTGTTAGACACCTTACACGACATGTTTTGATAAAGTCAAACCATAGTTACCATAATCGTTTAAGATTATAAGGTACTTTAAGGGTATATGCTAGGCTATATCATAGAACAGCTATAAGGACATGGTTCCGAAAGCTGCAGACAGGCTCAGCTCATGCTAGAGCACCATCTCACATGTTACCAAGCACTCTGCCTCCAGGATTGTTAAGGCCTGCCATAGAAGTGGCTGATAGGTACACATGTGTCTATATATAAGGTAGGTATAGGAATACTACACCTAAGCAAGGGGTGATTACACGACCTTGCCCCAGCTGAGTGATCAGCCAGTTGTGTCATAATGGTAGGCCAGGCCAGGGGTGGGATAATACATGCTGCAGCCCCTGGGAGGCCTAGGGCACACCTATGCCCTGGGTACCTAGGGTACACTATACAGGGTCCAATAAGGTGATCCCTACCAATTGGGTATGTACCTAGGGTACATGGAGTCCATTTTAAAGAGAGAGCAGACAGCCTGAGACCCTGAATGGCAGGATCTCAGGCCAACTAAGTCGAAAAACCAGCTAGACACTAGGCAAGAAGTTGGGGGTAACAATAGTCAGATATCCACCTTCCTACATAGGACCCATGCAGAAATGCTGGGAATAGATGCACATGTCCTGGCTGTGACTAGGTCACAGGCCAAAAAGTGCAACACTGAACAGGTGCAGGATCCTGGGACAATGGACCAGACACAAGCCAAGAGAAAGAGCAGTAGGGGTAAGGCCATGCCTTCTCCCCTGCCTCAGGCAGAGGATCAGCTCTCACAGGAGAATGATTCTGAGAGCCCTGAAGGAACTGTCCTAGAAGAACTGGAACCTGATCAGGTTGAGTTTCTTGGGACAGGGGGACCTTCAAGGGCAGACCTGAGGCAGGCCCAATTAGACTGTCCTTCTCTTGAACCCCTCAGACAGCAGGCTGCTGCTGAGGCTGCAGGGAATGCTCAAGGTACCCATAGAGTGTATTGGGATGAAGGGCTGCTGTACTCAGAGGCTAGAGACCCCAAGCCTGGTGCTTCCAGGAGGTTGGTCATACCATTGAGTTTCAGAGGCTTCCTTCTTACCTTGGCCCATGATATTCCTCTTGCAGGACACTTAGGCCAGAACAAGACTTGGGACAGACTTGTCCCTCACTTTTACTGGCCTCACATGTCAGAAGATACCAAGGAGTTTTGTCGCTCCTGTGTCACCTGCCAAGCCAGTGGCAAATCAGGTGGCACCACAAAGGCCCCCCTTATACCACTCCCTGTGGTGGGGGTCCCCTTTGAGAGAGTGGGGATAGACATTGTTGGACCAATGGACCCCCAAACAGCATCTGGGCACAGATTCATACTGGTGATATTGGACCATGCCACCAGGTACCCAGAAGCTATACCCCTGAGGACCACAACAGCCCCTGTTGTGGCAAGAGCCCTACTTGGAGTATTCTCCAGAGTAGGATTTCCAAAGGAGGTTATTTCTGACAGAGGTGCCAACTTCATGTCAGGATATTTGACTGCAATGTGGAAGGAGTGTGGTGTAAACTGCAAATTCACTACCCCCTATCACCCACAATGCAATGGGCTTGGTGAAAGGTTCAACAAGACCCTAAAGGGAATGATAAAAGGTTTACCAGACAAGCTTAGGCGAAGATGGGACATCCTTTTACCCTGCCTTCTGTTTGCCTACAGAAAGGTCCCACAAAAGGGGGTTGGCTACAGCCCTTTTGAGCTTTTGTTTGGGCATCCTGTAAGGGGACCCCTGTGTCTAGTAAGGGAAGGCTGGGAGAGACCTCTCAGACAACCCAAACTGGACATAGTGGACTATGTACTTGGCCTCCGCTCCAGGATGGCAGAGTATATGAAGAAGGCTTCTAAAAACCTTGAGGCAAGCCAAGAACTCCAAAAAGCTTGGCATGACCAAAAGGCTGTGCTGACTGTGTACCAGCCAGGACAGAAAGTGTGGGTGTTGGAGCCAGTGGCCCCAGCAGCACTCCAGGACAAATGGTCTGGATCCCACACTATTGTTGAACAAAAGGGAGAAGCCACCTACTTGGTGGACCTTGGGACTCCCAGAAGCACCCACAGGGTGCTTCATGTCAACAGGTTAAAGGCATATGTTGACAGGGCAGACATGGGCTTACTCATGGCTACAGATGAGGGGCAGGAGGAAGAGAGTGACCCTCTCCCAGACCTGCTGACTCAGAACCCTGATGATGGTTCAGTTGATGGTGTGGTCTTTCCTGACAGCCTCACTAACCATCAGCAACAGGACTGCAGACAAGTTCTACAGGCCTATCGACATATGTTCTCTCTGACCCCAAGTCAGACAAACTGGTGCACCCATGAAGTGGACACTAGTGACAGGCAACCTGACCATGTCAGGGACTGCATAAAGATTGAGGTACAAAAGATGTTGGAGCTGGGAGTCATTGAACCTTCACAGAGCCCTTGGGCTAGTCCTGTAGTTCTTGTGCCAAAACCTCACACCCAAGATGGTAAGAGAGAGATGAGGTTTTGCGTGGACTACAGAGGTCTCAATGCTGTCACTAGGACAGATGCCCACCCAATACCTAGGGCAGATGAGCTCATTGACAGATTGGCAGCTGCCAAGTTTTTGAGCACATTTGACCTGACAGCAGGCTACTGGCAAATCATACTAGCTGAGAGTGCAAAGGCCAACACTGCTTTCTCAACCCCAGGAGGACATTATCAATTTGTGGTAATGCCCTTTGGCTTGAAGAATGCACCTGCCACTTTCCAAAGGTTGGTGAATCAAGTCCTTACAGGCCTGGATGACTACTGTGCAGCTTATCTTGATGATTTTGCTGTCACCTGGGAGGATCACCTGGTCCACCTGAGGAATGTTTTTGAGGCCCTGCAAAAGGCAGGCCACACTATCAAGGCCACTAAGTGCCAGATAGGGCAGAGCAAGGTTGTGTACCTGGGCCACCTAGTAGGTGGGGGTCAGGTTCAACCACTGGAGAGCAAGATCCAGACCATAAAGGACTGGACTCCACCAACTACCCAGACACAGGTCAGAGCTTTCTTGGGCCTGTCTGGGTACTAAAGAAAGTTTGTTAAGAATTATGGGTCCATTGTGACACCACTTAATGACTTGACCTCTAAGAAAATGCCAAAGAAAGTTCAGTGGATAGTAAGCTGTCAGAAGGCATTTGATGACCTGAAGCAGGCCATGTGCACTGCACCTATTCTGAAAAGTCCAGCCTACTCCAAAGAGTTCATTGTCCAGACAGATGCTTCTGAGTTGGGTGTGGGAGCTGTTCTTTCACAACTGAATGTAGATGGTCAAAACCAGCCCATTGCTTTTATTAGTAGAAGGCTGACCCCTAGAGAGAAACGTTGGTCAGCTATTGAGAGGAAGGCCTTTGCTGTGGTTTGGGCCCTGAAGAAGCTGAGGCCATACATGTTTGGCACTCACTTCAAGATTCAGACAGACCATAAGCCCCTCTTGTGGCTAAATCAGATGAAGGGTGAAAATCCCAAACTTCTTAGGTGGTCCATTTCCCTACAGGGGATGGACTTCACAGTGGAACATGGACCTGGGACTGACCATGCCAATGCAGATGGACTCTCCAGATATTTCCACTTAGAACATGAAGACTCAACTGGTCAAGGTTAGTTTAATGTGCCTAAGTTTGGGGGGGTGTTGTGTAGGAGAGTAGAGTCTGCTTCCTATGGTCACCCCCACTTTTTGCTTTTGCTTTACTGGTTTTTGACTTAGATGTGGCTGTGGGCCTGCTAATCAGACCCACAGCCTAGCTGTTCTCTCTCTAAATTCATACTATGTACTTTAGGTGCATAACCCAATTGGTAAGGATCACCCTCTAGGGCCCTGTACAGTGTACCTTAGGTACCCAGGGCATGGGTGTACCCTAGGCCTACCAGGGGCTGCAGCATGTATTATGCCACCCCTGGCTGGCCTTCCATCCTGACACAACTGGCTGATCACTCAGCTGGGGCAAGGTCGTGTAATCACCCCTTGCGTAGGTATAGTATCCCTATACCTACCTTATATATAGGCACATGGGTAACCTGTAAGCCACTCCTATGGCAGGCCTTAACAATCCTGGAGGCAGAGTGCTTGGTAACATGTGAGATGGTGCTCTAGCATGAGCTGAGCCTGTCTGCAGCTTTCGGAACCATGTCCTTATAGCTGTTCTATGATATCGCCTACCATAAACTCTTAAAGTGCATTATAATCCTCGCGGTTATGGCAACTATGGTTGGGCTTTATCAAAACGTGTTGTGTAAGGTGTCTAACACTGTGGAATACTACCCCCACACCATTTCTGGCAGTGAGGATAGTATTCCTCCCTTCTAGAGGGAGAAGACATGGTTAAATCCTACTTACCCGGTTAAAGTTAACTAGAGCCCCAGCATCACAAAATGGATGCTGCTGCCGCGACACAAGTCTGACCTCTGCTGCTGCGCGTCATCCCGGCAAGGGAGGCTTGGACAATAGGTTTCCTGCCTTGGGAGGTGCTAGCACCACCCCAGACAGGCCTTAGTGTATTGGGGCAGGGAGGGATGAATGAAACGAGACATTGCCTGGGGCACACAAGGTGTTCCACGCATAGTCCAGTTCAAACCGGTGCTGGGGCACTCCAGCCCCAGACCTGGCGCGAAACTGGACAAAGGGAAGGGGGTGTAACCACCCCCCTCCCTGGTTCCACCCATAAGGAGGGACCTAGCAGGTAACCCAACCCCCCAGATTAGTATAAGAGTGGGAGCTGAGTCCCTAGGACTTTGGATTATCCTGATAACTGAAACTTGAACAGAAACTCTGGATCTTCGACATTCGACTACGGAAGAAGACTGAAGAATCTCCCTTGTGGCCAAGGAGTGGCCACCCTGTGCAAACAGGCACCATCAAGTGACCTGCCGTTTGCTTTGCCTCAAGTTCTGCAAGGAACCGTCTGCAGAGCCCGACCAGCGCCTTGACTTCCAGACTTCTCCGACCCTGATCCACATCCACAGCAAAGCTGAGATCCATGGAGGCGACGAGAGACGTGGGACCGGCTACCTGGGAAAATTGGCTACTTGCTTCCAGCGCAGCTTCTGAGGCATCCTCGAAGTTGTGCTCTGGGGATTGAGAAGCCCCAACCCCGAGCACCATCTGCACCGAAGATCAGCCCTCCACACTCCACGAGTTCTGTGTGGGGCCCTTCTGCATTTTCCAGCTCGACGCGTCTGTCCGGTTGCTTGCCGTTGGCTAGTAGCCTTTGTGACGACGAACCTTAAACTCTCCACCGCTGGTTTGGCCCCTCCAGACTGGCCCTTGCTTCCCTGTGAAAGAGAAGTACCTCAGGCCTTCCTGGTCTGCAACAGAAGCAAATCCTTCATCCTGCGTGGGTTCTGCTTGCCAAGGCTTGGTGGGTCCGATTTCGACATCGATGCCGCTGACAGCAATAGCCCTCGTGGGACAGCTCGCCTCCTGGTTCTGGTTGTCCTCGACGCCTCCTGGTACCCGTGGCTGCTGCGACAAGCTTCACCTCTTCACCTGCATCTTCACAACATCGCCTGGTTCCTTCCTGGTTCCTTCCCGGCTCCTGGCTGGTGACCTAGACTCTGTCCCCTTTGATTGCAGGCCTCCTCCTCCTTGATTTCAGCCTTGGGATCCACCAGACATTCTTCACTGACTGCCTGTCAGCATCGTTTCTTCAGGCATCCATAGGAGTCGACGACGAAACCCGACGCAAGTTCACACCTATGCACCCTCAGCCCGTGGGCTAGGTAACTTGAGTACTCCGGTGCTCACAAGGGTATTGACTATCCTAGGGTCTAGTTTCCAAGTCTCTAACTCCTAGCTCCTCCCCAAGTGTCCTAAAACTCTTTAATTCTAAACATTACTATTTCTATTGACTTGTACGCATTACGCGTGAGTGTTTCCACTCTGCACCTGAATCCCGTGGGTCTCCCACTACTTAGTAACTGGTAGTATAGTGTAGCCCCAGCGATTCCCTAGGCCTAGGCCTAACCTGTGTTCGTGACAGTGGTTCTTATAGCACTTACTTAGTATATGGTTTGCGTGGCCCCTAGGGCCTAACTGTATTACTTACCTGTGTGACTTATGTATGCTTAAATAAGACTGTGTTGTACTTACCTCGAATCTCATAAAGAGTGCTGAGGGTATTTTGACTAGAATAAATACATTCTATATTTTTATATATATCTGTTGTGGTGTCCCTTCATTTGGTATTAAAGGGATTGCAAATGGTATAACAGCTGGCTTCACATGCCATACAGAGTTTAGCCTAAGACTGCTCTTGTCCATGCTACCACTAGGATAGCTGGTCTATAAGGTTGACTTTACAACCAATCACCATAAGGGTTGTTTGGACTGATACAAGGTGTACACTAGAACTAGTGACATCATATATCAGGCCAACTTCTCACAGTACTCACCAGTCTCTGGGATGTTTGTTAGGCCATGGACGCTCTCTGGTGGTAGGATGTCCCGCACCTTCTCCTCCCAGGTCCTGAAGTAGACTGGTTTGGCAGGAGGGCCACCGCCGGTGCGCTGACTCAAGGCGTGATCTTTCTCGATGAGTTTCTTGACCCTCCTGCGCACGTCATACCACCTGTTCTGGATATCGTCCTTTGTGCGCAACGTTGGTGCTTGTGCATTCACCTTGTCCACAATCCTCGTCCACAGCTTGCTTTCCTGTGAGATGGGGGTCCTTTGAACCAATGTACCAAACAAATGTTGCTCTACTCTGATGATCTCGTCTACCAGCACTTCTAACTCACTATCTGTGAACTTTGGATTCTTCTTTGGAGGCATGGTGATGGGTGGTGGTGGTGAGGGATGTGTGTGTGAGGGTGCAAGTGATGTTGGTTTGGTGTTGGTTTTGCTGTGTGGATGTGTTTGTGCTTTTGTATGAGGTGCTGATGGTGTATGAGTTGTGTGATGGGTGAGTTGTGAGTGTGTCTGTGGTTGCTGTGTACTGGTGTTTGCTGCTGGCTGTGTCTCCTGTTTGCAAGGGATGATGGTAGTGATTGTAGTCCTTTATATAGTTGTAGTTCTGGGTGTGTCTTTGTCCAATTAATTTGTGTTGGGTATTTATTGGTTTAGTCATTTCTTGTTTGGTCCTTTTTTGGTATTTTTTCCTTTGTCTTTTGTAGGCATGAAGGAGACGTTCATGTGACGGAAACGGACACTGCTGTTGTCTCGTGCGGGCTTCTCCGCCTCGTTCACGCTGCCTGTCTTCTGTGTTTGGTAGGTGTTAGACCTGGCACCTTGGCGTGAGTCTTCCACTTTTTTGTTGCTGTGCCTCATGTGTTTTGCTGGTGTTGGCTGCTCAGAGCACTGTGCCACTGCCAACCAGTGCCACAGTGCAAGTGCTCCCTGTATAAAATGTATATGTTGGTTGGATTCCATGATTGGCTTATTTGGTTTACTGTGAGACCCCAGTAAAGCGCACCTGGAGTGCCCAGGGCTTGTAAATCCAAATGCTGCTAGTGGGCTTGCAGCACTGGTTGTGCCACCCATAGAAGCAGCCTTGTAAAATGTGTCTAAGATCTGCCATTGCAGAACCTGCGTGCAGTCTGTTACTGTCATGCTGACTGGGCAAGTGCACACACTTGCCAGTCCCTAAACCTTCCGTTTACTTCATGTGAGTCACCCCTATGGTAGGCCCAAGGGCAGGGTGCATTGTAAGCATAAGGTAGGACAAGCCCTGATGTGTGTGGCATGTCCTAATAGTGAATTACAGCCATTTTCGTTTTTCACTATTGCAAGGCTACCTGTTCTCATAGGCCAGAATTGGCTGTTAGAATTGTTACATTCTATGATCCTAACAGACCCAGGGAACACAGTAGAAATTCAAGTTTAGTATGCCTGAACTCAGAATAAAAAAATACATATTTTAGTAAAGTTTATTTTAATATTCTGTGTTTGCAAATACCACTTTTAGAAAGCTGGTATTTGCTTGCCTAACCATTTCAGCCCGCCTCTGCTATGATGTGTATCTGCTGTCTGGTTTCTGTGAGTGACAGGGCTGGGGAATTCCAGAGGGCTAGGTAGCCTTTTGGTGAATAGAGAGATTTACATCCAGATGGGTGGGAGGAGTGCACCTGGACTCTGAATAGGGCTGTGCTCTGCCACCACAATGCTGGCTCCACCTCCTGTGGAGCGGCTGATGTCTCTGCCCTGCACCCTGAATGGAAAGTCAGAGACATGTCAACAAAGTGCTCAGGAACTGGTTCTGGCTGGGCAAAGGCCCCTCTACCCCAGAGGAACAAAGGAATTAGGGGTATAAGTATTGGGACCCTGCTCCCAAGAAATTAGATCCTGCTTGACAAGAAGAACCTCTGCCTGAGGAGAAGGAACTGGGAAAGCTGTAAGGAGGAGTACTGTCCCTGACCTGGGGGATTGGCCTGCAGTGGTTGCCTTGCTGCTGAAGGAGAGGAGAAAGACTAAAAAAGACTTTATTTCAACTTGTGCTTAAAAGATCTCCAAGGGCCTGAGTAGAGCTGGCCTCCTGTTAAGAAGTCCCAGGAACAAAAGGACTTCACCCCCAGCTTCCCCCTGAACTCTGCTGTGTGAGTTCTGCCCCTCCTAGAGTGCTGGAACCAGTTTTGGGGGCTCTGGGAGCTGTGACTGCTGTTGTGAAGCTGGCTAAGAAGAAAGAAGTCAAAGATCTCCACTTTTTCACGCACAGCCGGGTTAGCGAGAACATTTCAGTCGCACCGCTCGTTAGAGTGCAGAATTTTATCGCTGAGGAAATCGTCGCAGAGCCTGCTGCCGCTGAGCCCGATCAGCGCTGGGAAAATCGTCGCCCCCGCTCGTTAGCAGGCCGAAATTGATCGCTACCAGCCCAGATCCCCGCTCCGCCTGTTAGCGGGCAAAATTCGACCGATGCGAACATCGTCGCAGAGCCTGCTGCCGCTGAGCCAGATCAGCGCTGGAAAAATCATCGCCCCGCTCGTTAGCGGGCCGAATTTGATTGCTGCGGACATCGCCACACATCCAGCCAAGATCCCCGCTCCGCCTGTTAGCGGGAAGAATTCTATCGCTGCGAACTTCGTCGCAGAGCCTGCCGCTGCTGTGTGAAATCGTCGCAGACCAAGCCAAGATCATCGCACCGCTCGTTAGCGTGAGTAATTTTATCGCTGCGAAAATCGTCGCAGGCCCAACCAAGATAACCACTGGTGAAATTGTCGCCCCGCTCGTTAGCGGGCCGAATTTTGTAGCATTGTGCCTTATCGAGTACATTTCTACCGGATAAGCTACTCCTTGATTTTCAACGCTGAAGCGCCGCTAAGAACTTTTATCGCATCACCAGGTACTGTGGGTTAAAACTGACGCTAAGGTGAATGATTTTGTCGCTAACCTAAGAACTCTTTCTGAAATCATATTCTTGAACTGTGTATGTCATTTTTGTCGTTATTTGGTCTTGTGCTAAGTCTTTATATAAAAGATCACTATTTTTTATATAAATCTATTGTGCTGTCCATTTGTGGTGTTGTCACTGAGTTACCGTACATGGTCACAAATGCTTAACCTATAACGCTCTGAGATAAGCCTTGTCTGCTCGCGCCAAGCTACCTAGAGGGTGAGCAGGGGTTATTTTAGGAGTGTACTCCCTTTGCCCTGACTAGAGGAGAGGGTCCCTGCTTGTCACAAGTACCTACCTGTGCCAACCAGAGATCCCCAATCCTAACAGTAGGCGTCGTTCGCGGCGGTCTCTATTGCTTGTGTGCCGGGTTGTCTGTGCGTGTCAGTCGTGCGGCTTGGCCTTCGTGCGAGTGGGTTTGGTTTTACATGCATTGCATCGTACTGCGCTAATCGTACATCGCGGGTACGGGTCGGTCGGGTTGATTCCGGGTTCGTGTCGGTCGGTGAAAATCACTATTTTCCCTCCGGCTCGATCGTACGGCTTGTATTCCGTACGTGTCGGTTGTAATTCACTCGCGTTGCATCGTACTGCACGGGTCGTACGGCGCTGGTCCGTGTCGGTCGG
Organism: Triturus cristatus; assembly: GCF_964204655.1. Taxonomy (NCBI): domain Eukaryota; kingdom Metazoa; phylum Chordata; class Amphibia; order Caudata; family Salamandridae; genus Triturus; species Triturus cristatus. Next base: position 56,046,094 of record NC_140587.1, read on the forward strand.
TATTCGGTCCGGGTCCGTGTCGGTCGGTTCGTTTTGTGGCCGGAATCGGAATCGGCCCCTAAATGTGTGAGTACAACCTGCCTTGCCATAGTTCCTGCTCTCTCTACACATACATCCTTACATACATACATCCTTACATAGTGCTGATCTTTATCCTGCAGCTTAGATGACTTCCCCAACAAACATGACTTCAGCCACATCTACATATTGTTTGTGTGCAAGTGTGACATCGGGGTGTGAACATTAAAACAAGCTGTAAGAGAACAATTTCTGCTCAGTGGTGGCCATTCTTTGCATTCTCAATAACAAATCATAGGGAGGACTGGGACAAGGTCGGCCTGCATCTAAGAGCACCACAATGACACCCCAGTTACTGTGCATTGTATTCAGGTGCACGGAATCTGAGGAAGACTACAATGCATGAACTGCCAACAATGTCACAGCACCGGATCTGGCAAATTCTCCAACATAAATGCTGCCCAGGAGGCATCAAGCACAAGTCAATAATGAAGAGACATGAACCTCTCATGAGGGTGAGATTTCCCTGCCTTGTTTGGAAATTCTGCAGAGCTGAAAACAAACCAAGGGCGGATTTATCAAATATGTGCACTGCCACAATGTGGTGCAAAGGGGGGTACTCTTGAAGTGAGATTTTAAAGGTAGCCTGTTTTCAAAGCAGATAGCACTTCAAGCTGCTTTGTACCAAGGGAGGGCATTCCACCGTAAAAACCCAAGGCTTTGAATGCAACACGAGATCTAGGAAGATTGTTAGACTTGGCTTTACCAAATGAAATATCACCTAATGGATGAAGGAATCTAAGTTTGAAAAATGATTTGATTGCTCAAAACATCTCACAGGTTCGGGCCTAGGTTTACTTTGAAGCAACATAGCACAGCAACCAAAGTTTCTGAGCTGCATTGCATTAAAGGGAAAGAGGAAATAACTTTGTATCTGCTAAAATATGGCACATTCATTTTTACTCCTGCCCTGTACTTGTGTACTTTTGGCTACCATGCGCTAATGCACAAATTATTTCACAGTAATGTTTAGTTTTCTAAATTATGAGTTTTGCATAGGGAGCTGACATTTTCACTACATAAAATATCCTTTAAGTCCTTTCCCATTTTGTATGTGTGATGTACAATGCAAAACACATGCAATTTAGTTAAATAAGGAAAAACTAATAAAATAAATTCTCATGTGTGCCTGCCTTATGGATCTTGTGCAAATCCTTGTCTGCGAATGGTAGTAGATAGGGATTATCTTCAAAAGTCACGGGTGGTTGCTTGGGAATACCCTTGTACTGCTCATGAAACCCCACTTTAACACAAACAAATGCCTAGTGTGACTTTGGGAACTTCCCAATGCAAATCCTGTTTTGTGTTGTATTGTAAATCGCACCCCAGTTTTGTGCCAGTTTCTGTCACTTTTGTGATATAAACTCAGTGCAAACTGTGAGTAAATCTGTGCCTTTTCTGTGTGATGTACTGCACAGCACACACTGAATGTGTTTAAAGTTTGTCTAGGCATAGAATTTTGGACTAGAAGGTTCTACATCCTGTACAAAACCTATGCTACATATCGGGCATATGATGGTATGGTTTTTGTGTGTGCGGGACAATCTGTTTGCACTCCAGCAAAGGGGATGAGAGTAGCACCCAGACAATTTTTATGACTAGGGATTTTGTGCTGCTTTCCACTTATGTCTTTTGATGACGGTTACCATGTTTGACAAACCATAGAGTAAAAGAATTTGGATTGACTTTGTGAAATCCTCTTCCCCTTAGGTTGTTGATGCAAGTTTTAGGGGGGATTTGTGTTTTTTTTTAATTGTAATTTTGTACATATTTGTATTGTATATGTAATATTCATCTGTGTGTGTGTGTGTGTGTGTGTGTGTGCGTGCGTGTTTGTGTATGTTAAAGTGTTTTTTAGATCTGGTCTGATGTCTATTGCAGGCTTTGCAATTAAAACAATCCTAGTAGTATATGCATACATTCATATACCTACATAGAGGAGAGTTTTGTTAGCCCTCTTCTGCTGTTGTGTTTTTTGCCATGGGACAATCAGTCAGCCCATTTCAACCATTGGGTCTGTGAGTGGCAGCATTTCACTACTCACTTGTGCACATCTTCATGAAAATGACTCTTTCAGTGTCAGGATTGATGGGCCAGTCCTTTGGCTTGCCAATTTCTGTTTTGTAGATACGCTTTTGTTTCTTTCTTTCTATTTTTTTACAACACCCATTAGTTTCCAGACATTTCTATATATGTGCTATCACAGGTGTGGCCACTGCTTCTAAACTGGCCAGATATTTTGAAATAGTGTTTTACAGAATTATCAATTACATTATCATTTTATGAAGCCCAACACATCACCATTAAATGCACTGATCATTTTGGAACTTTTAATTGATACACTATGAACAACACCATTTCAAGATGGATAACTGTTGCTCTGTTTATTTTAAACGTATTTATTAATGCAAGCATATGTATGAAACTTTTCAGTAGCAGTTTTCCATCCAATGCCCTTGCCTATTGTGTTAGTGCTTTGTAGAATGGGCTGTTGAGGGTGGTTTGATGCAGTGTGTGGACCCAAATACATACTGCTGTTCCAGCAGCATTCAGCATGTTTATTAATCAATGTATGAAAAGCTTTGTTTGGTGCTGCTAATTGTGTGGAGGACATTGTCCCACAGAACCCAGTTAACAGTATGGTAGTGGCTTTGTGGTATATATCATATACATTGCCATAGTAGAATAGTTGTGGATAGGTTATACGCAAACACATTTCCAAATATACCACACAGTGAATTGTACAGCAAACAATCTATTGATTAAAAATCACAGTTAGTTAGACTCATAAGTTAACAAATAAAGCAGCACGTGCCATCTAAGTCCAAGGAAATATCATTAACATTAACCACCTCAAGCTTAAAATGAATTAGCAATCAACAAGTGTTTAGAAACCAACAGTTTTTGCCCAACCCACCACATTGAACTTTTCAGACAATAAACACATTTTCGTCTGAAATATTGGTGGGAAGACTTTGGGGTATTAGTTAAGGGGTGTAGGAGCCCACCTTAAGAAATAACTACAATCAGTTTTAGGGTGAATCACAAAAGTCTCTAAATTAACCTGAGCTCAACCTTAACTTAAAGGCAACGTGTGAACTATTTATGCAGTACTAAAAGAGCATTAAGGTCAAACACCACTCAAGAATAATCAATAGCCAATTTATAAATAAACTGGTACCGAATGAAACAAATCCTATAGTTATCCAGGTATGTGGATTTTAAAGAAACTTAAAGTGAAATGGGCTAAACAGTGGTAAGAGCTAAACACAGTCATCTGGTTGTGCTTGAACAGTCTCTAGCTGTGATTTAACAGTGACTCCAATGGAGTGCGAGTCAGATACAGAAATCTGGCTCAACTAGGTCAGTTTAATTTTACTTCTGGGATTCATCTCTGGGATGGAAGCCAAAATCACCAGCAGGGCAAGACAACTGATTTGGCTGAAGAGAACTCCACAATGCTGAATACCCATAGGACAAGTTTTTCTGGAAAGCTCTGAGCAGGAGAAATTTGAAGGCTATGTCCAAGGAAGATTTCTCACCAGCCTGATTTGTTTGGCACCGTCACCTGGTGATGTTTTCTACTTGAGAAATAGTCATTTTATTGGAGCTCGGATTCTACCAGCAGGGAAAGTCTTTAGTCTGTTGCTAAAGAAGGCTCTACAAGGCCTAATGCCTTCTCTGCAAGGTCCCGCTGAATTTGTTTTGATGCTGCAGATAAGCTCCAAGCAGGAGCAAACTGAATCGTCAGCCCAGCAGCAATTTACCTTCATCAAATTGGCTTGGCAGGTTGATCCCGGTCCTCCATATTTCTTTGGAGCCCCAAACAATTATAAGTCTCAGTCTTCAGGATATGTTAGAAAGAGCACACTTTGAGATAGCCAGGGTTTCTGAGGTACAGCTCTTGGGAATAAAGACTCACTCAAGCAGAAGTCACCAGCAGGGTCCTGGCCAGGTCCAGTTGGAACAAGTTAGCTCGACAGTGACAGGAAAGGCCTCTTGTAGCTTGTTGTATTCCTTTTTCTTGAACAGAAGATCAGCCTGATGACAACTTGAGTCCACTTCCTTGTCCTGGGTACAGGCGGTAGATCAGATCCAGTCTTCTAGGCTCTTCTCATGTCATCAGACAGCAGGGTCAGTCCTCCTCTAGCTATCTGGATTTGCAGCACTTCATGTGAGACCTACAGTTGGCGATAATTTAGAGATAACGAGGGCAGTTTGCTCTTTTGCCACGTATATCTATATTGCCTCAGACTTATGTAGTTTGTCACTATGCATGTATGTAGATATACTTTTCTATATACATATATATGCGTTTCTTTGGCATGTATAAAAGATCCTTTTTTCTATTTCTTTTTATCAGACGCCTGAAATAGCGATGACCTAAAGCTATCAAAAGATACGTTTTTCTATACATAAGACATGCACCTACCTGAATTTATATGACCAGAAACTACTGAACAATGATAAAGGTATGACATTATGGTCCGAGTTTAGAGATATTTTAACTTTATAAAAAAAAATTGTGATTGATACGTAATGCCCATTTATGGCTTTACAAAAATAAAAAAAGAAATTTGTGATTATTGATGATTCTTAAAGATAAAAATGATTACAACATACCAGCGCATTGATATACAACCAGCATTCATAACATGACGATATTACTAAGGATTATGATATTATGAAATCCTTGTATCATATTTTTTAGAAAGAAAAATGAGGTAGAAACTATGAGAATAAGAAGCGAACAAATATTCACATGAGAATCGACTGCTGAGGTATTTATAAATGTGATCGTTCAGCGTTATAATAATTCTGAGAATGCATCCTATAAATAATGTTACCTGTGATGTATATGAAAATCAAACAAAAAATATTATTATGCACTGGACTGTTTTGTGGTCGGAGATAAAAAGAGTGATACACTGGATCTTCTTTGTTTGAAAGTTGAAGGTTATCATAACAAGCATTTTCTCAAAAAAAAGATGCTTAAGTGTATGGTTTTAATGTGAAAAAAATTAAATTTGTTCTGTTTTAGTATTTTTATTAATAGCCTGACAGTACTCTATGAGTTTCCCATACTGTCATACTCCCATACTGATTCATTATGGTACATCTGTTATTATTGGTGTGAAGAATTATGTGCCTGGTGGATTAGACCTATGAACTTTTGGAAATAAAATTGCATTGAATTGCTATAACTTTAATTATGAACTTGATTGTATATGAAAAAGAAAAAAAGTTTTTTATAAAAAAGTTTTTAATATTAGTTATTGTTTGTGTTTGTAGCCCTGAAGAAGTCCTCAAGAAGGACGAAACGCATTTTTTGGCTACTAGGAAGGCTACTAGGAAAAAAGAATATGAAAATAAAGGACAATATAAAAACATACAAATTGGATGGACTTTTGTTTTGCATTTGAGTGCGGATCAAAATTCTTTAAGTAACTGTATTTAGTGGAAGTTTTCTTTAACTTTTTTGGGAAGCGATGGGGTCTTGCTTCTCTGATCCTTGCACCATACAATTACTAACATTCCCGAGATAGGGATAAGTGCTGTAATTAAATCCTAGACCTCTTTTGTAAATCTTTAGCAATCCCATAGTGCCCCTCTCTGCCTATATCCAAGATTGAAAAGCATTTCTTTCCCAGTCTAGAGCCTTTGTGCCTACCCCAGAAGCCATGTAAATGTGAACGCCCCTCCTCTGTAGGCACTATTAAACAATTCAGGGTGCAGCACCTCTCCTACGGAGATTGGCATTTGTTTGACTGGACAGGGGTCTTGCCCTGGTGTCATTTGCCTGTGGCAGGCCATTCCTCTTTGAAATTAATCAAATTCCTGGGCACAGTCCAAATGGACAACATGTCCTGAGGAACAGAGAGACTAAAGACCGTGAGCTAAGTCTCTAAGTCCTGTGATGGTGGCTGCAACATTTTATGATCAGATCACGAGGTCCCAGAAACCAAAGTAAATCATTAACTGATGGCCTATATCCTTCCTCAATTATTCCGTCCCCCCAGTCGCAGTCCTTGCTCACCCTATGTTCATGGAACATTAGTGGTCTCCCTCAGAAAATCACAAATTCAGAGATCCATTCTTTTATTTTTGGTCATGACTTAATTGCCCTTCAGGAAACCTGGGCTTCTCAAACCAGCCCAGTTATTGGTTTCATTGAATTTTGGAAACCGGCAATCAGATCCTGTCGCTATGGCCACCCTAAAGGTGGTCTGTCGACTTATGTTTCAAATAACCTAAAAGGCCCGATTGAGTTACTGAACCTGGATGAAGACTAGTTACTTGGTGTTAAAATTAGTGCATGGAACAAACAGCGTTCCCTTTTACTCCTAAATGTGTATATTAATCCTAACACCCGATCAAAAAAGGCCCACCTAACGCGTCTAATGAAAATCGTGTGTGCCCTGGTGGTGGACTATCCCAATTCAGATTACATTATTACTGGTGACTTCAACACTAATTTTTTTCACGGCAACTCTATCGATTACGAAGGACTTTTTACATTTACAACCTCGGAAGTCAAGGCACAGTCCAAACCCCCAAACCAAGTGTATTGTGGCCTTGGTGAGCTCTGTGTGCTGCAATTCTTAAGTATTGGTTTTCTGGTAATGAATGGCAGATCTACGAACGATACTCCTCCCAACTGGTCCTGGTCAAATGGCCGCAAATGCTCCTACTTAGATTACACTATTTGTAATTTAGCGCTGTTCCATCACCTGAGCAACTATAGCATTCTTCCTCGATCAGAAAGTGACCACCGTCCCCAAGTCGTCACCCTAAATATATAGCCAGAGTACCATAAACCTGCTTCAAGGACATGCCCAGGAATTTATACAGAAAACCTAAAATGGTTAAGATGGAATGACGACATCAGCCCAAATATCATGGAAGCATGTTTGGTATTTATAACAGAAAGCACTGACGCAGCGGTCTTCTCCACTGGCACGTGGTCGTCCTTCTGCTCCCAATTGAAAAGCCGTTTTCCATCTAGACAACATGCTCACAAGGCTCATTTCAGCCGCCAGTTTCAAATTTCCAGTCAAACAAGGGCATTGAAGAAATCTAGTGACAAAACTCTGCGGATTCTCAAGACGTCCCCAGGAAACAACGAGTTCTTGAATGGGTATAAAGCTAACCAAAAATTACTCAGGGAGGCAATACGAATCGATAAACAGCGCCACCTAGCCCAATTTTGGTGCAAACTTTTATGGGAGAGCAAAAGCTGCAACTCTAAAAGATTCTGGGCCCTAATTAATCGCCAAAATTCTAGCTCCTCTAGATCTGGGTCAGCAAATATTGCAGAAGCTGTTTGGTCTGCCTATCTGACTGACCATTTTAGGGCCGCAGAGGTCTCTGCGTCTACAGTTTTATCTGTTCCTAAACAACCGACAACCAACCCACAATCGATCAGGAGTAACTCCATGGCCTGCTTGGACCCACGAAGTGAAGACCTACAAGCCACTCAAGAAATGGTCACCAAAGTACTACTAAAAGCAAGATCTGATGGCGCTCCGGGTCCAAATGGCCTACCACAGTCCTTGTTTAAAACAAACATTGATCTATGGTTGAGATACCTAACCAATCTTTTCAACTGTGCACTGACAAGTTCAACCATACCGGATTCATGGCGAGGGGCAATACTCCATCCGATCTACAAGTCTGGCTCCTATGCCTCTCCAAATAACTACAGACTAATAGCTCTGTTAGATATTGAAGCCAAGTTTTTTGCAGGAACACTATTGGAGGAACTGAGACATTGGGTAGAGCAGAACAATCTGATTCCAATGACCCAAACTGGCTTCACTGCTAACTCCGGTACTATGACCAATTTACTGTCGCTGTCTATTATTGTCGACAAAGCTTTAGTCACATCCAGGATGGTTTTTTGTTGTTTTATAGATTTTAAAGCTGCATTTGATCGGGTACCAAGGGCTGCTCTATGGGAGAAGCTAAAAAAATGGGGGATTCCAGAAAACCTTCTGGATGCGATCATCCAACTTCATTCGGGCACGTGGGTACAGGTGAAGTTGGGGACTGGCACACATCTCTCTCGGAAAATCAAGACAACTAGAGGGGTCAAACAGGGATGTGTGCTGGGCCCCCTTCTTTTCAATTTGTTCCTAGCTGATCTGCCATCCTCCCTCGAAGAAACAAACAGCCATTCGCCTAAGATGGAAGGTGTACCGATAAGCAATCTTTTATATGCCGATGACCTGGTCCTCTTCAGTTTGACACGGGTAGGGCTGCAAAGGCTACTAAACAAATTAGAAATCTACACCACCATGAATGTGTTAGAGGTTAACCTAAAGAAAACCCAAGTGGTTATTTTTGGTAGAAAACTTTACTGTGGAGGAGGTTGGCTGTTTAACAACTCTAGTCTCACAATAGGAAACACTTACAAATATCTTGGGGTCAATTTTGACTCCAGGGGCAACTTCAACAAACAGCGTAAGGTCATTTCAGTAAAAGCCATGAACCTACAGGTGAATTTTTGCAAGCTCTCAAGAAATTTGTCTGGCCCAAGTTTGTCCCCATTACTGGAAGTTATGAGAGCAAAAATAGGGCCTACACTGACTTATGGTGTTGAGATTTTTAGGGGGAAATTAAACTCCACTTTTAACCAACATGTGACGAAACTCTACAAAAAAATCCTCCACTTGCCCAAATCAGCCTCTGCTGCACAGATCAGACTCGAATTGGGTCTATTAAACTATGAAATTTCAGCCACTGGAATGTATTTAAACCTGTGCCACAAATTGAGACAAGCAAACACAGGCTCATTGGAGTCCTTAATTTGGTTGGATATTTTCAAGAAAAATCCACGCGGCTCTTACAGTCGTCTTTTTAAGGATTCGATCCAAGAAATGTCTGCAGGTGCACTATGGGACCTCAACCCCAGTAAATCAGCATTTAAAACTAGCATTAAGAAATGCACTCAAATGAGGTCCCTGATCATTGATAAAGCCCAATTTTCCAAACGCAGACATGCTTGGGCAACAATGACATCGTATGGTCGGTTATCCCCCGCATCCTACCTATCTTGCACTTACTCCTTGCATCTAAAAACCAGCTTTATGGCTGCCAGACTGGGCGATTGGCAATTTCTAAAAGATCTGCCCGTCTGGCGCCGTTTGTCAGAGGATGTAATGTGCAGAGGGTGCGGTATGTCTCCTGAAACCCTGGAGCATATAGTATGTCTTTGTCCATCTTTTATGTCACAACGTAGACGCAAATTTAAAATTGAGTGGAATAGGCTGGGAATCCGAACGTGTAGACAAGCAATTATTGCAGCTTTAACGCCAGAAAACACAGGTCTAAATATTGCTTTTACAACTTTTTTACGATATGCTTACCGCACTCTCAAGCAGTAATGGTTTGGTATGTTTTTATGCTTTCTTTAAGGGCTATTTCATTTCATCGTGTAATTGTTCAAATGTTGTTAACACTACTTTTATCTGACTGACGCTTTGCACAATCGGTTGTCATTTTAGGAAATATTGGATTGCATTTACGGTTGTTGTCAAACACTTGAAACCAAATGTATTTTAAACGTTATGCTTGTCATTGCATTTTGCACACTAATTCCTTTTACCATTGATATATCAGTGAAGCTTTTATTGCAATTTGAAGTTTTTAAAAATGTGTATTGCTGTCGTAATTTTGAGGTGTTCTTTTAAGGATATTTTTATATCTAAATAAAGTATACTACATCATTAACTGATGGGAGAATAGGCTCTCAGCTGTTGGGATTCAATTTCTTTATCGGATTATCCATACCATGAGAATCCTGAAAGAGTCCTGTGTGTCCCAATGGTCTAGATGTCAATAGATATTTCAAGATATTTACTCCTTCATAACCACCCGATCACCAAATAATAACAAGCATTGGCATGGCCAATAGGTCCCGCTTTTGGGAACCTCTAAGTATTTAGTTATGCAGCACAATATCCTTAGTGCAACAACATCAACTGTTGCATGGCTAAACACTTATAAGGTTCCAAAGGTGAGACCTATTGGCTATGCCAATGCTTGTTTAGGCTGGCCAGCCTCTGTTATACTTATATTTGCAGATTGTGAGCTTGTCGGGGTATTCCTCAGGGCCCACCCCCAGGCCTCTTGCTGGGTCCTTTGCTTACAGTTAAATATGTGCTTCGTTTATCAATCATATATTCAGAGACCGTTGTCTAGGTAGTAAAACAGAAAAGAGATTAAAATAGATCAAGGTATGGTGGAAAGATAAAGGAAATGCACTATTGCTCTCTTTGACCTTATTGGGAACGTTGGTGTGCAGTGATTTGATATGTGTAACTGAGATTGCTGCAGCAAAATGCAGACATAAAAATGGGTGAAAAATGCATTTATTTATTTATTTATTTATTTATAAATTTATAAAGCGCCTGGTGACCCGGAGGCATCCCCGCGCTATAGAGCTGTGATATCCCAAGAGGAGGGGGGACCGGAGGATTATTTGGGGAATAAGAAAGTTTTTAGTTTTTTCCGGAAGAGGGCGTGGCAGGGTTCCAGACGCAAGTGGCGAGGCAGTGCGTTCCAGCCTGAGGAGGCTTTGACCGAAAAGCGACGGCCACCGGTCCGAGCCTTCTTAAATTTAGGGACGATGGCCAAATGCTCGTCGTCCGAGCGCAGTGCCCTAGGGGCTTTGTAGGGGGCGACAAGGTCTTTCAGGGCGGCAGGGCCGGCACCATTAATGAGTTTGTGACTGGTGCACATTGCCTTAAACTCAACTCGTTGGCGGACAGGGAGCCAGTGCAGGGCCTTGAGGGCTGATTTGGCAGAGGCTCTGGGGGGGAGGTCCATTATAATCCTTGCCGCGGCGTTTTGTGCCCGTTGGAGTTTGGCTAAGGTAAACTCCGGTGCACCGAGGTAGACGGCGTTGCTATAGTCGAGTCTGGCTAGGATGAGCCCTTGAACCATTTGGCGCTATGTAGTATATTTAGACATAACTTTTCATGCGGTAACCATCTGCACTTTCCTCTGCAAACTCTCAAGGTATTGTGGTCCCAATTTTGCCCATAATTTAGTTGGCTGGCATGAGTAACGTGTGTCAAGAACTGTGGGGTGGGGGAGGTGGGTAGTAGGCAAACAAGTAATTTGTAATGGTGTCTAGTGCTTTATTCAGAATTCTGAAAGGGGCTTTCACCAGTTGTTCCTGACGAATAATTATCTGATGTAGTGTTTGACAATTGTGTGTTGTGGTAAATCTTGTGTACTCTGGTTTCCAAATTGTTGTGCACTTTGCAGCATGACCTATATGCTAATGGGTCACATTACGAATTGTCCACTCTAGGGGCCCTAAACGGCCTGCATGGATATAGGCGTGACATGGCCTACATCACTGAAATTGTTTCCCGAGAAAAATTTAAAAAAAGAAAAGTTGCCTTGTGCCACTTTTTAATTTTTTTTTAACATATGTGTTTCTTGTTGGGGGAAGACATGGGGTGTTGTGGAGTATCGACTTCTGCCTGCTCGCCCCTAGGGCTGCCGACAGTTATCCTTTGCAGATCAGGTGCTACCCCAGCTCAGAGGGTTTTGCTAACTGATCATTTGTTTTGAAGCCGCAGTTCAAGTTCACAAGCTGTTGAGATACACATTTGCAACTTGTAAACGTGATGTGAAAGTCTCTTTATGCCCTCTCATATTGCAATGCTCAAAAGCCAGTTTCTGACCTATAAAAGGCTGCTTTACACTGTAAAATCTCTTTAGTGGTCGCAAACCTTGTGGTGTTTGTGAATCTGAGTTTGCATGCCTAATGAGTATTTTTGTTGGAATGTCAGTTAATACTCTGCAGGTCCTGTGTCTGTGTGCCAGTTGCCCCACAGAGGCCCCCTGTACATGTAAAGCTCACAGGAGCTGCTGAGACTTCATCAGGAAGCACTGACTGAGACTGACTGTGCCTCTGCACGGTTGGACGCTGCAGCATCTCAAATAAAGACTTCATTAATGGGCAATGAAACCTAAAGTAAACCGTCCTGAAGCTGTCTACGAAGGCAAAAGGTTTCCCAAGAAAAGTGACTGGACGGTGTAAATTAATGAGAATTGTAGCTTAGTGGTAGGTCGTGTGATTTTGTCTTCTAAATGGTGTGAGGCCCTCCTAATGCATGTTACGCTTTATAAACTTTCTAAATTTCAAGCTGTGTGAAAATGCGTGCTATTAATGAAACGTTGTGTACTCTGTTCGCGTGCATAGTTGGTATGCGGTGCCCTGAGCGCTGGAAGGGCAGTGTCTAGGGTCAGTGAGTGTAAACATAACCTGGTGGCCATTGGCGGCATGTGGAGGCCTGTGCCATGGAGCCAGCTTGATAGCTGATCACTGTGCAACAAAACAACTAATTCGGTCGCAGATGAGAAGCCTTTAATGTATATCTATGGTTCACATATTAAAATTGAAATTGAAGCCTCGCTTGCTGTTTTTCATTTTCATGTTTTACTTTGCTTTGCCAAAGTGGTTCGCCAAGATTAAAAAAAAAAATATCTGTGGAATGGGTAGGGTGATGCATAGATGCCATTCTATGTATTTATGTATGCACGTGTAGCTTTGCATTTTTCATATTTTTAGAAAATCTCTCAAAACCTTTGCTATATGGTCCGTGCTGGCCCAGCCTAGACTATGGAGGGGGGAGAAGGGAGGGGGTTAGTAAGAGCAGACAGCAAGGGGGTGGAGGAGTCTTAATGAGCCATGACAGAAAGGCAGATGGCGGCTGCGGGCGTGCACGCTCACGTGCACTCAAGCTTTAGGCCACCAAAAGCCTCTGGTGGCGCTTTTAAAAGCCACTTACTAAATGTCTCGAAGAGACAGCATGCGCTGTCTGAGGCGAGACCTAAAAAGCATACCATACTTTATTAATACAGTTTTAACTTACTGGCCAAATTAGGTATTATTTTGGTGTTATGTCATTCAGCCATTATTTCTGTATCAAAGAGCAAATTCCCAATGGGAATTCAAATGAGAAATAAATGGTTTGGGACCCTCCCCCTTTATTTTGAATCCCCTATTGACTTATCAGTGCAAAACTTTTCATGAAGTCAAAACGAGTTCATAATTAAAAAATAATTGTGAAAATATTATTATCAAAACCCTTAACAATTTTAATACAAATAAAATAATATAAATGGTATACTTTAGGTGGGAATTTTGTTTTAACATTTGGAATAATATTTATTTAATTTACAATACATACTTAATTCATTATTTGTTTTGAACCAAAGATAATTGTGTTGAGCACAGCTTTTTTCTACATTTTAATTAAATATGTGAAACTAATTTACAATATGATGTATATTAAAAATGTGTTTTTTTTTAAGTTAAAGTTTGTTGAATGACCCTATACTTTACTGAATAGAAATGTCCACCCTGGTGGTGAAGAACCCTGCCTATCTGTGGAAAATAATTTGTTTTGGATTTAAATATAATTTAATGTAAAAAATGATATCAAACTAAATAGGAATTAAAATATAATTTAAAATATTTGAAAAAAATATTTTAATCAATTTAAAATACTTCCAAAAATAACTTCCTACAGCTTTTAGCACACAATATAAAAGGCTTACTATTAGTTGAGAACTATATATATTTTAAATCTTCAAATTGGTTGTGTAGACCTCATTCTGCATATAAAAATTGACATTAGCAACTTATGCTAGCTTGTAAATTATGCTCCATCTCTGAATGTCAATGGGTGGAAGTGTATAAACAACACTTTTGAGTAACATTATACTAGTAAAGGGTGAATATCGAAAAGTGGTAAAGTTACGCAGATGTGTAAAAATAAATTAACTACAAGTAAATCTATACCTGTAGATTTACATTGGTGTGTAGGGCCCTTTATTGCCATGCTGTTGTTCTTTTCTCACATGATAACAGGTCAAGGCCTCTGAATCCAACTAGATGTCTGGTTGGTCATCCAGGTAGTCTTGTACCATTTTCATAGTTCTGGGCATTGGCTGTTTCAACATAGCCTGCTCCTGTGCGCTGGTTTTAAGTCCTGGAATGTCCATAAATCTACATGCTGCAGGTGTTGAAAGTGAAAGCCATGCAGTTTGTGTTGTAGTTTTAGTGGTATTCAAATGGGTTATCACTTGGAAGTGTTTCCCAAAGGTTGAAGGACTGCAAAAGCCAGGTGATGGATGGATGCTTGAATTCATCTTAGCCATTAGCAATCGCTCAGCCACACCATCCCAATCCATTGTTTTTTTACCACCATGCCACCTCAGTTTGGACCCAGCCATGAGCAAATCAAACTTGACTCTATTCCAGTTGGAGCAGTCTGGCCCGAACTGCCAGGGCAGGTGACCCTAAAAGGAACCAAGGACATGTTTTGCCCTTTTTAGGTTTTAGCCAGGTATAGTTTACTTTCAGTGGCACAGTGAGCACTTGACCCATGTCTGGGAGTATCTGTCTCACTTATGCAACAAAAACCCATTAATGGATAGCACCTGAACTATCTCTGCCACTGGCAATCACTTGTACCTCATCCAAATCCATCATTTGTTGCCCCATTCCACCTCAGTTTGGACTCAGCAAATCCAAATCATTTGTTATTCTGTTCCAATGGAAATAGTCCAGCCCACACTGCGAGGCAAGGTCCTCCATGAACTGGAACACAAGTGACCCAGGATCGGTTTTCCCCTTATCGGGGCTCATCAGTGGCAGAGTTAGCATGGGACCCATGTCTGGATTTACCCAGTACACATAGGCAACACAAACAGGGTGATAGATGAAACTAATCTCATCTTCTGGCAATTGCGTTGGGCTGCATCTCAAATACACTGTTTTTCACCCAAAATGCCATCTACATTTGGACTCAGCCATACGGAAAGCAGTCTTGATCCTGCTCCAAATGGAACAGTCCAGCACAAACTTCAAAGCCAGGTCTTCACTGAGCTAGAACATAAGAAGCCTATGTTATGTTATATAATGTTATGTTATGTTAAGTTATAGGTGCTTAGTTTTTCGCACAATTCACTCTCGGAGTATCTTAGCGCTGCGCTGTAGGGGCATAGGAAAGACTGTCTAGACTGTCTTATTTGGGCTCATCAGCCAGGTACATCACAATGGATTGAAGTGTGGCTCCAAGTGATTTTCAGTGGCTGGATTTAATTCAAGCATTCTACCCATTGCCTGTTTGTATACTTCAGAAGGTAAAGGTAGCACTTCAGCTCTGTTATGCACTTGAAGTTGCAATTGTTCATTTAAAATCATTTTATGTAATGCGTGGAAGGAAGAGAGCCAATTCATACCACATGCAACTTAACATGGTGCTGTTTTCCTCTCTCCCTGCACTGGTGCTCTCTGAGCTGTCATGCACTAATGCTTCCACTCTTGCTCCATAGTGTGAGGGTATGCATGTCTGTCAACTATGCGTTTTGTACTAAAAGAACAGATTCACTGGGGAACTACACCTTTAATAGAATAGGACATGACTCCATCCTAGACTATATCCTGGTATATACAAAATCTCAGCATAGGGTGATAGATTTTAGGATTGTGCCTCGCTACATTAGTGACCATAAAGCACTGATTTTAGAGGTAGTCACGCCATATGCTGAGAGCATATCTGACTCAAAATCTCCACCTGATGTTAGATTAACACTCACTAACTGCAGGAAGAGAGTCCGACAGGTGGACATTTGTCAATCTCAGGAAAAGTTGCCCTCTCTACATCAAATCATCACACCGTTCCTTAAGGCTGTGAAACAATCTATTTTGCTTAATGGTACTTTTAACTCTCTTTCAAAAGTCCTTTGTAGGAATAGGGGGCTTGAGATAAATATACAGAAAACAAAATATATGGTGTTTAATGCCGGTAATACCACTCGGCCAAATCCTTGCTTAGAAGGCAGACCCCAGGAGAGGGTGTCTGTATTTGAGTACCTTGGAATTATGCTCACAGAAAAATTTTACTGGGGTGCCCAAGTCAAGAAAGCCAGCCTAAAGTTGGCCCAGACAAAGGGGGGCCTGACAAAAGCATTTAGGAATCCGACCCATAAACCCGTTGGCCCCTTGGTTAAAATATATAAAGTACAAGCTAGGGGGGCTGCCTTGAATGGGACTGAAATCTGGGGCCATCCCCCATCTGGCAATATTGTAAAAATTGAGAACACCTTTGCCAGGCAGCTATTTGGCCTTCGCCCAGCTCCCCCCTTACACCACTTCATCTGGACCTTGGGGTGAAACCAATTGCAGACAAAGTCATCCTCAGATCCCTCTTATTCTGGTGGCGCTTGTGGGTTACCCCACAACTGGCTGAATACAGGGAAGAGCTGAGAGATGTGTTGAGTTTACAGGGTGCAGGAAAACTACAGTGGTTGGCTTTCATTGGGGACATATTTGTGGCCATGGGAAGGGGCAATCTGTGGCATAACGCAGAAGTAACTTACCCTAAAATATCTAGGAAGGATTTGCTGGGGCTCTATAGGGACAACAAACTTGCCCATCTCCAGGGGAGCTCTACAGCTGGCTTGCTCACTACAGTGTTTTTAGAAAGAAAAGATCAGTGCAGACTAGAGCCTGTACTGGATGATATCCAACCGGCCCTTGCTAGGAAGTTATACCTGCAGTTTAGGTATGGGGTACTCCCTCTGCGTGCTTTCACAAACAAATGGGCGGGTTCCCCCATTATTGGTTGTCCGGCTTGTAGCAACACAGCAAAGACTGAATATCACATAATTTGTTTTGGTTCAGGCTACCAGAATCCGAGACACCAATGGTTGATTCAGTTATGTAGAAACCTGGGAACTAAGCATTGAATGGAGTCTTTTAAGATACTGAAATATGATACTCACCTACCCATTGTATTTTCAGTATCACTCTTTTTATTCTGTATGTGGTGCATACGTAGAGCTCTCCTGAAGCATACCCTCACCTTATAATATTTTTAAATTGGATCTGGAATATTTTTAACCTATATATAATCTTTTTTAACAAGTATTTTTGTTTTTATTCTAATATGACGTATACTTGGTTTTATGATTATTTTATATTGGTGCAAATATATTTTTTTAATTTGACCAAGACTTGATGGCCCTGATGCCAGGAATTTGAAACTTGGTTCCTGTATAAGGGCGCATGCTTATGCAGGTTGCTTATATAAAACGATGTTGTAAGGCACATACACTTTTCATAAGCAATCCCGATGGAGGGCCAGTTGGCTCGAGCTCGTGTCTATGTGGATTACCTTGTGCTTTTCTCTTCTTCTTTTTACTCCTTTTCTATTGCATATATATTGCACAAGCACTTTAATGAGCATTGTATTTGCAGGCCAATCCCAGGCCATTGGATCTGGGCATGTGTCAGTATAGATTGTTTTCATGGAATATTAATGTGATGCACATGCACTGTTGTGAGCAATTTTGACTCGCTAAACGATGGACCGATTCCTTTTTATTTTATTATTTTATTTGATTATTTTGTTATTTTCTCTTTTAATGAAATGTATTGTATTGTACATATATTTTTATGGTCAAAATGGCCGAAATAAAGTTCTCTTGATGATGATGAATCACTTTTCTGCACGGGTGGGTAAATGGGACCCGTCTGGCTTTTGCTTAGAAGTTGGTGTTGTTTTCTACTCCTCTGCCCCACCAAGTAAGTGATCCGTTGATGGTATAAATTAAGCCACAAATCTATAAATCAGACAGCCCAAGGGAAGAGGGTCAGGTTTTTGATGAATGGATATGAAAGGTGATTTGGCGAAATGTTTGACAAAAGCAAGCACTGCACAAGGACAACATTCATCTGGGTAATGAGAAGCATACAGTTTGTCATCAATCTGCTGTGGAATAAAATGAAAGAATGAGTATTACACAATACAGTTAAATGTATTGCAGACAATCCTTCTGCCCCGAGACACAAGTTATCAGGTATCTAAATGTTCTATCTTCCAGGTTGGGAGTGAATCCACCCACCCAGTTCTCCTAATATGATTGTTAAAAGAAAAATCCTCTCCTCTGGAATGTTTTTCACTCTTGGGTGCCTGTCTTGACTAGACCAGTAGGGTATCAGTAGTGTTGAGCTCAGCTTTGACCTTTTGGAGCATATTAGCAAGACCGGCGATAAAATTATCGTCGTGTTAAGCGGCAGGAAACTGCACATCTAACCTGGGCTTCTATTGGAATTCTATAACGCATATTAGCAAGCCCATTATCACCGTTTTAGCGGCAGTTTCCTGCCGCTAAAACGGCGATCATTTAATCGCCGGTCTTGCTAATATGCCCCTCAGTTTGTGCAGGAGAGTAGAACGGCTGCAGTTTGTAAAACAGAAACTGTATTTTAGAGTCAAGGAGGAGAACAGCGAGAAGGAAATATTCATGAGGCATGTATCAAGGAAACTCAGAGGCAGAACAAAAGAAAACAAGAGGGGGACTCAAAGTTTCACTTATGCCAGCCTTTTGAGCTCTGGCCATTGGCACATCATCCCATACCAATATATCAAGGGGTTTTGATCCTCATAGAACAATGTTCGATTAATCAGATGCTCCTGGAACATCCTGTGGATACAATACAGAGGTCGGTGCCAGTTTGTCTGTTGCTGTTGTTGCCAGTGATCTAATTGATAGGAGCCCATTCTTTCTACGCACCAGCGCTTTCCCGGAACGGAGGCAGTTGGGAGACTGCATCTCCCAACGACCCTTGCGCCTGGAGGAGCAGCACCATTTCCTACAGGCCAAAGGCCTTTCAATGCACTCTCGGGCCCCTACAGCGTGAGAGCCCGTTCTTTCTACCCACCAGCACTTTCGTGGTACAGAGGCAGTCGGGGGACTGCATCTTCCAACGCCCCTTGCACTCAGAGGTGCAGATCCGTTTCCTATGTGCCGGAGGAGCTTAAAGGCACTTGCGGGCCCCCGCAGCGTGGGCTCCATGCGGGCGTGCCCGGGTTGTGTCGGGCGAAGCTCGGCCAAGGGTGGGCCTGTCTGCGCCTGTCAGCTGCTGGAAGAGGCTGGGACAGGGCCCTTGGTGGTCTCATCTGGAACTTGCTAATTGTTTTTGGAGCATAGGACGTGAATTCCTTTTCATCAACAAGGTATTTTAATCTGTTTAATCTGTTTTTAAAGAGTGTGTTAGTCCCCTCCCTGGTTTACTTGGTCCGCCCAATTAGTCTACATCGTGCCTTACATAAGGTTAGCAAATTCAGCGCTTATAACATGGGCAAAAAGAAAACGGCCGCCCTGCAAGGGTTCCCCCTGGCGGCTGTGCGGCAGGACCATTGACTCATTCTTAACCAGGGCAGAACATGTGATCACACAGGAGATAGCTGTGACTGAGAGAAGGATTTTGATGGAATTAGTGAAACATGCCCAGGAGCCTGCCGTGGACTGGAATGGTGGGGCACAGACAAAAATATGGGACCTTGTGGCGATCTCAGCGGGACCTTTAAGCTCCATTGAACCCTGACGAGTTAGCAGCGTCTTCAAACACCCTGACAGCTATTCCAGCAGAGGGAGATGATTTACTATAAGACTTTCCTCCATCCAAGAGAAAACAAGTAGTTTGTAATAAGGCCATGAGGAAGTCTCCACGGACAAAAACCTTACTACTTGATCGGCCCAAATCTTGAACAGTTGCTGGACATTTTTTTGTACGATTGGAGCAAATGACCAAAGCCATTTTAGCAACAATAATGTCAAAGCTGGAAGAGATTGAGAGGATAGCCCATGCTTCTACTGTCACATGCAATAAACGTGTTACAATGTTAAATCCAATGGGCGGGGGAGGTCTCATGTTCATTGTCTACGAACCCGAATCAAACTCTTCAGGTCTTACGTTCCAAAGACCCAGTGATTGAGGAAGCGCTAAGTGGTCCTAGGAATAACAACATGCCTGGGGAGCTTACTTCAGTAGCACAGAGAGCACAAGTAACGCAGATTAGCAGGCCCCCATCCTCCAGGATAGACCTACGAACTGTATGCACCCATCCCCAACATTTATTGTCTAAGGACGAGAACCAATGAATCCTTAACCTGCCCCCGCATCTGTACCACTAGTAGCAGTATTACTAGGGGTCACCTCACTTTCTCAAGGATCTAGAGAAACCTCTCTGGATCCTATACATAAGGTTGCTCACTGGTGTAGTAAGAATGTGGTAAATGGCTAGAACATATCTTCCGATATCATTATGGCCAGAAGAGTGGGATGGATAGGCCATCGGACAAAAAAACATGGTCTTTGAGACTGCATAGTTGTTTATTTTAAGAACTCCACACAAGCCAAGTCACAAGTGAGCTGTGCTTATAAGAGTAGCTCTATCTCTACAATTAGAACAGTCCCACTACAATACTTCTATGCGCCCAGGCAGCTGCCTGCCCTTGCTCAATGGTAGCTACCTTTAAATCCAGTTAGGCCTGGCCAAATAATTAATACAGATACAACTCTACCCATGAGGACCCGCCTCCAACCTCTAGCAAGTCTTCAGGGCCTGGATAAAAATGATTGACAAAAGAGGACAAAATGATTCAGGGGAATAATTTATTCCATATGGTCCCAAACATCTTATTCTCCCCAGCCCCTAACCCCTTCAAAATGGGTGATTAATCCCCTGACATATTTCCCATCTCAACCTCTTCTGCTGCTCCATATCAGAAGGTCCTTTCATGGAACATTGCGGGTCTTAGGTAAAAAAAGGGACAACTAATCCTAGGAAAATTTTCTTTCAACATACCATGTTATTGCCCTACAAGAAACGTGGGAGGCAAACGATTGTTTTTATTTAGACAGGTTTACTTCATTCCATAAACAAGCCACCCCTTCGAATATGGGAAGAGCTAGAAGGTGTTTGCTTCTAATGTTTTCACACAAACTCTCTTGTAAGATCCAAATTATTGAATGCTGATCACATCATATGTTAGCAGCAGAGTTGTCTTTCAAGTATCTCCCTACCTTGCTAGTGGTTTATTTTTATAACTCCTTTTCCAGGAGTCATGAGTTAGAACACCTTCTAGCTATAGAGGATCTTTTGGAATGTTATGAGAAAGATAAATTAGGTTACTATGACCTGATAATCTTAGGGGATTTTAATATCCATCAGTGTATTTATAATTGTATTTTATTGTCGGACAAGGGGGATATTCTTCATTCACCTAATCACTTTGAGCACACACCTTCAGATACTTTCTTAGAAGTGCGTCTTTCAACTCATAACCTACACTGCTCTCAGCAAAAAGACACGTTGGCTTTGGTTCCTACTTATGCAGGGAATAGAAGGTCCAGTACCATTGACTAAATACTGCTGTCTGCACCTCTAGCCTTGGCTGTAGAGGAACAGAATGTCTCTTGGTCAGGTCTTAGTGATCATAATCCTCCCACACTTGTATTATCGCTTTCTGCCATTGACACAGAGGAGGCGACTAGATCAAGCCCGCAGGATAAAGTGGCAAAGGATTGCCCCCGAGAGCTTCATGAACAATCTACATACTGTTTGTGCCTCTGAGGTGCAAGCGTGCTTAGACCCCACCACGCATGGTGAAGTTATCTTAGAGGCCTTCGGAAAAATAACTAAGCAAATTTCATCAAACCTAACCACTTTGAGCAGAGCAAGATGCCCTAAGGACAAGAGATGGTTTGATGGTACATGCTCTGTGACCCACAGGGAGCTTTTGCAGGCCCTACAACTTAACCCTCTGGATGAAGTGGAGATCAGGAGCAGAAGAAAGGCATACAAACTAGCAGTGCAGGAGAGGAAGAAGCAGATAAGAGAGCAGGCCTGGGAGGCTTTAGGGCAAGCAAGTGTGTTGGCAGATAACTCTAAATTTTGGTTGGTGGTTAAGAGTCCCTTTTTTTCTGAAATGTCAAATTCCATCACTGACTGTATAATCCCAGCTGAGCGATGGGTATAACACTTCAGCCATATTTTTAGTGGCACTAATCTAGTAGAATCTGAGGCACATAGGGAAGGTGGGCCAACCAGTGTGCCCCTTTATTTTAGTGTAGATGAGGCCTATCATGCAATCACTTCCACATCTGGAGGAAAGGCTCTGGGCCCAGGCGGGGTTCCAGCAGATTTATATAAGGTTAACCCAAAGGTTTGAGCCAAGATTTTAGCTCACTTTTTTAATGCAGCATGTTCATATGGTTTTCTCCCATCCTGGGCAATGGCACTCACTGTCCCCATTTTAAAAAAGGGTGCACAGGATGACCCTCATGTTACAGACCGATCTCTCTTTTAGAATCTGCTGCTAAAAGTATGGGCAAAGTGATACTGGATTGCCTAACGACATGGCTTGATCATTTAAATGTAATTTCCGATTTACAGTACGGTTTCAGGGCAGGCAAATGGACTTTGGCTAAATGTCTTAATTTACATTTAGTGATTGGGAAATATACCACTGCCAAGAAAGGAATTTACATCTGGCTTTTATGGATTTGAATCAAGCCTTTTCTGTGTAAATAGGTCTAAATTATGGCTGATTTTAAGTGACATGGGCCTTGACCCAGAGCTGGTGGCTTTTTTACATACTATCCACGAAAATAACGTGGCTGCGGTCAGATACAATAGAAATGGGGGTTTGAAGAATACCTGGGCCGTGAAGATAGGAGTATTTCAGGGTTGCATCTTGGCCCCCCTGTTATTTACGATTTATATAAATAAATTAGGGGACTTCTTAAACTCTAGTTGCAAACATATACCCAGAGTTGGTGCCAAGATGATCCCTGCACTCCTATATCCTGATGACACGGGTCTGCTTGCTAGAACCGCCGTGGGCCTTCAATTACTTTTAGATGGTTTTATAGCTTTTATGGACTCTTTAGACCTGACTACAAATTAGACTAAATCACACACCATGTCCATAGGCCCCCGAAAGCCCTCAAAGGTCAAATTCTACTTTAAGGGGGCCGAACTAAAGAAAGTCCCAACCTTCCCGTACTCCAGCATGCAGGACATAGTTCTTCCACCTGGCCAAACATACCTGGGACCCCCTCCCTGGGAACCTCCACATGAGCCATGACCTCTACGCCTTCATGATACTCTTCCAAATTGGTCTGTCCGCACAGTATTGCAAGCACCTCCTCAACAGCTTGAGTCCATCACGGGTGAGTATAGTGCTCCATGTCTGCATTGAATGTCACATTGTGAACCATGTGTGTCCTGTACCAGACTCAGATCCCAGGGTATTGATGGGTGGAGTTAGTTCAACAGTCAGGCATAGTTTGACATTTACGCACACATACGTTTTTGGACTAATGCTAAATGACTGCAACATCTCATTAAGAAAACAAAATTTTAATTTGTGGTGGGGTGCATGTTTTGGTAGATAAAATAAGGTGCTCTACCAGGTGCATAGAATCCTAAGTTCACAGGGGGAGATGGTATCCTTGGCATTTGAAGTCATCAGAGTCCAGACCACAGTGTTATTGGTCAGCCTGTGACCAGCAAGTCCATGTGGCAGAGAATGTCATTGGATGAGGTGCTGCTGTTGCGCCAGGGGGCCAGGTGCCAGGCCAGGTGACCTGGGAGATGTGGATGGTCCGCTGACTCTCACGGTCTTTTCCGTGGATGACCCACCTTCCTCTGGGGACCCTCAGATGCAGGCCTTGACGATGTTTGGGACGCTCCGTCGGACGACTCCTCCTCCTCCTCCTCCCTCCCTGTGGCGGGTGCTGGTCTACGCCTGGTGTCACAGGGAGGGTTGCCCATGTTTTCGGCGATCCGCCAGAGTGATTGGCTCATGACCCTTTGCACCGCCAGGAGCTCAGCTAGTCTTGCCTCCATCCGTCCTTGGTGTTGTTGTTGACTGGCATGTTACTCGGCCTGCAGGTTCTTCATCTCGTCGAGGGTCCCCTTCATCTCACTGAGGGTCCCCACTACCTGGTACATGCCCCTGGTGTCACGCCGGTATGTGTCCAGGATGTGGTGTATGTGTGACATACCGGTTCCCTCAGCTGGCTGGTCAGGTTCGCGCCTCCGCCTGCCTCCACTCCCACCACCCCTGCCAACACGAGCCTGGACTGCTGTTGTGGGCACATCGGGTCTACGGGACCCCTGAGGGATGGCATTTGCAGGGTTGTCTGCCTCCTCCTGGGTGCCCGGAGAACCTTGTCCCTCCTGGTCAGACTGGCTCTGTTGTTCAGTGCGAGCAGGGCTCCTGGGTGTCTCCTGGGATGTGGCAGGAATGGGGGTGGTGGTTGGCACAGATGTACCTGAAGCAGGTGCTGCAGGGGCTTGGGCACCAGAGGGTCCAGGTTGGT
Source organism: Triturus cristatus (assembly GCF_964204655.1). Taxonomy (NCBI): domain Eukaryota; kingdom Metazoa; phylum Chordata; class Amphibia; order Caudata; family Salamandridae; genus Triturus; species Triturus cristatus. The sequence goes on from NC_140587.1 coordinate 56,070,383, forward strand.
CAGGGTCATCCACGGAGTGGTGAGAGTCGTCGCTGCCGGTGGTATCATCTTCACGCAGGCCTGGGACTGTGATTGTTCCCCCCCATTGTTGGGGGGAGATCCACGACGCTGTGCTGTGTGTGAGAGAGAGAGACAATGTTAATGCTGTTTCATGCCACATCCATGTTTCATACATTTTCAAGTTGGCACAGTTCCTCCAGGTAGTTGGATGTGCCTAGCATTCCTCTCAATGTCCACTTGGGGATGGATATTATTATTATTATTATTATTATGTGTTCTTATATAGCGCTCAACTTACCCTTGGGCATCTTGGCGCTTGCATTGGGAACCCGTCCTGGTTTATCCCTGTGAGATAACCCATACTGGGCATCCCCAAGGTGAAAGCCAGGCATCCCGCCGCGGGGGGGCCGTTGTGGAGATTAAGCAAGCTTGTTGCCCAGAGCTGCATAGTGTGAACTCGTGCTTAGAGTGGGCACCGAAGCGAGAATTATCGAGTCCGTGGACAATTGGGCTCCGGACCCTGCCGCATCGGGAATTGAACCCTGGTCCTGGGTCTGACCTCTGCTTCAGGGTATGCCTCCTCTAACCAGTGAGCTACACTTCTCCTCTAACCAGTGAGCTACACTTCTTCTATGTTTCGGGGGACAGATTGATATGTTCTCCTGAGTGTTTGACCTGTAGATTGTTGGCTAGGATACTTATTTGGCTATGGATTGATCTTGTTGTGTTACATGTCCATTGTGAGAGTGGGTAAATCCTTTGCCTGCCCCAGGGGTGTGTCCTTGTGTAAGGGGGGTGTGTGTGACCGGGCCTGCTGTTGTGTGTAGTGTGATTTGGCATTGGGTCTCCCAGGTGATGTGTCTGTCCCCTCAGGGTGCATGCTGGCATAACAGTGAGTGTGAGTTCCTGTGCTAGATATCTGAGCTTTTGGAGTTTGTGTTTGAGTGTACAGAGGTCATGGGAGGGCCATGTGCTGCATACAGCAGGGCCAAGTGTCAGCTACCTTCTCAGTACTTTGCCAGTCCCTGTGCATTGGGCATGGTGCATGGGTATGTACCTAGGCCATATGGGCTGAGGGCATTGGTGTCTGCTTCTGAGTTGCACAATGTGTTTTGTGAGGCCCACCCTCCCAGCATCCCGGACATCCAGTCTTGTGTTTGTGGTTGGTGTAGCCTGGGACATGGCATTGCCTTGATTTCTGAATGGGGCATGGATACGTTAGTGGCATGAGCGTGGTTTTTGAGTGTGGTTGTGTGCGGTGAGGGCTTGGGGGTAGTTGCGTGCATTTGGTTTATTTGTGGTGTGGATGCCATTGCCCCCATGTTACGTGAGTTGTTTGTGTACTCACCAGGCTCTGCGACTCCTTCGACTCCGTGTACTCCCACCGGCGGAAGCAGGGCCATCACCTTCTCCTCCCAGGGATGGTAGTGTACCGGTCTGCGGGGCGGCCCACCTCCAGTGATGTTACTCTGGGCGTATTCCTCATTCATTTTCCTCTTGACTGCCCTCCGCAGATCGTACCACCTGGCTTGGCATTCATGCCTGGTCCTTCGGATGGGTGCAACACCATTCACCTTATCGACGATCCTCTGCCACAGGCTAGTTTTTTGGGCTATGCTGGTCTGTCTGACCAATGTTCCAAACAGCTGTGGCTCGACTCTGATGACTTCGTTGACAAGGAGGTCCAGCTTCGCCCTTGTGAACTTTGGATTCTTGTCTGTGGGCATGATGTGGGGTGTGGGTGTGGATGGTTGTGGGTGTGAATGTGAAGAGGGGGTGTTTGTGAAGGAGGTTGGGTGAAAGTGTGTAAGTTAAGGTGTAGTTAAGGTGTAAGTAAGGTGCAGTTGTTTGTCTGTGGGGTCTGGCAGCAATGGGTCTGTTGCAAAGGCTCATGGGTTGTGTGTGTGGGCCCTTTTTATTGGTCCATTTGTGGGTGTGGCTGTGTTTGAAATTTTGGTGGGTGTTTTATAAGAGGTGGTTGTGATTTGGGGCCTCTGTTTGCCTCTTTGGATGTGCCAGGTCAGTCATTGAGATGTATTTTGTCATGTAGGCGTGTTTTATGGTGTTGTGTGAGTCGAATTGACCCTCCTTGTGCTGTTTTACAGTGTCCTAGTTCTGTACGAGTCTTTTTCGCGTAGGTGAGGTCCGTACATACGCGATGCTGGGTGAGGGTGCTGGGGAACGGGCCTAGGGTGCGGCGTGTACAGGTGCGGGCCTGGGGTACGGCGCGTACAGGTGCGGGCCTGGGGTACGGGCCTGGAGTGCGGTGCGTACAGGTGCGGGCCTGGGGTACTGGCCTGGGGTGCGGCGCGTACAGCTGTGGGCCTGGGGTACGGGCCTAGGGTGCGGCATGTACAGGTGCGGGCCTGGGGTACAGCGCGTACAGGTGCGGGCCTGGGGTATGGCGCATACAGGTGCGGGCCTAGGGTATGGGCCTGGGGTACGGCGCGTACAGGTGCAGGCCTGGGGTACGGGCCTGGGGTGCGGCGCGTACAGGTGCGGGCCTGGGGTGCGGCGTGTACAGGTGCGGGCCTGGGGTACGGGCCTGGGGTACGGCATGTACAGGTGCGGGCCTGGGGTACGGCGCATACAGGTGCGGGCCTGGGGTACAGGCCTGGGGTACGGCACATACAGGTGCGGGCCTGGGGTACGGGCCTGGAGTGCGGAGCGTACAGGTGCGGGCCTGGGGTAGGGCCTGGGGTGCGGCGCGTACAGGTGCGGGCCAGGGGTATGGGCCTAGGGTGCTGCGCATACAGGTGCGGGCCTGGGGTACGGCGCATACAGGTGCGGGCCTGGGGTACGGCGCGTACAGGTGCGGGCTTGGGGTACGGGCCTGGGGTGCGGCGCGTACAGGTGCGGGCCTGGGGTACGGTGCGTACAGGTGCGGGCCTGGGGTACGGGCCTGGGGTACGGCGCATACAGGTGCGGGCCTGGGGCACTGGCCTGGGGTGTGGCGCGTATATGTACGGGGATGGGGTACAGTGCGGACAGGGGGGGACGGTGCTGACATACGGGGGTATGGTGCTGATATATGCGGGGGGAGGGGGGGCTGTACGACTCGTATCCGGGCACAAGTTTACCCGTGTACATGTGTGCTACTGCGTTCGCTCCGTATGGGGTCTTTTACATGTGGTTGTGTATTCGGACGGGCGGTACAGATCGTACTTGCACGCTCGGACTTCTGTTTTACGATTTGCACGTAAAAATGTCCGGCTCTCTCTCGTACACTTTTCCCAATGCTATTCGGACGTAAAAATGTCCGGCTCCCTCTCGTAGCCTTTTCCCGACGCTATTCGTATGTATTTTTCACGTACGAATCGTACTTTGCCTTTTGTACGGTACTTGTACGATTCGTACGTGAAAATATACGGATACGAGTCGTACGCAAATATTTTTTAACGGATCGGAATCGGCACCTTTGACTCACCTCACAACCTAAATTCTGTACCTTTATTGATATTAAGTATGTTCTTATTTTTCTATTCTTAAAGTAGCTAAGGCTTTTTTATTTAAATCGAATATATGCTGATGAAATGTATCCTTTTTAACATGTTAACTTTTATGGCTTTGAGTTGTCGAATAAAGTACCTTTTGACTTTGACTTTGATAGTGTTAGCTGCTGTGAGACAAGACTGCCCTCTCTGGAAGTTGAAGGTGGCACACCAGAACCGCAATTGGGAGTCTAAGGTACAGCCGTTCTTCCAGTTCTCCATCTTGCTCAACAATCCACCTCTTGTATTTTGAAACATGCCCTTCAAAGAAATGATTGAATGTGGGCAGAATGTTTTTGTACCGTCGATCAAGTAGTGTGGCACAGATGTACCGTTTGTATGAGATGATGTCCTGTTGCAGCCTTGCATTGCAAGCTAAACTTCTGTGTTTGTGTTCACACCTGTGGGGGCAACTCTTTCAGACACCTTTTTTATCTGGTCCTGTAGCAGATGGTGTGTTGTGTTAAATGAATTTATTGAGTGCTTGAATACTGATGGGTATCTTTGCACTGGCTACTTTGTGAGTCAAGAAATCTAAATAGAATTGGAAAAACAATAGTTAGTGGATGATTTGATATCAAAGAGAAGCTTGTTCCAGGCAATGGAGGCACCCACCACAAAGCTGCACCCCTCCATCCACCAATGACATACGTTTGTATTTGGGCAGGATCATAGATATGGCTGCAGAAGATCTTAACAGACTATTAAGAATGCATCAGTTGAAACTATGTTTCAGGAAAATAGGCCCTTGATCATGTACCTCCTTGTACACAATACACAGAGATTTGAAAACAATTATGTGCCTGATTGGCAGCCAGTGAAGTTTATTCAAATATTTAGACACTGATTGGTGTTTTGGAATGTTAAAGAGGAGATAGCTTGGCTCATCGTACTGTCCTTCTTGCTAAAGTCCTGTGTGCAAACCTCAAAACGAAGTAGCATCTGTGTCAGGCATTTGACTAGGCACCATTTGTCCTCATCCATGGTCATAGTTTTCCAAACTGCACCCTCTTCTCTTTGAATGACTTGATCTCTTTGTACTGCTCAAACAGACATTGCAACATGTAAATATGTGCAGATTATTTTGCGGTTGTCAGTATGTTGCTGACTATGTCTTCTTTCTTGAGAAAGTTTTGTACCACCAGGTTGATGCAACGGATCAAACACAGGACCTTGAAATAACCGTTGTCTGACATGGCCTTGACTATGTACTCCCATTGTCCATTGCAACAAATCCAATTCTGAAACGTCTGGGTCACAGCTATTCATACACCTTGCTGACAAATTTATCCAAGACATTTGCAGCTGTATTTGATATTTTCATGCCCAGCATGATCACTGTTGCATGCTGCTGAAAGCTCTTAAAACTTTTGTCAGGGCCAAGATCTGTAGATATATTTTGCTTTACCCCCTCAAAACAGATCCAGTGTGCAGAGATTCAAATGTAATCAGATGCCTGGCAACTGGTCTACATGTCTGTCACAAGGTGGATAGTGTGGACAACACTTTGCTGCAAAGCTCGTACAACCAACTTCAGCTCATCATGATGCAGCACTGGAACAGCAACTCTGGCAAAATAGGTCCGACATAGCATAGAAACTTCTATTTTGGGCAGATGGCTGTGGCAAATTATTCATACTGCAATGTGCTCTCCCTTTTTGCTAACCGTAAAAATGTCCCAAACTGGGGAGCAATACTTTTTTTCCTGTGGCACTGTCAATGCATGAAGAAGGACTGGATGTAGGTAGCCATGTCGTCAATTGACTCTCTGCTTGCCCTGAATTAGGGGTTGGTGCACGTCTCAGCCGAGGCTTTTCAAGTATTGGAGCTGATGAAACTACCTGTGCCACATCCTTCAGAGTAGGTTGAATAGCAAAGTCGTACTCCTCTGTGTCACCTTCCATAATGACTGCCACATCGTCGTCATCCTCCTCATTATACCATTCCATAAGTCAGGAACTTTCCTTTTTCCTTGTCTCTCCTGTTGTCTCCTGGACTCTGCCTGGGACCTCTCGGTGTCTCTATCATTATCATCAGAAGTGAGGCATGGAGAAAATGGTGGAGTAGTACCCTTCCTTTTCATTTGCTGGAGACCGAGGAGCCAATGATTCTAAAAGAGGAGGTTCTTGCTCAGAAGGAAGCTCGACCTCCTGGTCTGCTCCAACATCAAGAAAATGTTCTATAGTAGGATGCAGCTGCTATTCACCTTGCTCCGTTTCCTGAATCTATAGTGTACTACTTTGCGAAAGGGACAAATCCAATTCAAAGTCACTGCTCCTCGACATCGCCATGATTGCACTGGCTGCCTAACTAACAGACATGGTCCTGGTCGTAGGGTGGGGTGGTGTTAGTGATGCAGGAGTGCGACTTCAAGCTTCCTCCCCGGAGGCCAGTGCGGCAGGCACACATTGTCTGAAAAAGTTTTAGACCGACATGCCACTGGTGGAAAGCTGCTTCTTCTCATTGACCACTTTAATTGGGGCAATCTTAAAACTGTCAGCCTCAGTCTGTCAGGTATTCTGTTTTAGCAGTACAGCAGGTGAAGAGTGCACCTAAAAGCAAACAAGCAAGAAACATTATTATGAAATGAGGCATTGTTTGCAGTTTGAATTAGTACAGACAAAGGCAATATTAGTGTGGTTGTTTTATTTACTTAGGTGCACATGCATCAACAAAACCAAAAGCGATTCCTTAATAGCGATAAATAAGGAATCGGTATCAAGGAATCGCTTTTCACAATGCATCAACAGATTCGGTAAAAAATAGCGATTCCTTAAAAATCACTATATTTTACCGATAATACAATTGCGAGTATAGCAAACACCGATTAGGCAAATGCGAAATCGGTATCACCGAATTAGCTAATAGCGATTTCGGTATTAGCGAAATCGCTATTAGCGAAACCGGTAATAGCGATAACGTGAATGAACGGGTCGCACAGGGAACGGTATTATGACATCACCACCAGGAAATACTGCAGCCCCACCCTCATTGCCTCGCCAGAGGAGCAAACAGGAGCAGGTACTGGAGACTGGCTGAGCCCATTGAAGCAAAACTAACAGGACTACCATCCTACACAACCAGGATGGAGAAAGAAGCACCATCCAGCGTAGAAGCTGCACGCAAGAGGAAACACAAGTTTTCCGACCGGGAGCTGGAGCACCTGATCGAGGGGGTGAGCAGCAAACACGATCGGCTGTTCGGGAAGCTGTCCCTAAAGGTGCCAGAGGCGGAGAAGCGGCGCATATGGCTGCGCATCCGAGAGAGGGTAAATGCAGTTGGAGTGACGCCCGCAGCATTGACGATCTTAAAAAGCGGTGGTACGACCTGAGGAAGCGGGCAAAGGAGAGGATTGCAGAGAGGCTCCGGAAGGCATCCAGAATGGGAGGCGGACCTTCAACAGTGCAAGCTAACACTGCCCTGGAGGAGCTGGTGGAAGGGACCATCGAGCCTGAGGCCGTCGTGGGAGTAACCCAGATGGATACCTCCGGCGCAGCCACAAGTGCCCAAGGTAAGATGCATGCCTGTGTCCATACCCAGCATTGCGTAAATCCATTCCCAAGCCCCCAGCACGATCAGAGTTTGCATGCAGATTTGCCCAACACAACTTTACTCATAACACCAGTGCATCATGGGAGTTGTAGTCAAGTCAGCCCGGTGTGCATGCACAGGAAATAAAAAATTTAAAAATCACCACATCAGTAGTAGCTGGATATAGACAGTTTATTTAGTGGATCACAGAGGGACATGTATGTTTACAATACTACGTAGGTGTAACTTTCCCACTAACCATGCACTGTTTCCAACACAGATGCATCGCCTGGCGATTCCGACGACAGCGGCCGGCTGATCATTTCGGAGACACCAGCCGATTCGGACGCTGATACAGCGCTAGATACGCAATCACCACCTCCACCAGCAGCCACACCACCACCATCACCACCACCACCACCACCAGCACCAGCAACACCTGCTGCCGCAACAACTGCAACTAAAGAGCGGAGACGCCGGTCACAAGTTCCACCCATGCAGGTGATGAATACATTTCAAACCCCTGCTACACCATCGGGTCAAAGTCTGCGAATCATCCCACCGCCTGCAGCACCACCAGCACGTGTCAGACTCCCACAGCGCCGCAGGTCTCTGCGCAGTTCACAATCCTCAGGCGACGTTGCAATCTCCCCAAATGGTGGCATTGAGGAAAGGATGCAGCGTGTCCAGCGCCTGCAGGGGAGACACATGGCTACAATCAGCTCTAACATAGTGCGCCTTGCTAAAGAAATGTGTGCCATGACTGCGGCAGTGAGGGACATGACCACTGTGGTGGCAGAGGGCAATGGGTACCTGAGGAAGGACATACATGAGCTCACCCATGCCATGAGGGAAGGCCATGAGAGCGGGAGGAGGAGGCACCGGCAGAACTTGGTCAGGTCCGCAGCCTCTACAAAGGCCATCACCAGGATGAGCAACAGCACCGCAGTGTTGGCACGCCGCTCGGTGTCACTGCAGGTGGACCTTGGACACTTTTGCGGGGATGTAGCCAAGGCTCTAGGACAGGTCACCGCTGCAGTAGAACACCTGCAGAGCGGTACATTCAGTGCTAGCGCATTGGGAGGGGAGGACGGCAGTGAGGCTGCCTCAAGTGTGAGCAGTGTTTCGGTTGCAGAGGCCAGCACCAGGCGGCGCAGTTCGCGTTGCTCCACAGGGACAGGCCGTGGTGAGGTGGAGGAGACACCTGAGAGGAGGCTTGGCGTTCATGGCAAGCGCCACCTGACAGTCATACTTGACCGTGGTGGGGCAACCATGGTCCTCCCCTATTTGACGCTGCACAGCCGTGACAAAAAACGGCCATTTGTTGTAACAGTGTTTTTTGGGGATATTATATTTTATAGCTTGTTTGGTCGCACATACCTCAGTGCTCCTGTGCATTAAACAGTAGCACCACCAATGAATTGTCATCTTTCATTCTTACCTGGTTCAGAAATGATGTTGCATGATGTATGTCCGCCTCATATGGCCCTCTGCTGTGTTAGGGACGTGTGCCTGTCGGTGTTGGGCGGGTGGTTGGTCATCCCGGTAGTCGTAATTCCTGTCCACCTCTATTGGTATCCCCCTTCTGGTCGCAATGTTGTGCAGCATAGCACATACAGCTACAATCCTGCAGCAGGTATCAGGTTTGTATAGCAAGGCACCGCCAGTCTTATGTAGGATTCTAAAGCGACTCTTCAGAATCCCAAAGGTCCTCTCGATGACATTCCTTGTGCTTATGTGCGCCACGTTGTATCGTTGCTCCTGTGGTGTTGCTGGATTGATGTAGGGGGTGAGTATATATTCACGCAGGGCGTATGCACTGTCACCTACAAGATAGAAGCAAAGACTTAGCAACGGTGATGTTCATACATGTGTGGTGCTCATGTGTGGAAGAGGTATGTGTACGTACCAAGCAGGAGACCCTCTCCAAATTCTCCATTGAGTAGACGCCTGTGGATGCCACTGTGTCTGAATATGTAGGAGTCGTGTGTGCTCCCCGGAAATTGTGCCACTAGGTCCGTGATGATGTGCTTGGCATCACACACAACCTGCACGTTGATTGAGTGGTAGGACTTGCGGTTACGGAATATGTACTCATTGGCAGAGGGTGGACAGATGGGGATATGCGTACAGTCGATGCATCCAATGACATGGGGGAAATGGGCCACCTGGTAGAATGCCTGTTTGTTGCGGTCCAACTGCTGTGGGGTTGTGGGGAAGCTGATGTGGGTGTGTATCATTGTCAGCATGGCATCTATGAATTTCCCGAAGAAGCGTGAGAGTGCGCTTTGCGATACGCCTCCGGCTACGGCGATTACCCCCTGAAACTTCCTGAGGCCAGTAGGTGCAGGCTGCATAGGACCTGGACGTGCGCAGGGATTGCATTGGTCCGATGTGTCTGGTGCTGCAGTAGTGGTTCGAGGTCGGCAATGAGGCGCATGATCATGGCACGATTCAGTCGATACTTGTCGTACACCTCGTCCTCATTCTGTCCGAGCAAGGTGATGCGCACTCTGAATACTCTCTCCTGTACCCTTCTCCTGCGCTGTCCTGCTGCATTGATTCGCATCCTCCTTGCAAGCACGTAGAGGGCTGCCATTTTGTGCTAGCCAACAGGGTCTCCTGGGCCACATTTAAGGGTTTGCTGATTGGTACGATCTGTTGCACATGTGCAGATTTTTTTATGTCTTTAATTTTTTTTTGTGTAACTTTACCTCCGGGTTCTGATTCCCCTTAATCTGCTCATGCTAAATAGCGAATATTGGGATTTTCGGTATTTGCGATTTTTGTTGCATTGAGTAGCGATTCGTTATTATCCATTGGCACTTGCCGGGAGCTATTTGTGATTTCGGTGATTGCGACTTCGGTAATTTGCGATTCGGTATTTTAGCGGATTGGTTATTTGCGCTTAGCTATTTTTCCGGTATTTATTTTGCGATTCTTTATTTTCTCACGATTTGGGTTGATGCATTGGGATTCGGTTTTTGACACTCGCTAACGGGTGATTTTACCGAATCGGTATTTTACCGACTGGATTTTTGCTTGATGCATGTGCCAGTTAGGTAATAATAACCACTTTAAAGTCAAACCACACCACAATACCATAATTCCCCATCAGAATAACACTCAATATACAGAATGATAGAGCTCTTTCTTTATGTCCATATATTCTAAAGGAGACACTTGTGACACTCAGGAAACTAAATGGGTAAATGGATTAGTAATCTTTTTAAAAATTGAGGTTATGTATATGGGGGATGGTGTGTGTCTATGGTAGGCAATGTAGTCCTGCGGCAATGGAATAATCTTCATCATCATTGCACAAATACATGATGCTAATATGTCTATGTGCTACAGCCTGGGGGTCTAGAGGAAAATGGAATTACATACCTCGAGTTTGACTGATTTCGCATGGCTGTGAGCCCACGGTGGATGGATGGATAGATGGATGGACGGACAGATGGATAGATGGAAAAAAATTGAACAATTAAAATTAACAAAAAACATGAACAAAAATTAACATTGAAAATAATTCAAATTAGAAAAGATAAATAAAAATATATAAAAGTGAAATAAAAAAAAGTGAAGAATAAAAAATAAAAATAAAATTTACAATACAAAAAGAATTATAATTAAAGAAAATAAATAATTGCCAATGTTCATATGGGAGGATAAGATGAAAAACTATTGGAATTATAAAATAAAAAAATGCAAAAAGAGCTTGTAAGATATATATGCGCTGTTCATCAAAATCTTTTATAGTGATCCTCATTCATATTTTAAAACTGGTGGCTCATAAATCAAAGCAAGCTTATGGCAAAGGCACACTGGCTGGCTAAATAAAATTGCCACGAAGAACATGGTCTCAGCAACAGCAACAACAAACAGAAAGGAGGCATGGCCACAATAAAGAACACGTGCGAACCTATGTAAAAATCACACTGGTTGGCTACACAAAATGGCCACCAGCCACTTCGTCACAAAAGCAACCAGCAAGGAGGCATGAAAAACAAAGAACGCCTGCATTGCTAAGGAAAAAGCACACTGGCTACCTAAACAAAATGGCCACCAGCCACATGATAAAACAACAACAAGCAGAAGGTTAGAAAAACAAAGAAAAAAAAATATATGCCTATGGACACTGACTATAGAAAAATATGATGCCTGGCCACATGACATGGGCAACAAAGACAAATTGTGGCATGTGGCAAACACACTCACACACAGGCTAAGACAAAAAACAGAGTCATAGTAATTGATAACACAGGAGAAAACAACATAAATTCAGCAATGACAAAAACTTTAATTAACTGGGCTAAAACATTTTACAATATCGCACATCCTTCTAATTCATCAATTTATTATACCACCTATACACTTTCTATGGAAACAAAAGTGAAACATCCCTCTAAAACCCCCATTCTGTAATTGAATCCAATGTCATCCATGGCCTAGAAAATGTTTCATTTCTACAGACACCACAGAAACAGTTGTTTCATGCACACATGACTAGCACTGGGCCTTCTGGCTGCAAGGTCCATTGGCAGACAAGGCTATATAGTGAATTAAATGAATAGTGCAAATGTATTAAAACACATGGAGACAATGTACTAAACTATGCAACACTTTTCCTTTACAAAAGAAGAAAAATTATGTGCAAAAAATACCTAGGACCCTATTGAAACTGCAGCCCACCCACCTTAGTAAAAATTAAATAACAATAGAAATAAATCATGGCGCATGCCTTAAACCAAACATCCTCATACAACAGTTTTTGAACTTACTTGTGAAATCTCAAATATAAAGTCCTTAAATCTGATGGTATATATGCAGCAGACAATGAGAGTGATCCTTCTAGCTCTAAATCCAAAGGAAAAGTGGCCGGCAGAGGGACAAAGCACTGGGAGGAGCCTGCTGGACAGACACAGGAAGTTGGAGTCTCTAGGGTACTTCCCTCCTTTATGAAAAAGTTTTTAAAAAGGCTTCTCGCACGAAAAAGCAACTCCAATGGCCCATTGGAGAAGAAAATCCACTTGAAAAGCCTCCAGCTGCTTCTCAACCACAAAAGCTGCTCAAGCAGTGCATTCGTTATCAGTACTATGTTAGTGCTGTTGTGGCTGGAAGCTGTGCAACCAAGCGTAAAGTATTGTGAAAGCTCGCTAGCGGCTCGAGTTCATCGGAGAGCGGAGTTTTATGCCTGGGCCTACCTGTTTAGTTCTGGCTGCTATTACTGTGCATGTTACTCCACTACTCCGTTTGTAGCAATATGGGATGGATTATAACACTTATGAGCTAGTGGTATGGATTGGACAGAGATATAGATTCGCCCTAATGGTGGATTTAGGAAATAAGGGACATCTAAATGTACCAGAGGTTGTTAATGACAGAGAATATCATTTATGTTTACACTGTCCTGATTTTTGTGAGAGTTTATTGATCATTTGGTGCATGATTATCAGTTTTCTTACTACAGAAATACTTTTATTTTAGATATTTGATTTGTACACAAGTGCCAGTTGCATTGAGGATTTGTCTAGTGCACAGATACAGTAGGTGAGATTTATGGAAATAATGTTATCTGTAATGGAGTCACCAGTGTAACTACTAGCACATCTGAATAATAATTTGTATTATTTTAGGATATAGATGGTGGATTCCATATTGACTATGAACTGTTTCTGTTTTTATAAATGCAACACCATGCATGGTGCAAGGGCGACACAAATCCTCTGATAACTGTGCGCTCAGTTTCAAAGATTTTAATATAAATGTATTCGTACAAAAATGTATATTCACAGAAAAATGCAAAGGTTAAAGTAACGTTATAGTTAAGTGAATTTCTCAATGACAGCATTAATGTTTTAACTAACAAAATCACATGAATTCAGCTGTTGTAGCTATTAGCACTAACTATAACTTGCACCTCCACCGTGCACTGATTATGGTCTCTCATATGCAATCACACATTACATGTTCTATGACGTAATTTATGACATCACTGATGACATCTCAAATTACATCATTGATGATGTCACTGATGATGTAACTGATGACGTCATCCACAGTTTAGTTTTGTACATAGTGTTCTAAATAAATTGTGGCATTGAACGTTCTGACAAAATAACTTTTTGAGAGACTCTGGTGAGATTTAAACATTTGTTTTTATTAAGAATCAACCTTCTACTCATCACATGTACCGATCTCTCACACACGTTCATTCAAAAACAAAGACCACGACATGCATTCATACTGGTAGAGTGTGTTGAGAATTAATCTACCCCTTTTCACTATTGTTGACCTCGCAAGTTGCGTGAGAACATAAAAAACAATATACATTTATTCTCATCATAGTATTTATGTCTTAGAGACCCCCAGTCATAATTAGGGCTTGCAGTTTTATGGTATTTATTATTTTAACATTTCCATCTGTAATTATCCTTAAGCAGCCAAATATTACAAAATACTACACCGACATGTAAATATAGCATTATATACAAATATATGGGAACTAATTCCTGTATTAAAGGAACTCTGATCCTGTTTTTTAATTCCACATGCTTTATCCCTGCTCATCTGTTGGACTGGAATTCATGAAAGATAGCATGGAGAGTCACTCACAAGGAGCACAATGTTCTGTATTTTTCCGCTTTTTAAAATAAATACAGACATAAAACATTGTATTCTGTCTGTATTTATCTGTAAAAATCGGCAAAAACAGAAAACTGGGAGCCTTAGTCATAATCTAGGGGAGCAGGATCCCTTTCTCCTGCCCCCTTATATAGCTGTTTTACTTCATTTCTATGCCACCTCCATTTTTCACATTAAACTGTAATAGCAGCCATTTAATTTCTTATATTCCAACAGCCAGTCAATCAGAGCACTCAAGCCTCTCACAACACTTCTGATAATATTTGCTTTAATATTGTATGCATTGAAATTATATCAGTTATCCTAAGCCACACATTGTCTGCTAAGCTCTACTTACCAAAATGATGTAGGGCAAGGGTGAGATAAGGACACACCAGTGGAACTTGAAACAAGAGAGCCTGTAGGCTTCACTCCAGTGACATTATGGCAAGGAGGACCTGTTCACTCTTACTGACTCTTACTGACCACTACACAGTATTTTGCCACCAATGCACTTGTGACGTTTATCCCCTTGTAAAGGCAATAGGCTTCCACCACTATGGAGATAGCTCTTTGTTGTCCCTTCCCAGTCCAATAAGACCACAATCTGTGAGCAGGCCTATGTCATGGAACATATATCTGATCCAGGTTCACCTATGACACAAAAATCAGGATTAGGGTTCCAGATATGAGTACAGTTGAATACCCTAATCAACATCTCTCTGGAGAGGTTGGGTAGTCAGATATGTACAACTAGCGGTTAAATCTATCAACATTCCTGTGGCTTAATCTGCACTGTCCTATACTAAAATGTCTAACCCTTGCAAAAAAATATACAATTTCAACCACTTGAGATTCTCTCCCTTCATCAACCAATTCAGAGGCGTATGATCTATTTGCAATGCAAACATGGTGCCATACAAATAAGGGCGGACCTTATGCAAGGCCAACACTTTGGCAAATCGCTCCTTTTCAGCAGCCAATCAGTTATGTTCCCTGGGTAGGAACCTCAAACTACTAAATGCTAAAGGACCTGCTCTACCTTTGTCATACAGTTGAGATAACAACTCCTTTGTCAGAGGCATCTGTATGAACAATAGAAGTCTAACTGTAGTCAGGTACTGTCCATAGAGGTGCAGTGCCCAGTGCCTTCTTCAGTTCCCTAAATAATTTCCAGCACTCGTCAGTCCATATCACTTTCCTGAGAAGCTTCTTGACAGCCAAATCAGTTAATGGGATGACTATACTTCCATAGTTCGCCACAAAGTTGCTGTAATACCTGGGAAGTCCTAGAAAGGCTCCATCTGGGTAGTATGTACTTCCAACTTTGTCACAGAATGAACCTTGAAGTTCAATGGGTGAATCTTCCAGTTTCCCACATCATGGCCAAGGTAAGCTAAGGAAAACTGCCACACCTTACACTTGGGTGCCTTGACAGACAGTTTTTCCTCCTGCCCCTAGTGCCTTAAATTTCCTATAATGAATTGCTAATCACGACAATGTCATCCAGGTCAGCCGCACAGAACTCTTCCTGCCCTGTGAGGACATGTGTCACCAGGTGCTGAAAAGTTGCAAGAGCATCATTCAACTCACAGAGCAGCACATTAAACTGATACAGGATACTGGCATAGAAAATGCAGCGATCTCCTTGGTATTTGGTGCCAAAGAAACCTGCCATATCCACATACCAAGGTTCATTCAATGACAGTAGCTGTTCCTTTTCTTGGTGTTGACTTAAACTTGACCTACATATGAACCTTGGGGGCAGAATTCTGAGCAGGGGTTTTGTTTATAGGGGCAGCAATTTATGATGCCACCCTGAGATGTTGGAACGGAGATAGTGACAAAATACAAAGTTTGGATAATTGATTGTTTCTAACTCCTGTCACTGTATTAAAGCCTTCATGTTTTATGTTGTGTCCTGACATTGATGTTTTTTAATGACCTCATTGTGTGTCTGAAGCAGCGTAATAATTTTCTCTAGGTACTCCTGTCACATTTCCACACCAATCAGATATTCCCTTATATGATTAGCATGTGCATATACACCCTGCAACACACTCTCAATAGTACATCCTTGTAAGAAATTGGGTTCTTAGTTGAGGGGGTTGTGATGCCCACTTAAGTAATAAGGACCATCCTTGCAGGGTGAACCACAAAAGTCACTAAATAAATGTGTGCTTAACGTCCTGTAGCTTGGCACAAAGCAGTCAGGCTTAACTTAGAAGCGATGTGCAAAGCAATTATGCAGCACTTAAGCAGTAATAGAATAAAATCAAAACACAAGAAAATTCTAAATAGTTTAGAAATGTAGCTTATTTTTTAATAAATAAAAAAAGACACCAAAATGATAAAAAAATAATAAATAGAACTGGAGTAATGAGTTAAAAATGAAGGTACAAATATCAGCAAGACGCAAAAAGCTCCAATCACAGTCTCCGAATTCAGGACCTTCGGGTGCCAAAGTATAGGTGAGCCGACATGCTTGGATTCCATGAAGTAAGTGTGCAGGAAATGAGAGGGTCCTGAAAAAAGATGAAAGCAACTTTCTTAGTTTGGGACTGGTCATGATTCTGTGTGTTTGTGTGTGCTTAGCAATAATTTGTTTAAACAACTAGTTGATTTCTAGCCCTATAAATTAGGGATTAGTTGAGGGATCATGTTGGTCTTGAAGACTTGCGGCCAGTTGAACAACTAACTGAAGTATGTTGACCATGTAGATGCTGGGGCCCAGTAAATTCCTCCCAAGACTAAGATAACAGAAGGGGTTTTCTGTAGACAATTTTGTTTGTACATTTCCATACCAGACGGGAAAACACTAATAATATCAAAGTGCTATCTCCAAAAGTAGGATTGGTTCCTCTCTGTGTTAACTATTGCATCAGGTGTGAGTCCAGTTGTTAGACCTGCCAGCCTTATGATAGTCTTCGCCCAACATTTTGCCTGCCTTCCCATTTTCTGACCTCGTTTGTGCAGGCTTCAAGACTCTGTGTCCTTTACTACTGCTAACCAGTTATAACGCGCTTGTGCTTTCTCCGCTTAACATGGTAATATTGTTTTTTTCCACATTTGACATAGTTAATTTACATATAAGTCCTTAGTAAAGTGGTACTAAATGGACCTTGACCCTCTGGATTAAATGCTACTAGTAGGCTTGCAGCACTGAAAGTGCCACCCACTTAAGTAGCCCATTTTTCTATGTCTCAGGCCTCCCATTGCAGAACCTGCATGTGCAGCTTACACTGCCATGTCAATCTTGCAAAATTACCCTTTTGCCAGACCCAAACCTTTACTTTTTCCACATATGTCACCCCTAAAGTAGGCCCTCGGCAACCCAGAGGGCAGGGTACAATGTATTTAAATGATTTGACATGTACTTTTTAAGTTTTACATGTTCTGGCAGTGAAAAACTGACAAAGTAGTTTTAGACTACTGCAAGGCCTGTTCCTCCCAGGGGTTAACATTGGGTATATTCTAATATATTGTGTACATGTACTTCACAATCTGTGAGAGTTTTTCGAGTTTGGTGTTACTGGAATCACAATTTAAAATCACAATTTATGGTGAATTTCAATTCGGAAAATGCCACTTTTGGAAAGTTAAAGGAACAAATGATGGATGGAATGCTGAACAATGCAAAGATTCAACCACAGTTACGAAGATTTGGGTTTAATCCATCGTTCTTTTTTTCACCTCGCCACACCAGTTTGGACCCACCCATATGCAAATCAGTCTTGACCCTGTTCCTCATGGAAATAGTCCAGCCCGAACTGACAAGCCAGGTCCTCCCTGGACCAGAAACAAGCATCCTGGGACAGGTTTCAGGGCATCACCCCTCATCAGCCAGGCTAGCTTGAATCCAGTGGCGCACTGAGCACGGGACCTACGTCTGGCCATACCCTTTCCACTTAGAGTGACAAAAGCAAAAGGACCAAAGGATGGTTGAAATGCTGAGAAATGCAAACATTCACCCCCAGTCACAAAGATCTGGGTGCAATCTATTGTTATTTTGCTCACCATGCTGCCCCAGTTTGGACCCACCCATATGCAAATCAGTCTTGACCCTGTTCCTCATGAAAACTGTCTAGCCCGAACTGCAAAGCCAGGTTCTCCCTGGACCAGAAACAAGCATCCTTGGACCGATTTCAGGGCATCGCCCATCATCAGCCAGGTTAGCTTGACATTTGTTGGCAATTTCTTACTCTAGCCATTTGGGGCCTGCTGCCTTTCTCTGCTCCTGTGTCTGGGCTGGGGAGACAGCTGGGCTTTGTGTATTCCCACGAGACAGTCACACAAAAAGGGAGCTTATGAGTGACTTGATGGTCATCCACTTTCTGCTGGGCCATATGACCAGGATAGGAGGGAGGAGCTAGCTCCAGCCTCATACTTAAACCTGAATACACCTCAATGGGCTGTGTCAAGTCCCCACACAAAGGGCTGCATACACCCCCCACCCCCCCAGGGCAGGAAAATCTGGACCTCTGTGCACTTCAAGGATCAGTCTTTGAAGTCTTCCCGAATTCAAAGGTCAAACTAGGTATAAGTACCGGACCTCAGACACCACCAGCTCAGTACACTTCTGGACCTGTGACTGCTCTGTCAGGAAGAAGGATTGCAGTGTTGCTGAAAAAAAGGGTGAGAAGGGCTGGACATGCATGACATGAACTCAGAGTGACTCCAATGTCTTGCTTCCTTGCCTTCTGTTTTCTGAAGTCTCAGGGATATCAAATACTGCAGCACCTGGACTTTGGTTGCTGCATGTCTAGCCCTGCCAAGTGGTCCCAACCACTCCTGGGCCCTTGAAAGTGGGCATCAATTGATACTTCAACCGGAGCCCCCGCAACCATATCGGAACCTGAACATCTTCATGTTTGCATGGGTCAGAACTAGCGCATCCTCATCATTGCAGCAAGCAGACACAGCACATCGCCTTCAGGACCAGCGCATCACCTTCATAATAAATACATCGCCTACTGTGGGAATAGCAGCCACACAGCACCTTCAGAACCAGCTTGGCGCGCTTGGAACTCATGCTGCACCACAGTTGCATTTAGAAACTCAAGGCATCTCATCGCCTGCATGGCTCAACACTAACGAATCACCTCAGCCTCACCTCGCACCCTTGTCAAGAAGGACCCAAGTAGGTCCCTGTATCCAGCTGTTGCTCCACTGTGTTTGGCCTGAACTTTTGACTTTGCTCAGGTCCAGCGTGACTAGCTATCCCATGTATGCGCTTATTGCTTCTAAACATCATTTTAAATGTAACCTTCAAAAATTCACAACTTAACTTCTACTTGCTGTATTTGTGTTGTTTTGTTTGTGTTTATAAAATGACTCTCTATTTTTATAATCTGCTGTGGATTCTACTTATAGTGTGCTAACTGTATTACTGTTTGAAGTGTTGCATAAATACATTACACTTTGCCTCTTAAGTTAAGTGTGACTGCTTGGCGCCGAGCTACCGAGGGTGAGCATTTGATAATTTAGTGAGTGTTGTGACTTACCCTGACTTACCCTGACTATTGTGGTTCCTGCTGGGACATGCTGCATACCTCTGCCAAATAGAAACCCAATATTTCTAACACCAGTGATGAAGCATGCCACACAAATAGTGTGTGGGTGAGGTCTCATAAAAAACAAGAACTATTTTTGGGTCCTGATTAGATCTGATATAGCGTACAATCTATTCAAATGATTAGTGGGTGGAGCCTCTCACATTGATTTTTGAGCATTAGCTGAAGTCAAGGTTAATAATCCAATAATTTGTCTCCGTCCCTCCTTACTTTTGGGATCACGACTAACACTCCAGATGGAGCCAACAGCAGGGCCCATGCAGGTCCAGTTGGTGCTGGTCAACTGATCAGCTGTGGGAAAGGACTTTGAAAGTTTTTTGTGTCCCCGTAACTTAAACAGAAGGTCAGCCAACTGACCTTGGAGTCAGTTATGTGGATCCTGGGTTAAAGGCAAACAGACCCAGTTGTACTGCTTTAGACAGCAGTGGTAACCTTATTCATGATACTTCACAAGTCCAGGATTGTTCTGAAGAGGGGTTCTGAGACTCCTACTTTATACCTGATGCCACCAATTGTATAGGAGAAATCCTTGGCCTGCTCCCTAAACTGGTAATGGCCAATTCCCCCCCTTCCTCTGGGTATGGCTCCAAAACTGTCTTGGGTGACAAAGGCAAGGGCAAGTTGGTAGCAGCTTCCTTTGTGTGCTGCAAGCAGAATCCTTCTTCCCCAGCCATAATGTATGGAAGACCCACTCTATAGGGTTAACTTGTTGTGAAACAATACAATACAAGATTAGTCCTAGTGTAGATGCTGGTGAACTTGGCACAGGTTCATGGCCTGGCCCAATGGTGTTGGTTGGAGTAGAAAATAGGACACTACTTAATTCAGTATGGGACCTGCGTGAGTGAATGTAGGCAGGCCATACAAACATGACCACTATGCTGTGTCGTCCTGATTGTCTAAATTAGCTAACGATGTAGACCTATCATCTCATGTCACATATGACACAAGGCGATTTATCATATTATATCTTGTTAACACCAGCTTATTTTGGATATTCATAGTGTACTCCAGTAGGGGTGCAAGCCATTTCTAGTTAATACGATAGAGTGGGAAATTATGCTCACTTGGCTGCTATCATAATTGTATCTATCGTCATTAACCGTCAGTAGGAGTAGGATTTTAAGCTTTGCTGTTTGCAGTGAGCCACTCTAGGTCCTTATAAAAGGCTGGTCCATTTAACCTATCACACTGAATATTGGTGTGTTTCAGCAATGGAACATCTAAGGCTACGGCTAAGGCTTAGTCCAGGGCTTGGCAGTCTTTACCTGTTAAAAATAGATTTCTGCTGTCTACATATCTTGTGCCACTGAAGAGAATCCCTGAATCTTAGGAGAACATACCGAAAACACATGGCCACTTATTTGTAGCAAACATGTCAAACAGATTGATGAAACTGTCAGCAGCCTCCTGAAATAGACATTTTGAGATGTCTGTAAGCTTGTGACGTAAACATTGCAGCTGACACCTGCCCCTTAGGTAGTCATTGATTTACATTTTGTTCAATCAATCAGTGCTGCAACATATTTAAAAAAATAAAACAATTCTAGCTGGTATTCTTACATGGAATGAAACCCTACATTAGAAAATGAGCTAACCTTTGCCCGTTGTAAACCTATCACTATAAAGTGATGGGGTGTGGTATGGTGTATTTATCTTTATTGGTGTAAATGATGGTGTGACCTAGGTTGTGCTGTGACATAGTAATGTTCTAGGGTTCTGGGAAGGAGTGGGATGCCCTAACATCTGGTGAAGTGGTTGGCAACTGAGGGTGTCTCCTGGGCTCTTGTATGTACAGCTCATACTTTAATAAACCTTTATTGTTCTTCACTGAATTTTGGCGACAATTGGCTGTGGAGAATCTTTGTATGGAGGCAAGTGGAAAGTGGGTCAGCAAGTGTCAGCTGGATTGGTGTGAGCCCTGGAGAGCGTTCTGTATGAGGAGCGCAGCGAGACGTTTTATGTTTGTGCTCAGTGTTTGAATTGTGACTTTAAAAAATAGCATCAGGCAGAGCACACTATCGCTCATAGATACAGAATTTATACACAGAGGGGGATATTCTCAAGAACTGGGTGATAATCATCGCCAACCTAGGTTAACGCAATTTTACATAACACCGTCTATCGCGGGAAACCAACACCGTGTTAACGGCGTATTCTCAACACGCCGACAACAGGCGATAGTCTCCCGATAATGCGTCAAATGTACGCGTTAAAATTACCGGGACGCCGATAAAAAAGGAAACGTGAACGTGAAAAAAGTTGTGATGGGCCCAATAGCGATAAAAACATCAGCGATAAGCAGCACCAGGCTTGCAATTCCCACGTCAAGCGGGAAAAGTCACCATAAAAGCTGCAAAAAAAAAAGGAAAAAAACAAAACCCAAGCTACTGAGAAGCAACATGGAGGAAGCTGGAGCAACTACAGAGGCCAACCAGAACCCCCCCCCCCCCCCGGAGGACCAGCCAGGAACCACGGGGAAGGAGAAGGGCAAGGAGAAGAAGAAGAAGAAGAGGAACCCGTGATTCAGTCCGCAGGAAAACAATATCCTGATTACAGAGGTGATAGGACACCACTAACAACTGTTTATCACGTCCACTGTGTCATTGGCAACTAAAAATGCAATATGGCAGTTCATCTTGGCCAAGGTGAATGCAGTCGGAGTGAAGTGCCCAGAAGCACTGCAATGATGTGAAGTGCAAAACCAAGCTGAAGCTCGCTAACAACCGGAAAGCAGTAATGTAGACTGGAGGTGGGAGTCCAGCGCCAGAGCAGGAGCTGGATGAGATGGAGGAAATGGTGTCCACAATCATCAGTGTGGAGACAGTGTCAGGAGTTGGGGGATCGGACACTGCTCAACAAGACCTGACCCAACAGCAACAGGGTGAGTAAAGACCAGGGACTGGGGGTATGGAGGTAGATGGGCACAATGGCACACATGCACAATTAAGTATAGCACAGTGCACAAACAAATGACTCTGGATCATGTCCTTGATCTCCTTGGCATACTGCAGCACACATAGAAACAGCAAGTAGGCCCCCGTCGACAATGTGCCCAGAGAGGGCCCTCTCCACACATCACTAATCTCACAACAAACCCATGAACATGTGATGAACCCAGCAAAGCTGTGGGTCTATGAGCCACACTGACAATGCAAGTGACACTGCATGACGATTAGCATGGCTGCAGTCCAATTATCATGACATGGTGCATGCCACGACACTGAGGTGACTGAGTGTGGACCACATCCGTAAAGGAGCAGGTCACACTCTGACACATCCACATGCACAAACAACCCCTTACGTCATCCCCCTTACGTCCATGTTGCTAATGTTGTGGGACTTGTTGAGGGTGCATCTCTGCATCAGGGTGGTTCATATCTGACCCCAAATGACACCCGAAATGTGATATTTGACCCCAAATGACACCCTGTTGTCTTTTGTTGGACACCAATGGCAGCCTTCATGTCATGTTTTTGTACACATGTGATACGCTGATGAGTGGGATTACACATTACATTTGACACCCTGAAATGGCATTTCGAATACGTGACACCCTAAACAGCCTCTCTGTACAGAGGTGACATAACCACCATCTTTTTCCTATTTGTGAGACTGTTAGCACTTAATGTTGCACTTACACTTGTCAGAGAGATGTGTTAATTCAGAGGACTGACATGCACACAGGGAATGTGTCTTGCAATGAATTTATTTGCACATGTTCATGAGGTCATTTTGTACTGTCCCATGATTGCTAAGGACAGTCACAATGTGACGTGCTCATGCAAAGAAATTGTGTTCCTTCGGGCTATTCCTGCTGCAGTTGCAGTGGGGTGTGGTCCACCTGCCTCATCTTCCTCATCATCGTCCGGTGCATCTGGCACCTGGATCCATCGGGCATTGGTGCGTACACATATGTTGTGCAATACACAACATGCAATGATCATCTTGCACACTATTTCTGGGCTGTACAGGAGTCTTCCACCTGTGATGTCCATGCACCTGAAACGTGACTTCAACACGCCAAATGTGCGCTCAACAATGCCCCAGGTGAGTTTGTGGATGACATTGTAGTGCCTCTGGGCCGGGGTGTTTGGGGCTCGGAGGGGTGTCATCATCTATGGGCAGAGTGCATATCCTTGATCACCTGTGAGAGGTAAGTGAGATTAGTGTAAATCGGTGGTTCTGTATGCTGTGTTGGCAGACTAACAGGTTTGTGGCGTGTGATTTGTGCGACTTTGGGATTCATGTTTGCCATATATTGCTTCTGGCAAATGTGCGGGATAAATGTATTACGTTGCCTCACAGCCGCTCCTCCCTCCCCCGAGCCTATTTATTTGTGTGCGCTGTGCAGTGGCATCACTTGCACTCCTACGGCACACCATTGTCATGCCTCTCTGTGCATTTCCGCAAGCCTGACAAAAACACTGTAATGTGGGCCGTTGAAGGTGGGCAGCCACGTGTGTGTAGGCCTATGGTAAGGATAGAGCGTACACAGATGTAGAGCTCAGGCCTGGCTGAACTTGCGCTACAATTGAGGCTAGGCCTTTGGCTTATGCTGCGACAATGAAGATACACACACAACAGTTGGCATGTAGAAGCCAAGACCCTGAGCAGTCTTGTGCTCTTTTATTTATCCATTTGAGCAAGCCCGCCCTCCAGGTGCATGCTACATTGTAACATTGGCGATTGAGGGCCGGGTGGCACCGACACTACAACAGGGACACACGCCATAGTTACTTTTGTGGCCAGCCCGGAACTGACCCATGCCCTGAGCCCAGAACGAAACCACAACCAGAGTCCCGGGCCATTTCTTCACACTCCTCACACGCCTAAGCGTGATCTGCCGTGCTGGATGTCGTGCGCTTCGGAGTATATCTCAAGACATTCCACCCAGGCTTTTCAGCGGCCTGCCTGGGATGGTTGTGGCCCTGTGACTGTGAAGAGCTCCTGTGGCATTACAGAGGACATGCTGTTGGCTGCTGGAGGCAGACTTGTGGTGTAGCCCCACGAGATGACTTGTGGTGCACTGAGGTAGGCCCACCTGAAGAGCAGAGCGGGTGTGCAGCCTGCGATGATGCAGTGGCATGGAGACTGGACGGTGACTTGTGGTGCACTGAGGTAGTGGCACCTGAGGCACTGCATCTGGCACGGGCCTACCGCCATGTGGCGATGACTTGCGGTGCACTAGGTAGGCCTACCTGAAGAGCTGAGCAGATGTGCAGCCTGCGATGATGCAGTAGGCCTGTTGGGCCCGACTAAAATGGATTTGTCTGAGACCTGCTGGACCACAGTGTAGGTCAAAGGGAGCAGTCAGCACACAGAACTCCGTGGCGTGGTGTCACTGGGTGCGCTGGGGACCTGTTGCACGGAAGCCAGCGATCGGCTGAGGAGGCTGCCAAGCTCGCGAAGCTCGGGCCATGTGTGTGTAGACTATGGTCAGGATATGGCGGACACAGAGACACACGCAGTAGTTACTTTGGTGGCCATCCTGGAAGTGAACCACGCCCAGAGCCCCAGGCTATTTATTCATACTCCTACGCTGGACTGGAGTATGCTGGCCCAGCCCACTACACTTATGCTTACAGGGGGGGCAACATAGCTACCTGTCCAAGGTCTTCCCCACTGCCTGAGGTAGCATGGTTGCATCCACTGTCCACAACACTACAAACACCAGCAGTAAATGTCCACAAGGACATGTCTGTGCCCTGCATACTCAAGACTGTCCAGCACATCACCGCCACACTTGGCATTGTGTACATTCTTATTCATGGGTCCATTGCCTCCTTCGCACATTCTTGGTTCCCACCTCCCCCCACATTCTGCAATTGTGTGGCTGAGGGGCTATGCCTTGGTGGATGGTTTGTCTACATGTCTGGCCCCTGTTACCACAGTTACTTGTGTTGTCGTGTTTGGTAGGTGGACATGTTGTTTGGCATGTTGTATGTGATTTTGTTACGTGTGCATTCCCACAGTTGTGAGTTGTATGATTGTGGGGTTGAGGTGTGTGGTGTGTTCCGTTGGTATTACCAACGAGCAGTGCATTTCCATAGGTGCCATCCTGAAAGCGCTGGTTGATGATGGACTGTCAGAAGATGTAGGAATCATGCACACTGCCTGGGAAGTTGGCATCAACATTGGTGAACCGTCCCTGGTGGTCCACTATTGCCTGAACATTGATAGAATGCATGTGCTTTCTGTTGTGGTAATTGTGTGCAGTTTCGGCAAGGGACACAAGTAGGACATGTGTGCAGTTGATTACCTCAACCTCTACAAACTACCGAAAAATTTGCATTTAAAGTGGAATTGATTCTTTTTGATCCAACAGAAAATAAACAACCTGATCCATATTACGACCCCCCCAACAGAACACTAAGGGCCTGATTACGATGGTGGTGGGATGCTCCCATCAGGCCGTCCATGGCAGTCTCTCTGCCCCCCACATTACAGCGGCAGGTGGAGAGACGCCGCAGACTGTTGGATGGTCTGAAATTCCTAGAGTGGCGGCGGTGTCTGCTCAGGCACCACGGTAGGGATTACAATGTCCCCAGCTATTTCATGACGGTTAATCCATCCCCCGCTATGGCCCTGGGGGGCACCTATGATGCCCCCCTACATATGTCTGCAGCATTTGGCAGGCACCTCATGGTGCTTGCCACATAGTGCAGGGATATGCATAATCAGTTTTTTTGTGTTGCCGGCATGTGCAAAATATACACATGGCGGTTGCATTGTAATTCCTGTAGCGGGACCGCTGACATCATTTCGGGCGTTCAATTCCGGACAGAATAGTGTCGGATGAAAGTCTGACGGCCATCATAATCAGGCCCCTTGTATGCAAAATAGAATTAGTTGCACAATTTAACATGTAAATAACAAATACACAAACTTTTAAATATTGTCTATATTTACCAATAATTATTACACTACTTTCAGATACATTTACAAAGGCAGAAAAGTGTATAACTTCACAAAAAGTAAAGCAGTTACCAGATCACATGGGTTACCCTTGCCAAAGAAAAGTGTGTCAACAGAAAATGTATACTGGATATGTATCGCATATTATCAAAATGCATGCTGTGGGAGGGCAACTACATGAAATGAAGTTGTAATTCATATAAGAGATCACAACCACCACCATACTGGATATAACTAGAAGTAAGGGTGATATTGCAGGATATAAGTGGGCAATCAAGAATGTCCAGGTCTCAGTTGATCACTCCATACTTTATTGGTTGATTAATAAAAAAACATTGGAATGACAATCATCCGAGCATTCATTCTCACATTCTGATGAAAAACAGAGTTTATGAAAATGGATAGCTTAAATTAAAGCACACTCTAAAATGTCATTGATTTCTAAGTCCATACAACTTATATTCTGCAGGTTTGCGGATATCATCAATTAATGCAAACATTAGTCCCTTGATTGCTCCACATTTGGGGAACACTTGTAGGCAATTGAGGGATATAACAATAAATATTTAAAACAAGACAGGTTGCTACCCACTAGATTTTCATTGATTTTCCGATTCCATTCTACATGTGTTCAGCAGGGTTTTAGGGGTGGCATGAAATTTTCCACCAAAGTCCCTTCGATCAGTTCTCATTTTTGGGACAGTAGAAAACAATTAGAATTCAAATTAATTAATAAAATTAAGAAAAATTACTAATTACGCAGGTCATACTAGCAGATCCCCTAGCTGTGCAGCTTTTTTTTTTATAAATAAGACAAAACAATACAAAAAATAGAATGAGCTGTTCAATCACAGTGTTCTGCTTGGGTTTTCGGATCAGATAGAACCCGCTCATCAGAGCCTCACTAACCCAGCCAGAACGTTACCCCCTCCCCCTCCCTAGGGCCTATTTACAATAGGTAACCACATATATCCCATACGGATCCAGACCTCTCTGCCCAGACGGCAGTCTCAGCACAAGTGGCGGCCTCGCGATCCCATATGAATCCAGACCTCTCTACCCAGACGGCAGTCTCAGCACAATCGGCGGCCTCGCGATCCCATACGGATCCAGACCTCTCTACCCAGACGGCAGCCTCAGCACAAGTGGCGGCCTCGCGATCCCATACGAATCCAGACCTCTCTACCCAGACGGCAGTCTCAGCACAAGTGGCGGCCTCGCGATCCCATACGAATCCAGACCTCTCTACCCAGACGGCAGTCTCAGCACAAGTGGCGGCCTCGCGATCCCATACGAATCCAGACCTCTCTACCCAGACGGCAGTCTCAGCACAAGTGGCGGCCTCGCGATCCCATACGAATCCAGACCTCTCTACCCAGACGGCAGTCTCAGCACAAGTGGCGGCCTCGCGATCCCATACGAATCCAGACCTCTCTACCCAGACGGCAGTCTCAGCACAATCGGCGGCCTCGCGATCCCATACGGATCCAGACCTCTCTACCCAGACGACAGTTCATACGACAGTTCATCCTATGATCACCATAACATACAAAAAGGGAATCAGTCTCACTATTCATCAGATCACACAAGGACTGCCAGTTCGAGCATAGCCTGTTCTCAGGTTCGAGGGGCTTCTCTTTCCCTTATTCAGTTACCACTTACCTGATCAGGGTTAACATCTGTTCATGTAGCCGCAGCTGACTAGAAGAATAGGCTACCCTCTCATACAAGAACACGCAGCACATGTTGGTTCACTACAAACTGGGTACTTAATTACTCATTACATACGCAATCACATAACATTACAATATAACACATAACCTGCAAAGAAAAGTGAAAGATTAAGTTGTGCACTCTAATAAGAAAGGGTCGACATCACCTTAGTAGTGTGTAGCCTGCACTCAGTGGTCATCTAGGTTCCCTTCTCGTCTGTGCCTCGGCTCGCCTGGAAGTCACACCTCCGCAGTCACGGATACACGTCTGCACCACTATGCGCTGTTCCCTTCACCCTTCTCCGAGTCACTGGGACCTCTTCCTTATCGGCTACTCTCTCCTCTCTGGCTATTCTGCTAGGAGAGTATCTGTCTCTCGGTTTTTCTCCGCCTCCAAGATGGCGTCTGTCTTCCCTGGAATAAGTAGTAGCTTTACTGCTAACGGCTAGATGCCGCCTACGGACTGAACCTGTAACTGCCTCAGACTTTCACTAATATAGAGGTGCGTTTCCTCATGGAAAATTCCGGCCCGTAACCTGCCGCCCACCAAATTCTTGTACCTCCCCGTACCAAGGACACGTTCCCAGCCGGCCGGCCTGATGTAGTGTCTTCGGCATGAAGAAAAATACAATCCTTCGATAAGGGCCGGCCTGAACCGGTTCTCTCCAAGCGAATAACACCTCATAACTAAAACATTACATTTGACCTAGAAGCATCCCAAGCTGCCGGAGCAGAAAGAAAGATGGAGTCTCTCCCGTTTGAGGCCTACCAGGCCTGAATTCAGCACGGCTCCATGAAATACCCTCACTACAGGACAGGTTATCCCTAATACTAACGAATCTATCCCCTAGGCTATGTGTGCAAGCCCTGATCTATGGGGAAGAGCACAGGATCATGTCGAAGTGCCTAGTAAATAGGCTCCATTCACTACTCTAACCCTTAGACTTGAATGGTAAGAGACTGAAGTCACATTCAATCACCTTTCCTCACAAGAAGGCCGGGAAAATCGAGCAGAACATTTCACCCTTGACTTCAGTCTATTATACATCCATTAAACAGAACTAATATCTGTGGAAGAATAATATGAAACAAAACTAACTGATCTATGTCTAGTACCAGGTGTGCAGAATTGAAGTAGTGAAGGAATACACTGAATAAAGCAACAGATAGAAATCAAAATGCCGATAGTAACCAGAATACCTCCTAATATCTGACGTAACATATGCAAATCAGGTAACCAATTAAAGAGCCAGTCAAACCAGCCCTGGTCAATATGTTTTCTAACTTCTTCTGTCAAGTCATGTAGTTTATCAATGTGAGCTTGAATGGATTTTGTATGATCAGACAAGTTAAAACAACAAAGACCCTCAAAATCAGAACAATCGTGTCCATGTTTAAGCAAAAGATAATCAATGGCCGCTCGATTTTGCAAGATAGCTCTACGTTCACCCTGGGCGTCTAATAGCATGTCAGACAGGACTGTAGAAGTATGATTAATGGATTTTACCATCCAGCAGGCCATTTTCCCAATAGATTTGGCATTATAAACTGCCAAAGCAGGAACACCAACAATTGAAATAGCCAGGCTAAGGTATTCAGACTTGGAATATAAATGCAAAGATGAGTCACAATCCTCCTGTAACCTCACTGTATTTCGAATCACACGAGAGTTGGCATTCGGATGTGATGAAAACATGAACAAGCTCAGTCTAGTAATGGCACAAGGGCCTCCAGAAATATTTGCGGGGATATATGGCCAGGAAGTATTACCACATGAGAAAAGCCATCCGGCAGGTAGTAACATCGTGCGATAATGACTGGGGGTAACTACCAAACTCTTGCAAGTCATGTTATTCTGAACAGAAGTACATGTTTTCGGTGTCCTTTGAAGGCACAAAGTTCGTTCATGAGCGGTGAATGAAGTGGCACCTTTCAATCTTAAACGCATACATTCAGAAATCGCACTAGGATCACAAGTAAGGAAAAAACACAAATCACCCTGTGTGATATTATAGGTAACTATTTGGGACTGGATGGGGGGTATCGGGTCTGACAGTACAGTACACAAGGGGCAATACTCATGGGTAGCAAAATCGCCCAGAAGAACATTCGGGCGAGCATTCGATATATTGAAAATATGAGTCAAAGTCTCCAATGAAGCAGGGACAGCAACTAAACAAGTCGCTAGAATGTCAGTCACCGATCTCATCGGTGTCAAGCAGAAATGAGGGGCTTTAGTCACTCGTTTGGCTAACGTAGTCCAAAAGTTCGACGACGAATTCCACGCAGCGAAGGAACGCGACACTCGGGTTCTCAACTCAGCCCGGGTTGATGGGATCCCTCCTCTCTCGTCGTACCAGCCCAAAAGGAGTCCAACGCCGACACATCCTGCAGCAACAGTCCAAAGAATGATCTGAAAGAGAATCAAATACAGGCATTATTCATTCTCGTAAGTAACATTTGTCAGCCGGGACTGCTTCCCAGCTATCTTTCCCTGGTCTCAAAACTAAAATGGTGTTGTCTTGACCGGTTGCAATGACCTCTGCTTGTTCAGGGGGATTCTTAGGCGACTGCACCCAAACTCTGGCCCCAGGATTATCTGTGGAGCCAAAACCTTTCTGGCCTCGTACAGTTAGCAACGTTGGGGCAGTGCCTTTTGTGATCTCACCACTGAAAACAGGCATTATTAGCAATTGAGCCACTCGGTCAGTTTGATGTATCAGTAAGTCAACCTCACTGCTATTCAGCAGGAGCACCTTAATCTCTCCCTGATAATCACTGTCAATGATTCCTCCAAGCACCTGAACGCCTTTTACAGCCAGCCCCGATCTAGGGGCGATTAATACGAAATTCCCAGTTGGTATATGAACATCAACACCAGTTTCAATGATGACTTGATTCTTACTTTTTATAACGGTGTCATCCATGGCATGCAAGTCTAAACCTGCCGACCCTGGGGTCGCTCTACATGGAGCCAAAGCTCCGGGAGTAATTTCCCAGTACATCACAGTCTCTCTGATTTCATTGGGCTTAGCATCAACATTCGGAGGAAACAAACGCATAAGTGGGGATTCAGCATTTAGAAAAGGACGGTTATTCAAAATCAATAGCGCTTGAGGCAAAAAGTCTCGCCAATTCTTATACTTGTCATCTGTTAATTTACGTAACTGATCTTTCAGCAGGCCATTCAACCTCTCCACAAGACCCGAGGCCTGTGGATAATATGGTATATGAAACACCCATTCAATATTGTTTTCCACACAGAATTCCTGTACCAATCTTCCACGAAAATGGGATGCATTATCAGATTGAATTTGGAATGGCACACCATAATACATCATAATCAATTCCAATGTTTTAATAGTATTCAATTGGGTAGCTTGCTTACAGGGAAGGGCCACCAGCAGGCCACTGTATGTATCAACAATAGTGCAAACATATTGACAATTCCTACTCATAGGAAGTGGACCGATGTAATCAATCTGCCAAATTTGAGCGGGCAATTTCCCGCGATGTAAATGACCTTTAACAATTTGGGGCACTTTGCGCTGCCTGATATGCTGACAAATGGGACAATGTAGAATAACATTTTTGATTAAATCTAGGGGAATATAGATTCCTCGATCAGCAGCCCACCTGCTAGTGGCTTTCTCTCCAAAGTGTCCTGCTTTCTGGTGGGCCCATTTCGCCAATCCCGCAATATCAGAATCTTGCCTGTCCACCACTGCCTCAGCAATTTTAGATTTCTCATCTGCAATGTTATGAAAGAATTTGTCAAGAGAGTCTATCGGGGTATGAGCATCCACATGGAAGATTGTAACAGTACTCTGTGGGAGCATTTCCCAAATCTCCTGCCATAATTCTTTTCCCCACAGTTCTTTTGAATGCAATTTCCAACTATGGGAATGCCAAGTCGGTAACCAAACTGCCAGTCCATTGGCAGTAGACCAAGAATCGGTGAAAATATGACATGTGCCAGGTAACTCTTGTTTCAGAACTTGATAAACAGCATAGAGTTCAGCAAATTGACTGCTCTTACCCTCACCAGTTGTACTCAGCAATTTTTGTGTGATCGGATTATAGGACACCGCCTTCCAATGCCGTTTCGTCCCTATGAACCTTGCTGAACCATCCGTAAACCAGACATGGTTTCTGTCCTCCGCGGACAAATCATCAAAAGGTCTACCCCACTTAACAGGAGACTCCTGTACTAAAGGTACGGAACATTCACTCTCAGTCTCAGTCGATGGCGCCCGCGCCACCTGCTCATGCAAAGATGCAACTCCTTTTTGTCCCACACGTGCCCTGTCTTGTATATACCATTTCCATTTAATCACACTCGCCTCTTGAGCGTGTCCAATTCGGTGAGTTTTCGGCGAACTCATAACCCACTGCATGATAGGAATTTCAGGTCGCAAAACTATATCATGTCCCAAAGTCAATTGCTCGGTATCCACCAGAGCCCAATAACATGCAAGTAACTGTTTCTCAAAAGGTGTATAACGCTCACCAGCATCAGGTAACTTTTTGGTCCAGAAACCTAACGGTACTCTACTCTTGCCTTGTTTCTGCCACAAACTCCAATTCGCATAAAGGCCTTGTACAGACACATTCAAATCCACATCACCATCACATACAGGCCATAAATCCAGAGCATGCTGAATTGCTTCTTTTGCCAGACTGAACGCATCTTGCTGTGGTTTATCCCATTCAAATGCATTCTTTTTACGAGTGACATGGTACAAAGGGGCCAATATTTGACTCAAATGAGGAATATGCTGGCGCCAAAAACCAAACAAACCAATGAAGCTTTGGGCTTCTTTCCTATTCCTCGGAACTGCAAAATCAAGAATTTTCTGTTTAACCTGAGGGATCACTTCTCGGTGCCCCTCATGCCAATTAATACCCAAAAATTTCACAGCCCGGGACGGACCTTGTAATTTATCCGGGTTGATTTCCCAACCTTTCTCACGCAGGCACTCAATGACTCTGTCCAATTGGGTCTGAACTTCCTCTTGTGTTTCGCCTTGGATCAAAATATCATCAATATAGTGACATATCTGAATTTGCGGATGAACCGGTACCTCAGCCAAATGCTCTGCCACCAGCCGGTGACATATCGTAGGACTATGCACATAGCCCTGGGGAAGACTTCTAAACGTCATCTGACGCCCGTTCCACGTAAAACTGAATTGTTCCTGACACTCAGGGGCAATCGGAATCGAAAAGAAAGCATTAGCAATATCAATGGACGCATACCATGTACCTGGATGTTTTTGGATTCTTTCAATTAGGGTAATAACATCCGGTACTGCAACAGTCAAAGAGGGTGTGTGTCTATTCAATTCTCGATAATCAACAGTCATGCGCCAAGAATTATCACTCTTACGTACAGGCCAAACAGGATTATTCCAAGCAGAAGTAACTGGGGTTATAACTCCTGCATCCACCAACTCCTGAATAGTGGTACTAATCTCTTCATGACCACCTGGAATACGATACTGCTTCTGACAAACCACTTTTGTCGCCTGGGGAACTTTTATGGGGGGCATTCTTAAACGACCAACCCGTACAGGCCTGGACGATATATAATGTTTAGTTCCAAATTGGTAACATCCATCATCTAAGTGCAAAGTCATTCCTTTCAAAATATCAATTCCAATTATGAATTCTAAGAGTGGCACCACTAATACAGAGTATTCTTTTCTAGGAATTCTACCTATTCTCATTTCAAGTAAAGTTTGAACTGCGGGAGTTTCCTTCCCACCTAATCCGGTAATTGTAAAAGACTGACCTTTAAACTTCTTTGATTTTCCATGAATAAGAGTGGCCTCCGCTCCTGTATCTACCAATGCTCGGGCCCTTTGGACATTACGATGTCTCCAATAAATATCAATATCTACATAGGGTCTATTATCTCTGTGAGCCCATCTGTGTACTGGAGCTTGACCTATTTCCTAGTCATTTTTACTGCGTTCTGTGTACCAGGATAAATCAGGATAAAGACTCTCACGTTTCTCAGGTATCGATACCTCCTGTTCATATCCATCTCTATTACGAAATGGATTCCTGTCCTCTGCATTGTACTGCGGGTTTCGATCGGCCAATCTGTGTCGATCCTCTCTCTTTCTCAACTCAGGGGATTGATCCCTATCATCTCTACGTCTGCTGTTAACATAATCATCTCTCCCCCTTTCTCTTTCCCCCTCTCTCTCTCTGTCTCTCTCACGACGGGGGGACAAATCACGTACATAACGTCGATCATCACGACGATTAGAGCGCCCACGGCGGTCGTCATCACCGCTACCGTCAGAAAAACCACGATCACACTCAGTCGTCCGAACACGCCGGGCACCCTCCTTTCGATCCAAGCCACGTTTGCGAAACATTTCCCACAAACGAGGAGTAGTCTCACCGTCAATGTCCTCCTTCCGCACACCATCGGCCATAAGACCAAAAAACATATCACGTCTAGTAAGTTTATTGTCACCAGGAGTACGAGTGTCAGGCCGGGACTGCCGTTCAGGTTTAAACCACTCACCCAACTCACCGAGTTGGCGTACCGATTCCAGCACCATAGATAACATGTTACCAGTCTGATTAATCAATAAAGTCATCATGACCTGCTTATAAGCAACAGGGGAAGAACGAATAATACGATTCCGCACAGAAGATGTCAACAAACCGTCAAGCAACCTGTCAGCAGTATTCAGAAAAATTGCCGTTTTCATCACCTCCTCTTTGAGACGTTGTGCAGCATCGCGCAAAGTATACCACGGTTTGTCATTCACAGGCCAGTCAGACTCAGTAGGATATTTTTGACTACAACCCTCAGTCGCCAATTGAAGCAAAGTAATTTGACCACCACCATTAAAGTTACGAAAATGATCCTGTACAGTAGAATCCGAACTCAAGGAACAAAACTTCAAACAATCGCCAGCATCCAACATAATGCCAGCAGCGCCCAGTTCATAAAGGCGCACCATCCATGTGAGTAAGGTCTCACCAGCTCGCTGCCGAAATCGCTGCAAAATATCACTAATTTCTTGTTGAGTAAAATCCTCCAAAGAGTCTAAAGCAATACCATTCGGAGCACCGGGAGCCTGCTGCAACTTCCGCCGAAAAACTGGATGCACCGAGACCGCGGGACGAGCATCACAAGGAGCTCGATCAGTACACGTAGAGGAACAATCAGTGTAAGAAGCATCGACCCCACTCGAAGAACGAGCGCAATCACGGGGTGCACCATCAGAGGCGCAAGAAGCAGACTTACAATCACGGCCGGAGCGAGAGGACTCGCGCTTGGCAGACTCCTCACCCGAGGAACGAGAATCACTCGAGTTCCAGATATTACCATCCCATTCATCAGGATTCCAATCCAGTCCGGCTTTCGCCACGACCAGACGCACCTTTCGCGTCGAAACCCGACCACGCCGATTCTTGTATTTATAACGAGCAATTCGCACAGCCGCCCTCTCGGCAATAGTTTGGTACGTCTCAAGTTTGTCAGCAAGCAACTTATTTTGACACCGCAACAAAGTATGAGCATTCTGAATCTCAACAAAGTTCGCTTCCACATCCTTATGCAATTTCTGTAACTTCAACAACCTCTCATGCAGAATCCTGTACGCAGACAGAACAATCCAACCTCTGCGCCCCAAAACGGGAAGCTCATCACCCTTAGATACCGGCGCCTTCTGTAAACAAGTAATCACATTAGCCGGCTCCGCCAGCTCCAAAAAAGAATTCCAATTCTCACTCAAACCAGTAGAATCAGCCCACTCATGGGCTAAGGCTTCATAAGGCGTTGAATCCCAGCCGGGAATATCAACGGGCAACTTAAAAGTAGATTTCGACTTTCTAGAAAACATCTCGGAAAAGAAAGAGAAAAGAAAAAAAAAAAACTATACACACAATTATATACAAATAATATACAAATGAAACCACGCACGCGCCGAAGGCAAACACGATACAACCACAACGCACACAGGTTTCGTAAACGGTTCGTGACGCCAAATGTTCTGCTTGGGTTTTCGGATCAGATAGAACCCGCTCATCAGAGCCTCACTAACCCAGCCAGAACGTTACCCCCTCCCCCTCCCTAGGGCCTATTTACAATAGGTAACCACATATATCTACCACCTAAGGACAGGGAATTCCTACTATACATACCAAGACCTCTTATAATCGGTGGCCTCGCGATCCCATACGGATCCAGACCTCTCTGCCCAGACGGCAGTCTCAGCACAAGTGGCGGCCTCGCGATCCCATACGAATCCAGACCTCTCTACCCAGACGGCAGTCTCAGCACAATCGGCGGCCTCGCGATCCCATACGGATCCAGACCTCTCTACCCAGACGGCAGCCTCAGCACAAGTGGCGGCCTCGCGATCCCATACGAATCCAGACCTCTCTACCCAGACGGCAGTCTCAGCACAAGTGGCGGCCTCGCGATCCCATACGAATCCAGACCTCTCTACCCAGACGGCAGTCTCAGCACAAGTGGCGGCCTCGCGATCCCATACGAATCCAGACCTCTCTACCCAGACGGCAGTCTCAGCACAAGTGGCGGCCTCGCGATCCCATACGAATCCAGACCTCTCTACCCAGACGGCAGTCTCAGCACAAGTGGCGGCCTCGCGATCCCATACGAATCCAGACCTCTCTACCCAGACGGCAGTCTCAGCACAATCGGCGGCCTCGCGATCCCATACGGATCCAGACCTCTCTACCCAGACGACAGTTCATACGACAGTTCATCCTATGATCACCATAACATACAAAAAGGGAATCAGTCTCACTATTCATCAGATCACACAAGGACTGCCAGTTCGAGCATAGCCTGTTCTCCGGTTCGAGGGGCTCCTCTCTCCCTTATTCAGTTACCACTTACCTGATCAGGGTTAACATCTGTTCATGTAGCCGCAGCTGACTAGAAGAATAGGCTACCCTCTCATACAAGAACACGCAGCACATGTTGGTTCACTACAAACTGGGTACTTTATTACTCATTACATACGCAATCACATAACATTACAATATAACACATAACCTGCAAAGAAAAGTGAAAGATTAAGTTGTGCACTCTAATAAGAAAGGGTCGACATCACCTTAGTAGTGTGTAGCCTGCACTCAGTGGTCATCTAGGTTCCCTTCTCGTCTGTGCCTCGGCTTGCCTGGAAGTCACACCTCCGCAGTCACGGATACACGTCTGCACCACTATGCGCTGTTCCCTTCACCCTTCTCCGAGTCACTGGGACCTCTTCCTTATCGGCTACTCTCTCCTCTCTGGCTATTCTGCTAGGAGAGTATCTGTCTCTCGGTTTTTCTCCGCCTCCAAGATGGCGTCTGTCTTCCCTGGAATAAGTAGTAGCTTTACTGCTAACGGCTAGATGCCGCCTACGGACTGAACCTGTAACTGCCTCAGACTTTCACTAATATAGAGGTGCGTTTCCTCATGGAAAATTCCGGCCCGTAACCTGCCGCCCACCAAATTCTTGTACCTCCCCGTACCAAGGACACGTTCCCAGCCGGCCGGCCTGATGTAGTGTCTTCGGCATGAAGAAAAATACAATCCTTCGATAAGGGCCGGCCTGAACCGGTTCTCTCCAAGCGAATAACACCTCATAACTAAAACATTACATTTGACCTAGAAGCATCCCAAGCTGCCGGAGCAGAAAGAAAGATGGAGTCTCTCCCGTTTGAGGCCTACCAGGCCTGAATTCAGCACGGCTCCATGAAATACCCTCACTACAGGACAGGTTATCCCTAATACTAACGAATCTATCCCCTAGGCTATGTGTGCAAGCCCTGATCTATGGGGAAGAGCACAGGATCATGTCGAAGTGCCTAGTAAATAGGCTCCATTCACTACTCTAACCCTTAGACTTGAATGGTAAGAGACTGAAGTCACATTCAATCACCTTTCCTCACAAGAAGGCCGGGAAAATCGAGCAGAACACACAGAGAGTGCAAAGCCTCTGGGTAGGCAGCCGGGAACGGTGGTCAAAAGTTGCTATCAGTAAGGACAATGGGAAATACTAGTTGTCATCTTATCAGGTTAGGAGCAACCCAATACACGGTTCCAGGGATCCCTATCCCTGGTAGATCTTTTCCACCACAGCATAGCCTCCAAACTGCCTACTCTGGAAGCATGTAGTTTGCTACATGGTTTAATAAGGGATCCAGCTCCAACAGCCTGCTGATCTAAAAGGCCAAACTCAAGTCTAATCTTAGCGGGGATGAGGTTTTCGGTAAGCTCATCACTTGCTTATAAATTCTTGCTATTTTCCCAGCATAATCTCCTGCCCATAAGATAAAGAGTTTGACATTTTTGCTTTCATAACAGTTATTAGTGGGGCCAGTGTAAATGGAAAGCTGGCCAAGCAGCCGCTACAAACCTACCCTTGTATGGCTAAACCAAACAAGGTTGTCTGCATACAGCAGGTTGCTGAGCCAAGTGCCGCCAGTTTTTGGAGGATGGCACTTAATGTCATTGATAGTTTGCAATTAATCTGAGATAAAAAGGTTAAAAAGTAGGAGCACCAGCACACACCCTCGTTTTACTCAACAAGATGTTTGTATTTTCCTTGAGATGTGAGCTCCCTCTCCCAATTGTATGCAAATCCAAGTGCTTCTATGGAGCTAGATGATGGCCTCCAGTAAGGGAGATGGAATCCCCCGTTTCGGACGTTTGGACCGCAGTAAACCCCTTGGCACGCGATCAAATGCTGCCTTAAATTCAACAAAGCAGCAGCAAATTAAAGTTCTTGAGACTGACGCTTTGTCTGTCAAAACTGATATTTCAAGCAGATTTGTTTACGTTCCTGATTTTGCCACAAATCCTGTCTTATTAAAGGGAAGTAAATGTTTTTGGGTGGCCTACAATAACAGATCTTCCAACAGCAGACTGGCCTAGTACTTGGCTTCAACGTCCAGGAAGGCTGTCAACCAATAATTTCTTGGGTGGTATCTTATGCCACCTTTATAGATTGGAGCTCTGATAGCTCCACATCAATA
The DNA here is from genome assembly GCF_964204655.1 of Triturus cristatus. Lineage (NCBI taxonomy): Eukaryota > Metazoa > Chordata > Amphibia > Caudata > Salamandridae > Triturus > Triturus cristatus. The sequence continues at coordinate 56,109,254 of NC_140587.1, forward strand.
CTCTGGTATCAATGGAGTGGTCGGACAATAATCAAATAAAGATGCTAAATGGTCAGCCCAGAACTTAGACAGAGCCTCGCGTAGACTGTTTGGACCAGCAGCCCCATCAGGATGGCCTTTAACTATGATTAATGCTTCTGGAGCTTTGGTTGTCTGTTGGAATGGCTCCCCTTGCAGAGGCGGAGTAGTGTAGTCTGTTATTAGTGATATCCAATTGGCCATGTCCACTGATTGCTCGGGTTCCATGGGTCGGTTTTTAACCTAGGGGAGGCTGTGAAAGACTTCAGTCCGTTGTAACAAGTTAACCAGTGACCCGTCTTCGTTTTTGGTTGCTTAGAAGTGATTTGGTAAAAAAGATGGCCCCTCTTCTTCCAGGATGTTTGCACTTCTTTGTCCCCTTTGACCACGCATTCTCCCATTCACGAGGGAGCAGAAAGTCTTCCTATTCGGGTTTTTGCTTACACAAACTAATTTTATCCAGAACTGACCGGAACATTTTTCTTTCTCTTAGAACACTGCTTGCCTGAGAGCTTTTGAGCCTGATTATAGTTGTTAAATTGTAATCCTGCCCACGGGCACCTCCGAACTTGTCTTAATGCAGAATTGTGTGTGTTCTTCAGTTTCTTGATCTCAGCTGTTATGACTGCCTGATTGCCTCTATTAATTTGTTGAATAGTGCAGACAATATTTTTTGGGCAATTGGCCAGAGAAAATCACCAGCTCCCAGGAACTCAAAGCCACAATTAGTAAAGATATACTGCCTGAAGCCCCAGAACACATAACCGGACAGCTATTACCTAAATTCACTTTAAAACATTTGATTGCATGAACTAAAAAAGACATCAGAGATACTCCTCCTGCTCCTAGAAGATAGCAAGACATACAAGCATCTGAACATTTAACAATGACATATAATGAAGAAGCTTTCCTTTTACATGACAATCTAAATAATTATAAATGAAGCCTAATATTCTTTACAGCAAATAACTTACTAAACGTTAGCCAATGTCAAATATGGATGATGAATGGGACCTTCAAAATGTGTTCCAAACCATTCACTAAGACATACATGGTGAATATCAAAATCCGAATACCCCTTTTATATATGTCCTTCTACCAAATAAACAAACAACACTTACTACGTCAATTTAATCCAGATTAAACTTAAAACAAATAACTACTTCTGCAAAAAAAAGGCCTATACTTTGAGCAACAAAAGGGGGGATTTCCCTTCTAAGGGCGGTTTCCCTCACCCACCAGTGGCTGAATGCTTCATCATTGGGAATCCACCTCACACCTTGATTCCTATAACCAAACAAGCTAATAACGGCAAACTATTGAAGCTGTACCTCACTCTTCCGTTTCCTTACTGTTGTTGCAGAATATAGTGCAAACTAACTCCTGCACCCACCGTCATTTGGTGCAACTGCAGATGCAGAACAACAGGATAGAATCAATGAAGTGGTGCACTTCAGACAATACGCAAATTTGCTATTGTCCAGATAACGAGTTGAGTCAGGGATCCATTTTATTCATCAAACTTTATTTATATAGTGTAAACAAAACATCATCCAGCCAACGCGTTTTGTTCATCAGTTGAATGAACTTCTTCAGGGCTGTAGATAATACAAAGGCAAGCCCGTCTGCACCCGTCCGCGCCCGACACACGACCAGCACCAGCCATGCTGCCAGTTTCTATACCGGAAGAAACATTCCTGCGTATCACCTGAAAGAACTGAATATATCAATAACCAGTGCGGACACTATATAGATGTTAACATCAGAGGTCCGATAAGTTGTTGGAAATGTCAGGTACAGATAACTTTTGACAACCTTTCCAAAACAAGGGAGCCGGAAAAGAAGCCTGTCATCAGGCGCTCATTAGGGGGGGCTTAATTAATGCGTGCTCCTTAGTCAAACATGCTTTAGATATTAAAGAACTGATCATGGATAATGAATTAGATTTTTTTATGCATTAGGGAAACTTGGTTAAAGGAGGACTATAATCCGGATATTGCGGTCGCCTTGCCCCCCAATTTCACTATGTGTAGGAAAGACAGACAGGATGGCAGGGGAGGGGGAGTAGCCATTGTAAACAGAGAGACCTTACAATGGAAGACCTTTATCCTACAAGGCTAAAAGGAGCAGAAAGCATGGGCTTCTGCTGTACTATAAATAACTCCTTTTCCTTTTCTGGGGCTTTGTTATATCGCCCTCCAGGTAACAGTAATCTCTTCCTTAGATATTCAAATTTTTCATTGCTTGGAGACGTTAACTTGCATTTGGAATGTAATAACAGCCCAGGAGTTTCATCTTTCCTGGAAATGGTCACCCTACTTGGCATGAAACAAGTCGTTCAGGGACAAACACACAGAGCAGGACATACTTTGGATGCTGTTTGCACAAACCTTACGTCACTTCAGATAGAAAAACCAATTCCATAGGTGTGGTCTGATCACTGCTTTATTCCTTTTGCCATTTTAATCCCTAATAAGGACCGTGCAGTCATGAACAACAACACGGGTGCACCGAGGCGGAAATGGCATTTATTAGCCGCTAATCCTTCCTTATCAGCAACAGTCCAAGATACGGTTCCAACACTTATGGGGGAACCGGGAGAGGATTCGCATAGGTTCCATAATTGGATAACATCTATAGGGAAGGAACTAGATCTTTGCTCGTACGACTAATAGAAAAATCCACAATGATCCTTGCTTTTCAAAAGAGCTGGAGGAACTTCATCTGCATTGTAAACAACTTGAACGCAAATGGAGAAGGGGATATGAAGTAACCAATTTGCAAACCTTCAAAACGTTTAGGAAACAATATCACATGGCTATCAAAATGTCTAAAAAAGAATATTTCCATAATCGAATAACTATGGCAAAGCACAACCCAAAGCTTTACATTCGGAGAGCCCCCCGTCCCTTATGCTATGTAACGAAATTACACTTCACTTTCTGTCCTTCAAGCCTTCCAAACTGCCTCACTAGCCCAGACTAAAGAGGCGATATCAGCCTGTAAATCAGGCTCTCCATTGGACGCATGCCCCCCGACTTTTTTACATCATATTATCGATGTTGTGAATCCTGTGATTAACAAGATCGTGAATTCCTCCCTAGCTACCGGCATAGTACCGGACGAATGGAAATTTGCCGTTGTGAAGCCACTTAAGAAAAAACAGAATGTAGACTCATCTAATTTATCCAATTATAGGCCTATATCCCTGTTACCAATTTTAGGTAAAATCACAGAGAGAATAGTTTATGAAGAACTCTCTAGTTTTTCAGAGTCCACTTTGATCTTTCATTCCCACCAATCTGGATTCCGCTCAAAACATTCGACAGAATCAGCATTACTCGAGATATCCGACACCTTGAAATTTATAACGGACAGTGGCAGGAAGGCAGTCTTGATCCTTTCAGATCTGTCTGCCGCATTTGATACCATCTCGCATAATATCCTGCTAGTCAGACTGAGATCTTGTGGCATTTTTGACCTCGCATTGGCATGGATTACATTTTTCCTGTCAAATAGAAAGCAGGTTGTTTCTTTGGGACCCTTTCTATCGTCGGAACGCACCGTTATTACAGGTGTCCCAGAGGGGGCTTCTCTTAGTCGGTTCCATGATGGAATATCTTTAACATAAATATCGTCAGAAATAAATATCGTCACTAAAATATCGCTTACATTAATATCGTCATCCTATACTTAAACAAGAATTCACACAAATATCGATTTTTTTTTATCGACAACCCTAATATCGTTCACACTAATATCTACAACATAAATATCGACTACTACATTATCGACTTTATTTTAAATATCATTACCTTAGACATTTATATCGACTACACTAACATCGACGACCTATCTACTTATAGAAATATACAAAAAATATCGTCTTTTTTTTACCAACTCGATATGCACGATTCTTTTATTTTACTCACTTGTTTTTACTATTTTACTTTACAAAACTATTCACACATATAATTATTTAGTTTTCCTAATACTTATTGATATAAAAATATATAATATATGTTAAAAAAAATGACATTTACTGATACTATCATACACTCCGATGGCCTAAATGTGAAACACATTTCATTATTTTCTACATATAAACTATTTACATATCAAACAAAAAAACACATATAAACCTTTTTACAATGTACTTTAACAAACAAATAGTGATGCAACAAACTCTTACGAAAATAACGGTTTTCTAATTCGAAATTACGTTCTCGACCAATGATTTTGAAATTTCACTAATTGAACCAATCAAAAACGACCATTAATTAACTCACTAATATAAAAACAATTATACACTTAACGTAATTTACCATTTTTGGCGCAAACTTGGAGAAAAACGGTTACCTTGCTGAGAGAAGAGAATACAAACCTACGACTACAACTACAAAACGTCATACTACACTTCAAGTAAGTAAAATCCCATTGCTTTTTTCATTCGAACTTAGCAAAAAGTAGATAAACTCCCTAATTTAAAAACTGTTCTTCTTTAGAGTGAAAACAAAACATGTTGAACTTATCAACAACGACCAAAAAATTAGATGTAAAAACATTTATAAACTACCTTATCCATGTCTACTTAGATAGCTGATAAAAATTATTTAAACTTGCTAAGTAAATGTACTATTTACTTCATATGTTAACAACTACTATCATCCAAATACTATAAGTAACCCAATGATTATTTTTTCCACAGACTCTACTAAATTATTTACCGATCTACAACTACACTACCAACATCTTCTACTACATCAAGTAAGTATAGTCACTGTATGTATAACAATTCTGAAAATAAAATCAAACACCTATAACACTAAATCATGTCTTTCAATTATTCTTTAACACTACTACAGAACTTAAAAATAAGAAAATTCAGAAAGAGAAATACGAATAAAAGAATTACCACTGAAGCCACATAGTAAGTATATGTTCACGCTTTTTCCTGCTCTTATACACATCTCTGTAAATCGTCTTCAATGTTCTTAAAAATACATATATATATTTTCCACAGATCTACCTTAGACATGGCAACTGGAGCTACTTTCATAACTTCGCAAAAAGGGAAACTAATGCTGAACTACATGGGTTACACCTACACCCAAGAAAGAGTAAAAGCGAATAAGACCCATTGGAAATGTAGCAAATATTACTCAAGTGCATGCTATGGTAGAGCAACAACTGTTGATAACAATGTGGTAAATGTACGTGAGCATAACCACCCACCAAATGTAACAGAAGTGGAAGTTAGAGAAGCACTGGAAACATTGAAAGATGCTAGTAAAGGATCACAAAAAACAAGCACTAGTATTTTGAAAAATGTTTTAAGCAAAGTGCCAGAACATGTGACAGGACAGCTACCTTCTATTCCCAACTTAAAAAGATTAATTTCAAAAACTAAACGTGCTTCAGATCCAACTCCACCAACGCCAGAAAGTTTTAAGGAAATAAAAATATATCCTGAATATACCATTACACATAATGAGGATAAATTCCTAATGTACGACAACCAGAGTCATGACAAACGAGTTTTAGTTTTTGCTACTAATAGTAATTTGCAAAAACTTAAATCATGTGAAACATGGATGATGGACGGGACTTTTAAAGTTTGTCCCAAACCTTTCTATCAACTTTACACCATCCATGGGGAATACCAAGAGACAAATATCCCTCTAGTTTATACTCTGCTGCCAAACAAAACAAATACTACCTACGTTGAACTTTTAACAAAGATCAAAGAATTAACAGATAATTACTATCCTCAAAGAATTATAATTGACTTTGAAATAGCCATGATTCAAGCTATCCTTAAGATATATCCCCATACCTCAATACAAGGTTGTTATTATCACTACAACCAAAGTATATGGAGGCACTTACAAAAATCTACCTTAAGCATTGAATATTGTACAAACAGTCACTTTGCTTATCAAATAAAAAAGTTGATTGCATTGGCATATGTACCAACAACAGAAGTAGCTAACTACTACAATTTATTAATTGACAGCCCTTTCTACCGCACCAATGAGAAAATACTAACTCCCTTCTTGGACTATTTTGAAGATACCTGGGTTGGAAGATTACATCGTTCAGGCCACCGTAGACAACCTAAATTTCAAATTCCATGGTGGAATGTGTATGCTAGTACAATAGCACAGAAAGCTAAAACTAACAACGCAGTTGAAGGATGGCATAATGCCTTCCAAGCCACTTTAGGAAGAAGTCAACCAACACTTCACAAACTAATCCAAAGCATTAAAAAAGAACAAAGCTACCAAGAACTCAGAATAGAGCAATCCCTTTCTAAAATTGGCCCTAAACTAAGTAAACAAACATTAAATATGTACGAATATCTCCAGCAAAAAACTAGACTGTACCCAAGTATAGAAGGTCTAGCATACTTAGAACTAATAGCTAAATCCATCCTTTAAATATAAATTTACCATGTTTAGTACTAATTTACTTTTTATTCTTAAAAAACAAATGAATATTGTAAAATATACATTAATATGTTCAATAGAATTATATATTAATTGTATATTGTATATTAAAATATGTTTTTCATTGTTAAATATTTTTCTCAGATGTTAAAAAATGTAAATTTATGTTATGTACATATCGAGATAAAATCAATGTCATAAAAAATATGTAATATATTAAATTTTTATTAAAAATATAAAAATTTAATATACTAAAGTATGCATAATTGAAACTGTATTTATGTACAAAACTGCAATATAATTTGTTAACAAAAATTATGTTAAATGTTTTATAAAATGTTCAAAATCTTTGCAGTAACAAATTAAAATATAAATTAAAAAAAAGATCTAAAAATTGTTATTTCTTAATTTAGAAACTTGTCAGATGTATGTAAAAATGTTATAAAAATGTTTTTAATTTATATTGTTGAAATGAATATTACAACATGACATATATTATTCTTAATAAAAATAGTAAATAGATAATGCTGGATAATAAACCATAATAATTAACTATTCTAACTCCAATCCTACGTAACTCAGGGTAAATGGTGGATAGTAAACCATTATAATTAACTATGCTAACTCCAAACAAAACATAAGTCAAGGAAAGTGCTGGATTGTAAACCATAATAATTTACTAATCTAACTCCAATCCAACATAAGTCAGGGAAAGTGCTGGATTGTAAACCATAATAATTTACTATTCTAACTCCAATCCAACATAAGTCAGGGAAAATGCTGGATAGTAAACCATAATAAATTACTATTCTAACTCCAAACATAACATAACTCAGGGAAAGTGCTGGATAGTAAACCATAATAAATTACTATTCTAACTCCAATCCAACATAAGTCAGGGAAAGTGCTGGATAGTAAACCATAATAAATTACTATTCTAACTCCAAACATAACATAAGTCAGGGATAGTGCTGAATAGTAAACCATAATAAATTACTATTCTAACTCCAATCCAACATAAGTCAGGGAAAGTGCTGGATTGTAAACCAAAATAATTAACTATTCTAACTCTAATCCAACATAAATCAGGGAAAGTGCTGGATTGTAAACCATAATAATTTACTATTCTAAGTCCAATCCAACATAAGTCAGGGAAAGTGCTGGATAGTAAACCATAATAAATTACTATTCTAACTCCAAACATAACATAAGTCAGGGAAACTGCTGGATAGTAAACCATAATAAATTACTATTCTAACTCCAAACATAACATAACTCAGGGAAAGTGCTGGATAGTAAACCATAATAAATTACTATTCAAACTCCAATCCAACATAAGTCAGAGAGAGTGCTGGATAGTAAACCATAATAAATTACTATTCAAACTCCAATCCAACATAAGTCAGGGAAAGTGCTGGATAGTAAACCATAATAAATTACTATTCTAACTCCAAACATAACATAAGTCAGGGAAAGTGCTGGATAGTAAACCATAATAAATTACTATTCTAACTCCAAACATAACATAACTCAGGGAAAGTGCTGGATAGTAAACCATAATAAATTACTATTCAAACTCCAATCCAACATAAGTCAGAGAGAGTGCTGGATAGTAAACCATAATAAATTACTATTCAAACTCCAATCCAACATAAGTCAGGGAAAGTGCTGGATAGTAAACCATAATAAATTACTATTCTAACTCCAAACATAACATAAGTCAGGGAGAGTGCTGGATAGTAAACCATAATAAATTACTATTCTAACTCCAATCCAACATAAGTCAGGGAAAGTGCTGGATAGTAAACCATAAAAAATTACTATTCTAACTCCAATCCAACATAAGTCAGGAAATGTGCAGGTTAGTAAACAATATAAATTTTTCTATCTAATTTTTTTTTATACCCTATTACCCTATAATACCAAAATAACGCTTATTCAATATTAATTTAATATTTTTTATTAATATAACAAACTAAATTTCATGTAAAATTTTAAATTTCGAAGTTAAATTTAGATTTCATGATAAATTTCTAATTTATTAATATTTTCTACACTTTTAAAAAACGACATTTTTAAATTACTACCCACCCTAATCCCCTACAATACCAAAAACCCCCTCCTACAATTTTTTGTTGGAAGTTTAAAATTTAATTACAAATTTAATTTGATGAACAATTCGAAATTTCTAATTAAAATTTGGATTTCTTAATTATTTTCTAATATTTTTATTTTTTAGCAATTTTGTAAAAACCAAATTTTAAATTACTACCCACCCTTATCCCCTATAATACCAATAACCCGCTCCTAAAAAATTTTTGGGAAATTTTAAAATTTAATTACAATTTTAATTTCGTGAACAAATCGAAATTTCTAATTAAAATTTCGATTTCTTATTTATTTTCTAATATTTTTATAGTTTAGAAATTTTGTAAAAACCAAATTTTAAATTACTACCCACCCTTATCCCCTATAATACCAATAACCTGCTCCTAAACATTTTTTTTGTAATTTAAAAATTTTATTACAAATTTAATTTCGTGAACAAATCGAAATTTCTAATTAAAATTTCGATTTCTTAATTATTTTCTACTAATTTTATATTTTAGAAATTTTGTAAAAACCAAATTTTAAATCACTACCCACCCTTATCCCCTATAATACCAATAACCCGCTACTAAAATTTTAACAATTCTTTTGTAGAAAATATTTTTTAACACATATTATTACTAGTAGGAGTTTTGTAAGTTTTTTAAAAACATAATACATATTTTTTTATAAATTTTATAACAACTTATATTTTTCTGTCGATATTATATGAAACGACATTTTGATCAACGATATTCTGTTCAACGATATTTTTTCTTGACGATATTTTTGTCATTCTCAAGAAACGATATTTTTAACAAAGATATTTTCTATTACGATATTTTTCACAGTCGATATTCTTGCCACGATATTATTGCTAGTCGATATTTTCCTGTCGATATTCTATCTTAATACCCTCTTAGTCCACTTCTATTTAACATATATATGGCTCCACTCATTTCGTTGATCTCGACCTTTGGGATCGAAATTGTATCTTATGCTGATGATTCCCAGCTGATTCTGTCACTGGAAGAGAAATCTACGAAAGCCGAAGAAACTTTTAAAGCTTGTTTTACGGCAGTCATCAAATGGATGAAAAATACCCATCTCTGCTGTAATACTGACAAGACAGAAATCCTTCCGATTGGAAAAAACAACTCTTTCCAACCAAAGGATTAGTGGCCAGATGATACCGCAGCCCCCCCCATCAACGGTGGAGGTTGCAAAAAACCTGGGAGTATGGTTTGACTCTTCTCTTTCTTTCAAACCTCATGTCCTAAAGGTAACAGGGACTTGTTTTGGTCTTATCAAGACTTTGAAAACATTCTTTAACTTGATCCCGCTTGCCGCGAGGAAAACAGTAGCAGTGGCTCTTATATTATCACGGCTGGACTACTGTAATAGTTTCCTGACAGGGATAAATAAAGCTACCCTGAGGAGACTACAAGTAGTACAGCATGCAGCAGCCAGATTGGTACTAGGGCTTCCTCGTAGAGCGTCTGCCTCTGCCGCCCTGAAGACCCTTCACTGGCTCCCGATCCATAAAAGAATTTTGTTTAAACTACTGTTGACAACGTTCAGAGCATTTCGCCGCTTGGGTCCTGTATACCTCTCTACAAGGTTCAAACCATATATCACAACAAGGACACTTAGATCTAGCTCTGCAAATTTACTTAAAGTGTCTGGCTTCAAATTGTCAACCAAAGGAGGGAAATCGGCAACGGTATTGGGGGCAAAGGCCTGGAATTGTATGCCAAAGGAACTTAGAGTGACAGAACAGGAAGAGCAGTTTAGAAAGGCCCTAAAGACTTGGGGGCATATTATCAAGCACAGCGTTAAAATCATCGCCTCTTTAGCGGCAGAAAACTGCTGCTAAAGCGGTGATAATGGGCTTGATAATATGCCGCACAGAATTCCCATAGAAGCCCATGTTGACACCAGAACATGGGCTTCTACGGGAATTCCCAAGGGCATATTATCATGCCCATTATCGCCGCTTTATTATTTTAGTAACTAGCCATTGTCTCTTTCGCTATGCTATCAGTCATGGCCATAAATTACCAGATGATTGCTCTTATATTGGCTTGAAAGCTTGTAGGACTCAATTTTGCCCTATTTGTGCATGTCTACGACTTTTAATAAAGTTTCTCTCGTGAAGTTGACTCCACTACTCCTGCAGGGAGTGTGGCCCTCCAGTATACTGTCCATTACGTCGGCCACGTCACTTATACGAGAAGTCATGTCGCACCAACAGCTACTGTAGTCTAGTTAGTTTGGCGCGCAGACCTGTGGAGCCATCCAAACAAACAGCTGCTTCCGTACTCGGACGGGTGAGTACCTCCGGAGGGGGTCTACAGATCCTGCGAGGCGCATGCGTGCCTTCCGTATACATACACGTTATGTCTTTTAGTTATGACGCCCCATTTGTATATGATTATGCTATCTTACAGGTGAGGATGGCAGTTGGGCTGTGCCAGCTGAAAAGTTCTAGTTCCCATTGGAGCAGGTATCACTACATTGTGTTGCATGTTTGAATCATTTTGTGCATTTCATTTTATTTTCCATTGATGGGCCTCGTATTATATTGTGCTGCATTCTCTTAGAAATGTGCCCCAGAGACCTGAATACTCTGCGTCCGATTCGCAACCACCCCCTCCGGTCAAATGTCTCTCGATTGCCGGCTATGGGAGGATTTTTGGGTTGAATCCTACAAGTGTGCATTCTCTATTGATGATACGAATATAGGGGGTCCTTACCACATGGTACACTCATAGGGGTGATTTTCACCCGGCCGGATGGCAAGGAGGGGATGTGAGATTTATCCCATGGACTAATACTTTGTCATGTACTAGAATTGTGACTATATGTTCTTTATTTGCTTGAACATGCGCTCTCATTGGAGTTGATGTATTCCCTCCCATGTTGCAGTTTTTCATGCAGTCATTTGTATTCATACAGGTATTTGTACGGTGGTTCCATTTTCATATGATACCAGACGGGAGTTGTACCATCAAGATTAATTTGGCAGTATTTATATTCCACATGGTTTCTGGATACGTGAAACCTTGGATGTCTTAGAAATACTGAACTATGGACGTTTCTAAACATTTGGTATGAGCTGAGGGATATGCTTCCATTCACAGACTTGATCACCTGGGTGTTAACATGCGGATTTCCACTCCTGGGTGACTCAATATTGTCTTTCTATCACATTCCCATGAACAGTGGGAATGCATGACTGGTGCTATTTTGGGTTCATTTGGTCTGTCAGTACGTTATGCAGTGCTCCGCTGTTGGTCTCCACTTTGCACTTTTTACTCACTCTATAAACTCTCTCTTATACTTGTTGTCTATAGAGATGTAGATCCCTTTTTAGCATAGGATATAATTTTCTCTTAAATTCTCTTGTTGTGCATAAGTTTGTTTTGTGTGTTTATACATTTTGTTTATTTATTCCTCCAATATCCATTCCTATTGTGTGTCATTATTTTGTTTCCCCATATAGTTATTATTATAATAGATTATTTATGGTATTATGCAGTGTTCATTGATTTTCCTTTTCCTGTGTTGTTATTTTTGAAGTAATATATTTTAGAAACATTTCTGAATTTTGTGTTATTTGTTGAATCTTTTTACTTGTATGTCTTGTTTCTGGACACTCTACACAGTGTTGGTTAACCTGTGAGTTCCGTTTGTTATGGGCAGTTGTTCTCATTGTGTGTTTATTGATGTTTTTGATATATGTATTATCTACTGCCCTGAAGAAGTCCAATCGACTGATGAGCGACACACATTGGCTGGATGATGCTTTGCTTACACTTTCTAAATAAAGTTCGATGAATACAATGGATCTCTGACTGGACTTGCGGATTTGCGGATTGTCTGAAGTGCACCACTACATTGATTCTCCACCTTGATGCCTAGTGAAGGTGCGAGGGAGCAGCTCAGGGATGTTTTAATGGAGGGGTTGTTACTAAAACCCAATGGGAGCTACTAAGGTGTCGTCAGGTGTGCAGTGCAGGTAGAAAGGTGGACATACTGTGGCAGTCTTTCACACAATACACTCTAGCTGGGGACTAAATCTGAAGAGCACTGTGACGTTGCACACGCACATGACAATGTCACATCTGTTGCCAGCACTGTCAGTATATTCTGGCTATACATGTCACAAACATGATGAAGTTTGACCTGCCACTAAGATGACACCAATCAGAGCAGACACACATTGCATTTTCTGCACCAGTCTGCCTTGAGAGGATCTCCTGGGCTACCTAAATGAGTCTTTTCTATCAATCCACAGTATGCAGTTGGAAAGCATTCCCCATATATCCTGCTTCCTGTCTGCCTTGAATTATGGGCCTGGACCAGTTTTGTCTTCATAAAGTTTAATACACATGATTACGAGCTGTCTCGCACTAATTGCACTTATACCTAGTCTGACTTGTAGAAATTGCCGGAATCGTCTCATTGAGTAACTACAACCAATAGTCTCACACATACAAAACCCACACACATGGATTATAATTAGCCCTGAAGGAAATACCTGGGTTAGACAATGAGGGTTTTAATAAAAACGGTGTCAAACAAGACTTTACACATACAGCCACGAATAACATACACTTTCCGATCTGGGACTACGTTTCCCAGCAAAGAAGTAGTCACTCAAGGTCGTACACCGCGCATATTAGTTTGGTAACCAGCCGTGACCGTCTGACTTTCTTGTCTAGTGCACTCACCTTGGAAGCCAGACTGACAGAAGCAGTAAGCGGGACATCCGCAACTGCTTTATTTGTAAATGGGGGAGCGCGGCACTTATTTCTAACAGTAGGCTCAAGTCTTACTTTGTAGAACCTCACGCCAGGGAGGGGGATCGCTATTCACAGAAACAAACGAGAGGGTACCTCATTTCACTCTGGACTAACGGTGCGCATGTAATCAAATATCAATATCAGACTATAGGGGATAGCCCATAAACCCTATTGAGACCACAGCGAACATATGTAACATACAACAATGTCTCTGAGGGTATTAGTTAGGGGTCACATTTTAGTAGCACAATGAATTCCTAGGAGCAGAAGCAGAATACTGATAACTACATGCATTTTTTATAAATAACTTTATATATTTAAACATGTATGAGAACAGCACTGCATTACATTAAATGGCATGTAACCTGTGGCATACTGTGCACAAGTGCTCGTAAAATAGTGAATGATGCATGTGACACGTGAGGAAGTATGTACAGCGACAGGAAGGGGAGCAATACAAAAGCAGTTGGTGATGAAATCTACATTGTAGAGATACCCAAACAGTGAATGTTTATATATACAAGGAAATTCAAGATGGCTATCCTCGAAGAAATAGCGCTGTAACTTTTACTGTAAAAGTCAACGGCATTTGTGCCTGTTGATATGTTTAGGCCATCATCACAAGCAGGTTACTCTTATTTTTATGACAGTGGCATAGGTCGAGACAGAAGTCCCAATCATAGACGTGTGGTGTCCCTTACTCTTCAGCGCATTGCAAGCCTGTGTTCGTGCCACAGTTATGCCGGCTCAACACATTGGGGATTTACTCCCCCCCCCCCTGACTGCGTGCCTGGGTCAAACGACTGTCCCCAGCAGCAGCTTCCTTACTGCTTATCCTCGTAGTATCCCTTGGACCTTCTCTGGACTCCCTTCCAGAGACCTCCCAATGTAGCCCCGTCTGACTTCAGCAGACAAATGGATGCGTCCTGTCTTGGCCTGACACATTAAGGGACCCCGCACGTCTACTATTGGGACTTCTGTCTCGACCTACGCCACTACACAATCTCTATTACTAGTAAATCCAATACATTTTCATATGTCTTTCATAATATATACTTTTACTGATGTCCTTTATTTGAATCCTACACTACCATATTCTTGGATAATCTGTTAAAGTGCCATTGTGCCAAAGTGTATTTATTTATTTATTACATTTATAGAGCGCTGCTGTTACCCGAGGGTGTCCTGGCGCTGTGTGAAATCTAGAGTATAGATTAACAACAAGAGAGAGAGGGAGTTTTATTGGAGCCACTCTTAGTCCCCCAGGGCTGGTATAGATAAACAAAGAAAGAGTGTGTCCGTCTAGTTTGAAAAAAGTGCAGAAGTAATTAAAAAGGGTGAATCACTCTGTTTTTAGAAGAACCCTCACTCACCAACCTAGTTGGTGACATGCTTCGTCATTGGGTTCCCACCGGAAAGACCGAATGTCTCCCCGGTGTGCTGCGACGCCTGATTTACAGCGGAGCTGGATTTTTGTGTGTGAAGGCAGTGCAATCCGTGATAGTGCTAGTTAAAATGTGTCACAGTTTTAAACCAACAAACAACTTTAATGGTGGTAAACTGGACACAATTAAAAACGGTGTGGTGGACGTGAGAACTCTGGTGATAAATTGACCAGCTACGTCCTAAATTCAGTGCAATGTGGTAGAAGTGGTCAACATGTTTCTGCTTCTGACGATATTACATGAAGCATTCTTCAGGACCTAGTGTTAGACCCCCACGGCGGTATACGCTCGCTAAGGCGTATCCTGACCTGTGGGGTCTGAGACCGCTGAGACTTACGGTTCTGATAAAATAACTCTTCAGGATTTCTGAGAGCTTTCGATTCTGTTGAAGCAAAGAAGAGGTGAAAGGAAAAACAAAAACAAACAGTGATTCACAACATACATGTATATTCACAGAGAACAGACCATGGAAAATCAAACAGATTTGTGAATGAACTTCATGCTCACAAATGGTGAATATCCATACTACCTGGACCAATGGGAGTAAACATTCGTATCAGCCCGTGCCGGTATAGTGTAATTTATTTAAGGTGCTAGGTAGCGCTAGAAAGGTGTGCCAAAGAGTGCTGCGCCCTAGTGGGTGAAAATTACTACCAGAAGGGAATTTTACGTGGGGTGCACTCTAGGCTCATGAACAGCTAGATCACACTCTAAATCAGTGGTATACTCTGGCTGACTATGGGAGGCAAGCATGAAATATAACGAAATACAGTAAAAAACTCTTGGATTTAAAAGAGGAGATACGAGGCTTCGTTAGACTGATTACGAAACACCCATACGAAGCCATGAGGTTTGTAGATAGGTGCTTACGTGAAGTCAGATTCAACGTCACTACATGAGTCCGGGTGGGGGGCGGGACTTATAGTCACACTCTAAACGAAGAATAATCAAAGTAAGTAACTTACAAGGTAGAGGTGAAGAAACGGGAATCAGCGGAGCAGAGCCTTTACTTACTACGCCAAAGTCACCAGCCCACAGGGAACCTACTCAGCCCTCCTTCGGACTCGGATGTTGATGTCCGGACTGGGAGTGGTGTAGAAATAGGACGCGTTAGCCGGTGGAGAGGCACAGCGTCATCACGCAAGTCACGTGGTGCGGTGTAAGAGGAGAGTGCGGAAGTGGGTGACTAGACCGCTCCATCTACCTCCCATGCGAGGACTATTTCGTGGCTGAAAGGGAGGAGGGACTTCTGACGGAACCAAAAAACACACACCAAGAGATTTACACGGGGTGACCTTGTAGGTAAAATGTTTAAGTTAATGTCAATAGTTTAAAATAAACTATAATGCCTTAAAATGGACTACGTATCATGATGTTTATGTTCCCTTCATTGGCTAAATGAAAGAAATAGACATCGGTATAAGTACCCGAAAAAATAGAGCCCATGACTTAAATTAAGTAGCTTGGAAAATGGGTTTATAAGACATCAGTGTGAACTAAACCCTTGTCAATGTTAGCGAGCTTGGAAGGGTTGTAGTTTTCAACAGGCTCGGGAGGAAATGATGAGAGTAGGACCAGTTCTTTTTTCTTGACCACATTATGGTAACATGTTAGAAGGAGAGTAGCATTATAGATGGGACTAAGAAAGTAAAGCCCCTTGAATCAGATATTATTTGGAATGATATAATGATTAACGTTTTAGAACAGTGCCCCAAGGGATATTGTCATTGAATCCCATCGTATGACTTGAAAGACGATAAATCCAACGTTGTTCTTTTTTAAACAGGGTATTCGCTGACCTGTTCCCTGGTCTGATTTGCTCAATTATTGTCCAGGTGAGGTCATTGGGGGTATGTTTGACGTGTACATAATGTTCTGTCATTTTTGTTATATTCTTGCCGCAGCGGATGTTGCTTCTATGCTCCACTATACGCTGTTTTATTTTGCGTGTAGTCATACCAACGTATCTGATACCACACGGGCACGTTAGTAAGTAGATAACGTTGGATGAGTTGCAATTCGTGTGTGCACGTTGGGTCCATACTTTGTTTGGTTCAAGATCTAGAGTCCTGCTGGCTTTCGTCAGGTGGCACACACTGCACTGACCACATGGAAAATGGCCTGTCACTTTTGGGAGCCCCCAAACCTGTAGGACAGAGGGAGTGTTGTCAGATGGTGCTGGCCTCGGTCTCGTGTGTACAAGAGCATCCTTGATGCTTCTGGCCTTTTTAAAGGAAAACAGGGGTTTCTCCCAATTTAAGTTGTTTGCTTACAAGGATGCCCCAGTGTTTACGGATAGACTTTGTCACAGCATTGGAGGCCGTGCTGTAAGTCGTTACACATGTCAATGGAATCTCATCCACTAATTTTTCTGAATCCTCCAGGAGGGCTTGTCTATGTTGGTTTTTTGCCCTCTTGCAGCTGCGATTTAGGATCTTGTTTGGATAACCTCTTCTCTTCAGTTTTGCAGATAGACTGTTCGATTGAGTACGGTAGTCTTCCATGCGACTGCAGTTGCGTCTAATACGCAAAAATTGGCCGAAAGGGAGATTTTCTCTCAAGGGTCGCGGATGGAAGCTTGAAAAAGCTAGGAAATTGTTTTTCGAAGTTGGTTTATAGTGGGTCTTGGTTAGCAGCTTCCCTTCCCATTTAGTAATCACCAGATCAAGAAATATTACTTCATTCCGATCATAGGTATTGGTGAATTTCAGACTGGGATTGCAAGTATTGATCCAAGCAAAGAAGTTCACAATTTCGTTCTCAGGTCCTTTCCAGATCACAAGAATATCGTCTATATATCTTTTCCAGAAAGATATATAGGACGAAAAAGGGTTGCTGGAGGTCAGAATGAACTTTTGTTCGAAGTTGTAGACATAAAGACCTGCCACACTAGGGGCAAAGGTGCTCCCCATCGATGTACCGGTGGATTGGAGTGTCGTACTTTGAAATTTGGGACCGCGTAGGAGGCAGGGCCCTACCCCTGTCTATCCCGGTATTAGCGAACCGCGAATGGACAATGCGGTATGTACAAGTGCTTTATATAGCGTTTCATTGATAAATGCACTATGTATACATTATTGTACATTGACTTCGTGGGTTCCATCTTAGAGCGGTGGCCATCTTATGGTTGCCCTCACATAGGCTACATATTACGAGCAAATACGGGCCTTTAGAACACATGTGCCTTCCTTTGACTTCTCTGTGACCTGGGCAGCTTGGCTCCGCTGCCCCAGGTCAGTCCGGTCTCACGAGCTCCCCGTCCTTCGGCCACCTGTGATTAGCATCAGGGTTTGACACACCATAAAGCCTTTTCATCCCACACGAGCCTCCAGCTAATCTCTTTCACACCTGACTGTTCCTGCTTTATGGCTTGTTTTCCAAACAGGAGATGCTCGTGTTTATTGGGGCCTGTTGATATCTGATGTGGGATCTGAGCCTTGCTGGGTAAATAATTGTGGGCTGGCTTAACTGGAATGTGGGATGGTCATCATGACTCTGCCTTTTCGTTTGTAATGTATACATTTATATAGCCATATCATAAAACAAGGAATGTGTGCCTGAAGCATGATATTTTGTATTTAAGGAGAAGCTCGTTTCTGTAACTTTAAGCAGTCTCCTGAGAACATACACGCTGTTGTACTTCTAGGATGCCTGTAATTGGTCTGCAGCCAATAAACTGATCTTTGACTTCGCCCAGAAGACTCTGTGTTTCTGTAGGTCTGAAACAGGAAGAACCCGAAGTCATAGGGTGTGTTCCCCTGCACCGCTGGGCTTCAAATTCCCAGTACTTCAGTTGGCGCCCAACTCGGGACAATTTCAGCGGTACCGGTCCAAGCCAGAGGTTCGTGAGGAGCTTTGTGTGGAAATTCTGCCCCTGCATGTCGACGTGGTCCAAAAGTCTTTTCTGCGAGGTTCTCCGCGTCCCGACGGCTACGAAGGACTGCTGCCCTGATTAATCGCCCTGTTTTGGACCCTTGACGATTTTGGTAGAGCGAAACAATCGAGAGAGTCTTCTGGTGACGCCATTGATCATCGATATTCAGTTAAGTATAAGTGGAGCGTCTCCCAGTTTGTTTGGTATCCTTTGGGATTTTTGGTATCCTTCGGGATCATTTTGATTTGGAGTTTGCAAACGCCAAAGCCAGAGGACTCGTGTATTCACGAGACTATCGTAATCGATAATCCTTTGAAGTTTGAAGCTAGACTAGTGAGCAAAGATGCCTGGTGCTAGTGTATTTGGAAGATTGTTTTGTTTGGGTTGTGGAAGGGATTTCCAGTTAGAGGATTCATGTCCGGTTCCTCCAATTGGAACTCCAACCTATGAGCTTTATGTAAAACATGGCGTGGGCCCCATTGCATATAATGAAGTATGGATCCGGTACACCAGAAAGGACGGTGTTTTAAAATGGCCCCAAAATGGTAGTTTCGATACAGATATCTTAGATAATTTGGAAGTTAAATTGTTTAAAAAGAAAGCCCGGCCGGCGATGTTTGATTCTTTCCGCCTATGGCGAAAGAAAGCCAAACAGAAGGAAATTAAGCTAGCGAAAAGGACTAAGAGAGAAAGAGGTATGTCTGTAATGCAAGCAGCTGTGCAATTTAAAGATAATGAGGAGGAACAAATGAATGAACAGTTGCATAGACAGCGCAAACTAGGGATCGATAAATGTTACCCTGTTTTGTCACCCCTTGTGCTAGATGAGACAAAATAGAAAGAGAAAGATTCCCTAATGTCCCATTTGTTAAGTTCGCCACCCCCGTATGCGCAGAATGCCACAGCGCCTCCACAGCTTGTAAATGTTCAGCCCCCAGTAAATATGCCGCAAGCGTTCCCACAGTCGCCAGCTCCTCTTCAGCTGGCTCCTATCCCTGCAGTGCAGCCCTCTCAAGGGCCGCCAGTTTTGCTACCTGTTGCCCCCGCGCTTCCTGCGACCTTGCCTAGCACATCAGCTGCCTCCCCTGGCGCTCCTTCTTGCACTACCCCGGTACCTGTATCTGAATCCGTTTTTCTTCCCTCTGTCTATCCCCCCGTTTTCGCCTCAACTTCTCCTTCAGCACGACAACGACTAGCTAATGTAGTTACCAGTTTAATGTCGCCTCTCTTTGGATCATCTAGTGCGACTCCTGGCTTACAGCGTAAGCAATTGCAGCAGTCAGCTGCCTGGTCCCGACGAGAAAGAGGTGTTAGATCATCTGGCGCGTAGGTGGATTGGTTTCCCTTCACTCTATAATGTGGAATCAGTTGTTAACGTTTTTCACCAATGGGATGCCCCAAAACAGAGGTATGTCTTTGATAAAATGTGTGAATTCCTCTGTGAGGAATTGGAGGATAATGGTGCAAACCCAAACCCCCAGGAATTGTGTCGAGTACGATTTGATTTTGAAGCAGGTACAATTGTGGGTCCCAATGTAGATAAAGCAGTTGCGACTTTACTGTCCTTCAGAAATGGCGATTGTCAGCAATCATTTTTCGAACAGGAACTCTCTGTGGGGAAGAAGGTAAAAGCACGCCAATATCCAATGCGTGAGGTTCCTCCAGTTTGGAGACCTGGTGATTTGGCTGCTAACCCACCTGTTCAGCCATATTTTCAGCGCGTTTGGGTACATGTTCCATGGAAGCGTTCTGAGGTGTTAGCACTTAAGCAGATATTGCCTGACCCCCGTAAAAACCCTACAGGATATTATAAGGAGTTATCACAAACTGCAGAATCATGTGTAATGAATTTGGCTGACATAGATATGCTGTTTGGGAATGTGGTTCCACAGCCTTTATGGGGATCCATTCGTAATGTAGATCACGCTGCAGAATTGGGTAACACATGGGCTAATATCATTGCTGCAGATGCTGGCCAAGTTGGTGGCGCGAAACCTGACCCTTTGGTAGCAGAACTCCCTGGTAGAATTATTACATACATGAAAACTATAATGTCCGCGATGCGAGTAAATTGGGATAAACTGTCCGCATGTAAGCAGAAGAAAATGAGACAGTGTCCAATTTCTTCACCAGGTTTGAAGAAACGTTTATCGACCACAGTGGTCAAGACATGAGCACTGAAGGTGGCCAACGGTTATTTGTGGATAAATTTGTACAGAATCTACTTCCCGAGTTGTGTAAGAAATTAAAAGATTCAGAAAGTTCTTGGGCTGTTTCCTCTTCAGCACAGTATTATGAAAATAGAGATAAAGATGAGAAGGATAGAACAGATAAGAAAACGAAAGAACTGAAAACAAAGGTCCTCTTGCAGCAGGCTTATCCACCACGTGGAGGACAGAATAATTATAGGCAAACCCAAGGTATCTATCAGCAACCCCAACAATTTCAGAATAATCAGCAAATGAATGGGTATTATCAACCACGAATCCCTGTAGGTCCCAACCAATGTTCATATTGCAAAGAGGAAGGTCATTTTAAATATAGTTGCCCTAAATTAATGCAGCGTAACAGTAATGCGTATGGCGCAAGAGGTAGGGGTGGTCAGCAAGTTCCTAGAGGCAGAGGGCGTGGAAATGTTCCCCAGAACGCGCGTCCTCTTCCGCCTCAAAATACCATAAATAGCTTTGATCAGCAAGCCAACGCGACTGGTAATACAGCTCAGTACTACAATAATGATTATTATGCAGAAGACGACAATGTAGAAGATAATGATTGCTAGGACAGCCGTAGACAGAGAGAGGGAGTTGTTTCAGTGCCAGTGGATCAGAGCGGACCTTATGTTAAAGTAACTACAGCAAATGTAACGGAGCCCTTTCTGCTGGATACTGGTGCTGCAAAGACTTCAATCATGCATTCAAAACTCCCTGGCGCGCCTTTGTCTGGCGAAATGAATGTTTCAGTAGGTTTTTCTGGCGCCCCAGTTAGGAAGCCGATTTCTAGTCCTATGTCACTTTCTGTTGGACCTTGTGAGCTAAAAGCACCCCTCATCCTAACGACAGGTTGTGGTGAAAATTTGCTAGGATTAGACTTGCTAAAAAGATTGCATGCAACACTATATTGTTCTCCCTCAGGAGTACAACTTACATTAGGTAAGAAAGTGATTTCCCCAATGTATTTGTCTAAAAATGCAATGCCACCTGAATTGTCATCCCTTCCGGATGGCCTTTGGGCTACTGGTCCCAATGATGTGGGTCTCCTGGAAATACCGCCATATGTGGTGACTTTAAAAGCCAATGTCAGATTGCCACGTATTCCCCAGTACAAGATCTCCAATGAAGGTCAGAAAGCATTGTTAGCAATTGTCAGTGATTTGATTAAAAAGGGTGTAATTGAAGAGACAAGAGGCAACGTTTGCAATAGTCCTGTTTTACCTGTCTTAAAACGAACGGACCCTTCACAGCCACCTGTTTACAGATTTGTGATTGACCTTAGAGAGGTTAATAAGATTGTTGTGCCACAGTTTCCAGTTGTCCCTGATATAACTGCCTTGTTAACTATGATTCCAGCCTCCGCTGCATGGTTCTCAGTGATCGATCTGAAGAATGCTTTCTTTAGCATCCCGATTGCAGAGGAAAGCAGAGACATTTTTGGCTTCAGTTTAGGAGGTCGCAGCTTCCGCTTTAAACGCGCTCCCCAGGGCTACTGTGAAAGTCCATCAATATACAGTCAGGCTTTAAAAGCGCAGCTTGATGCACTTGTTTTACCTAGTGGCGCTATCCTTATTCAGTACATTGACAATTTACTAATCGCCGCGGATACTGAAAAGATTTGCAAAGAAGCTACATTGTCATTGTTGTGTCATTTGTCTGCCTTTCATCACAAAGTGTCTCTCTCAAAGCTGCAATATTGTCGACAAGAAGTGACCTATTTAGGTCATCTCTTGTCGAAGGAGGGAAGGAAACTGACCCCAGAAAGAATTCAAGCCATTGCGCAGTTGAGTGTGCCTAGAACACAGAGAGAAGTACGTGCTTTCTTGGGCATTACTTCATACTGTAGGCACTGGATATCAAATTTTTCCTTGCTGGCAAAACCTTTGTTAGCATTAACATGTAAAGACACACCGAATCCTATCCCATGGTCTGAAGAGTGTCAGAAAAGTTTTTGGGAATTGCGTAATGCATTGTGTTCAGCTCCTGTGTTGGGTACCCCTGACTACAGCAAGCCTTTTACATTGTATGTTCATGAGAAAGATGGTTGCGCATTATCAGTGTTAACACAGCCTTTTGGCGATAGACCGCGTCCATGCGCATATTTTTCGTCAACCTTGGACCCGGTAGCGAGGGCATTGCCAAGTTGTTTGAGAGCTACAGCCGCCGCAGCTATGTCTATTCGACAGTCTGCTGGCCTAGTAATGGATAATACATTGATTGTTATGGTTCCACAAGTTGTGGACACATTGTTAAACAGGACCAAGACACAACACTTAACTAGTGCGCGATTATCCGGATATGAGTTGACACTGTTAGCAAATCATATACACATAAAGAGATGCAACACGTTGAATCCAGCTACACTATTACCAATTCCAGCAGACCTAGATGAGATTGAGCAACATGATTGTCTGTTCAGAACAGAAGAAGAGACGAAAGGGAGAGTAGATCTTAAAGATACTCCCCTGACTGAGTGTGATGGTACCTTATGGGTGGATGGTTCGTCTTTCAAGCTTCCAAATGGTGATACGACTGCTGCATATGCTATCACGACTTTGCACACGATTGTTGAAACTGCACGTGTGCCACAAAATTCGGCTCAAGCAGCAGAACTGATTGCCCTTACAAGAGCAATCGTGTTGTCTGAAGGAATGAAAGTGAACATATATACGGATAGCCATTATGCCTTTGGCGTGGCGCACAGTTTTGGGCGATTGTGGAAAGAACGTGGGTTCCTGACTTCACATGGAGCTAAGATCCAGAATGGCAAGTTGGTGAATGATCTCCTTGAGTCGCTGACCCTACCGTTACAAGTTGCGATTATGAAATGCAGTGCGCACAAGAAAATCACTGATGATGTTGGTCGTGGTAATGCGTTTGCTGATGAAGTCGCGAAAGAAACAGCAAAAGATGTGAAGACTCAAATGTATGTTGCAGGCCCTGCAAGATGGGTTGGTGATGTTGGAATGTGTGAAAACACAATAGAGAGTGTGAAGTCCCTTCAAGCTGAAGCCACAGAGAAAGAGTTGAGCAAGTGGAGAGAAAGTACGGGTAAGTTGGATGAGAATGGTTGTTGGATTGATTTGTCAGAACATAGGCGATGGTTGTTACCTGATGCATATGTGCTTCCAGTGGTTACTATGGCACATGGAATGGCACATGTATGAAAGGAATCTGTAAATTGTTGGCTCCAGTATGGCAGAATGCTGGAATTCCCAAGTGTGCAGAGAATGTGGTCAAGAATTGTATGGTATGCTTGAAATACAACCCTGGTAGGGGAACTCCAACTCCAGCTGGTCATTTTGCGCCTCCATCATATCCATTTGAAGTTTTGCAGCTAGATTTTATCCACATGGAAAGGTGCAACAACCTGAAATATGTATTGGTGGTTGTCTGCGCTTTTTCAAAATGGATGGAGGCATATCCCCTAAAAGACAACACTGCTCTATCCACAGCCAAAGCCCTTGTGAAGGAATTTTTCCCTAGGTTTGGAATCCCAAGAATGGTGTGGAGTGATAATGGGAGTGAATTTGTGGGTCGAGTGATGAAGAATGTGTGTGAGGGATTAGGGATTAAGCAGAAGTTCCACGCTGCAAATCACCCCCAATCAGCTGGATTAGTAGAGCGCTACAATGGCGCTCTAAAACTCAAGCTGGCCAAAATCCAGGCGAGCTCCGGTCTTAAATGGCCTGACGCTCTGCCTTTAGCACTCCTATCCACCAGAATGACTGTGCATTCACGAGTGGGACTCAGTCCATACGAGGTTATTTTTGGCCGCCCGGCTAATGTATGGGGTGCGCCAAGACCGACGAAATTCAGTGAAATCGAACATCCAGTACTGCTTGATTATTTGTACGAATTGACGGCTAAATTGCGTGTTTTACACCAACAGGTGCATGATACTCTCCCCCAGGCCTCTGAGGCTCCAGGACACCCTATCGACCCTGGCACATGGGTGCTCATCAAGAATTTCCAGCGGAAGAGCAACGATGAGCCCCGGTGGATTGGCCCTCACCTCGTACTTCTGTCCACAAGATCATCGGTTCGAGTAAAGGGGAAAAAGAACTGGATCCACGGCGCCCACATCAAAAGGATACCTTTGCCTCTACCGTATGACCAGTGGGTCCAGGAGGGTATCGCTGACTCTGAAACAGACACTGTACCTCGTGTTGTGCCGTTCAGTGATGCACGCGTAAGAGGCACAGCTTCAGCAAAGGAAAGTGACGATATTTTGCAAGAAGCTGTGCCACCGTCAATTCGATTGGACACCACAGAGACTGAACTCTTGTTTCAAGATCAGACAGTACCTGGCCGTTTCCGCTATAACTTAAGACCAAGGCCTATGGACAAATAAATAGTCTTTCCCTTACCTTTTTGTTTTTTGATATCATAGCTCTCCCATCTGAAGGACTTTCTTGATTTTTGTTTTTCGAACCACCATCCGGGTTCAGCCGCAGGGTCGCGGTGCCAAGACTTTGGGGTACAGGCCGAAGACGTTAGGTCATTGGTTCTGGTTGGTCTAGGGCGTTCCCTGGACCGACAGGCGTACTCCTTAGCAGAAGATACTCTTCCGCCGCGAGCGGCACGATTAGAGGATGGAGTTTTTCAAGATGGAGAGACCCGCTGAGGAAATGAACTTTAACCCCTTCCATGCTGGACGGATTCCCCTGCTGTGCTGATCTTTTCCTGCGCGGGCGTGGTCATGACGGAACGGTTCCGTCATGAGCACAGCTCAACCGTGGCTCATGACGGAACCGTTCCGTCATGAGCACCGAAGGGGTTAAAGCAAAAATATGTAAAATAATGAAGAGCAAACGTTTTGTATTATTATGTCTGTTTATACTATGTAGTATGGTATTGTTTACTGTAGGATTTGTATTCTTCTCCTCTCAAGAGCCCATTGCACCCACTGTACAGCCTATACCTCCTCCTACTGTCTCCTCACACTCTTTTCACCCTCTGCCTGAACATGAACAAGCTAGACGATCAGAGTTTGTAAACAACTCGTTTATTCAGCTCCTGCACCAGCACCAACTAGTCATGAATACAACCAATTGTTGGGTGTGTGGTTTAATGCCACATACCATTAATAAGGGTATTCCTTATCTAGTGCTGCCGTTTAGTTACAATGGATCGTCATGGGCATTCCAGACCATGTTTCTCTTTGCATTAGACGCCTACTCCCCGCGACAACCGCGTTCCATCAGACCTAGCACAAATAATAAAGCTTTAATGAAAGGAGTTGCCGATATGAGCAGAGATATCGATGCATACTCATCTATTCCCAAAGAAGAGTTGAGAGCTTATGTAGGGTGGAACGCGACGGGGTATAGTATTAGTCTGAGTGAAAGACAGTGAAAAATCTCATCCCCAATTTGGGTCGTACCCCACATAGGTCGGTTCTGTTTACAAGGTAATGGTCAGAATCCAAGAGCTCAACTGGGGAGAAGTGACTGTACTGAAACGTACACCTTTCCGTCACAGTTTTCCCCTGTGTTTTTGGCTGCCAAGGGTACATATTTTGTCTGCAGTGACCGAGCATATACATGGTTGCCCCCTGATTTCTCGGGCACATGCTATATTGCAAATCTGCTACCGCCAACATTTACTGCTGCCTCTGACTATCACAAGACCAGAGTTGTGAGAGGCGTGATTAGTAAGGAGGATACTGCCGGTCAGGAAGCAGGAGACTTCTTTTTTGGTTTCCTGCCGTTTTGGGGACCTATGGTCAATAGTAGGAACCTGAGACAACTGACTCGCGTGGTTGAATCCACCGTTAATGTTACGGCTGGTGCCCTTGGTAATTTGACAGCTGAGCTCCAAGCGGATCGCCTCATGACTTTGCAGAACCGCATGGTTCTAGACGTTATACTTGCAGACCGCGGTGGGGCATGTAAGGTCATCCAATCTAGTTGTTGCATTTTCATACCAGATAACGCTCCAACAGTTTATCAAGCCATCTCCAAACTGCATAAAATATCTGAATCCATACACGTGGATAAGGAGATTGGTCACTGGTGGGGTGGTTGTGGGAACTGATATCTGCCTGGGGTTGGAAAATTCTGATGGTTATTGGAATGATCTTAGCCATCCTTTTCCTGTTCTGTCTGTGCATACAGTGTGCTCCTGCGATATGTGGCCTCTGTGCTACATTATGTGTAAGGAAACCTGTATCGAGGGACGAGCTAAGTAATAGGATGATGCTACAGCAGAATCTCCATGACTTCGTGAATATTGACCTAGACTCGGATTGATGTGAGTATAGTTATTGCCTATGTAAGGGCAAAAAGAGGGTCTGTCGTACTTTGAAATTTGGGACCGCGTAGGAGGCAGGGCCCTACCCCTGTCTATCCCGGTATTAGCGAACCGCGAATGGACAATGCGGTATGTACAAGTGCTTTATATAGCGTTTCATTGATAAATGCACTATGTATACGTTATTGTACATTGACTTTGTGGGTTCCATCTTAGAGCGGTGGCCATCTTATGGTTGCCCTCACATAGGCTACATATTACGAGCAAATACGGGCCTTTAGAACACATGTGCCTTCCTTTGACTTCTCTGTGACCTGGGCAGCTTGGCTCCGCTGCCCCAGGTCAGTCCGGTCTCACAAGCTCCCCGTCCTTCGGCCACCTGTGATTAGCATCAGGGTTTGACACACCATAAAGCCTTTTCATCCCACACGAGCCTCCAGCTAATCTCTTTCACACCTGACTGTTCCTGCTTTATGGCTTGTTTTCCAAACAGGAGATGCTCGTGTTTATTGGGGCCTGTTGATATCTGATGTGGGATCTGAGCCTTGCTGGGTAAATAATTGTGGGCTGGCTTAACTGGAATGTGGGATGGTCATCATGACTCTGCCTTTTCGTTTGTAATGTATACATTTATATAGCCATATCATAAAACAAGGAATGTGTGCCTGAAGCATGATATTTTGTATTTAAGGAGAAGCTCGTTTCTGTAACTTTAAGCAGTCTCCTGAGAACATACACGCTGTTGTACTTCTAGGATGCCTGTAATTGGTCTGCAGCCAATAAACTGATCTTTGACTTCACCCAGAAGACTCTGTGTTTCTGTAGGTCTGAAACAGGAAGAACCCGAAGTCATAGGGTGCGTTCCCCTGCACCGCTGGGCTTCAAATTCCCAGTACTTCAGGAGGAAGAGGGTACCCTTGTATTCGAAAAAAATCTACCAAAAACTCAGCATCGAAAAGGAGTATTATTCTGAAAACAGCCAAGTTTTTAAGGCTTTACGGAAAGCCGACAGATTAGTCAGCCCTCTTAGTTGTAATGGGAGCTTATTCCAGGCTTTGGCTGCGTTCACCACAAAGCTTCTGCTACCCCAGGAGGCTTTTTTTACCAAAGGAACGTAAACCTGTTTAGCTGCCGCTGACCGAAGCCGTCTAGCGGGAGTATACCAAAATAGCCGCTCTTTTAAATACGCTGAGCCTGTTCCATGAACAGCCTTGTGGACCAGACACAAGGCCTTAAACTGGGTAAGTTTTCTAACTGGTAGCCAAAGAAGCCTCCGTATCTCCCTGGATATTGAAGCATACTTAGGGTTACCTGATACCAGCCTAGCGGCAACGTTCTGCGAGAGTTGTAATCTATTCATTATTCCTTCCTGCATATTGAGATACAGGCTGTTGCGATAATCCAGCCTAGACATAGTAAGTGCTGTGACTATTGTTTGATGACACTCTACAGGAAGGAGCGGGAGAATTTTCTTACAGGACCTTAAAGTAAAAGACGTGGCAGAGGACACTGAGTTTACTTGGTCGCTAAAACTCAGCTTGTGATCCACCCATACTCCTAGATTTTTACCTTCTTGCTGTTTGTGAGAAGCGGACCCATGGTGTCAGGCCACCAGTCAGGGGTCCAGAACGTAGGGGCATTGCCAAAGCAGACCACCTCTGTCTTACTGGAGCTCAATTTGAGGCAATTTCTGGCCAACCAGTTCCCTACAGCGCTCATACAGTCCCTGAATTGAATTGCCGTACTACGCCATTCATCTGCTTGTAGAGAGACCACAATTTGCGTGTCGTCGGCATAAGAGGTCAAACTGAACCCAAAAGACTGAATGAGCGGCGCCAGGAAAGACACATATACATTAAGCAAAGTAGGGCTTAAAGAAGACCCCTGTGGGACCCCTCAGCAGCGGTCCGTGGAGGGAGTTCCGTGGGGCGGAAAGGTGGGGCCGTGGAGGGGCAGGGTGGGGGTACTAAACTCCGGAATATGGATAATTGGAGTTAAGTAAACAATTAAATAAATAAAACGAATTTCGTAGCGCACGCTGCACCGCATTTTGTGATGCAGGGCGCGCTACGAAATTCGTTTTATTTATTTAATTGTTTACTTACCTCCAATTATCCATATTCCGGAGTTTAGTAGCCCCCACCCTGCCCCTCCTCTGCCCCGCCTTTCCGCCCCACGGAACTCCCTCCACGGACCGCTGCTGGGACCCCTTATTGTCTTTCTAAAGTGCCAAAGTGCTAAATTGATAAAAATGGATGGATAGCAGAATATGTTACTTCTCAATAATAGAGATCATATATAATTCAATTAAATTTGACTATTCAAGTTCCCCTTTTAAAACATTCTATTGTTCAATCAGCAATCACATACACAGATAGGAATTATTATCTCTCTCTCTCTCTCTCTCTCTCTCTCGCTCTCTCTCTCTCTATATATCTATATATATATTCACTGAAAAAACCATAGGTTTCACACACGTTATAGTTAGGAATTAGCATTTAAAAAACCTTAGAAATTCAGTGAAAAAACCATAGGTTTCACACATGTTATAGTTAGCTGGACATTTTACTCGTAAAAAACCAATGAAATTGCCCCGTTATAGTTAGTTCAGCTAACTATAACTCGCGCGCCCGCAATGCACTGCTGATGACGTCACATATTACATCACTCATGACATGGTCAGTGACATCACTCATGACATCACTGATGACATCTCAAATGACATCACTGATGACATCACTGATGACATCATCCAGTGAATGTGTGTTTTTCTGAAAATTAAATATGTTTTATATATGTGTATCTCAAGGTCGATGGAAGAATAAATGGGCATATAAGTGTCTAAATGGATGATTTGTTTTTGAAAAATTGATTGTGTTACTGACTGATTAAGTGTATCTCTCACTTTGTGTATAAGTGGCTGCATGGGTTGGTGAGTAGCTACATGGGTGTCTATATAGGTTATTAGTTGTTTTTTTGAGTATCAGTCTGAGTGTCTGTATGGTACGGTGGGGGGTATTACGTAGTGCATAGATGCATGAATGAGTGACTCACTGTTTGTATGTGTTGAAGACAGCATGTGTGCAGGACTGTATGGGTGGATGAGTGTGTGTATGGGTGTGTTAGTGAGTGAATGACTGTCTCAATAGTGTCTTCAGGAGTAACTACATATGTTTTTAACTAGTATATGTGACTATTGGTGTATATATGTGAGTATATGTGAGAGGGAGAGATTGAAAGAGTTCCTGTATGAATAAGTATGTGTTTCTATAAGTGATTGTTTAAAAGACTAAGTATGTGTAAGTTTCCGTAGAAGTAAGTATGGTGGTGTGTGTATTACTGTATATGCAAGTAAATGTATGTTTTATTCTTTATTAGCATGAGTGACTATGTGTGTGAGTAACTCTATGGATGAGTGGCATTGTGTAACAGGATGTATAGATGTATGAGTACATATGATGAGTGAGTACATGTATGAGTGACTGTATAGGACTGTTGGTGAATGAGTGGATGTGTATGTGGATCTTAGAATTACTGAAGAGGTTGTTGTAACTGGTATTGGTATGTCCATTGTTTTGAAATTTTTAGTCTCTATTTCTGAATGTGTGTATCAAAGCTTATATTAAGGTGAGAGGAGGTCTGCCACTCTATCACAAGGATGATGTCATCAGTGATGTCATCAGTGATGTCATTTGAGATGTCATCAGTGATGTCATGAGTGATGTCACTGACCATGTCATGAGTGATGTAATATGTGACGTCATCAGCAGTGCATTGCGGGCGCGCGAGTTATAGTTAGCTGAACTAACTATAACGGGGCAATTTCATTGGTTTTTTACGAGTAAAATGTCCAGCTAACTATAACATGTGTGAAACCTATGGTTTTTTCACTGAATTTCTAAGGTTTTTTAAATGCTAATTCCTAACTATAACGTGTGTGAAACCTATGGTTTTTTCAGTGAATTTCTAAGGTTTTTTAAATGCTAATTCCTAACTATAACGTGTGTGAAACCCATGGTTTTTTCAGTGAATTTGAAAGGTTTTTTAAATGCTAATTCCTAAATATAACGTGTGTGAAACCCATGGTTTTTTCAGTGAATTTGCAAGGTTTTTTAAATGCTATTTTTTTTTTTATTCTTCATTTTTTTCAAACATATTTTTAATTTAATTTTCTTATCTTTTATAAAGACTATGCTTAAATTTTTAAAATCCTTAAATATTTTTTTTATATATATTTTTTAAAATAAACATGTAAAATTTATTTCCAGTTTTTTTTTTTTTTTTTTTTTTTTTTTTTATAGTACGCGTACCGTAAGCTCACGGTAAGCGTACGGTTTACGCAACGCCCGTAATCTATCTACGCTGCTTGCGTATAGTTACGTACTTTGCGTAGCCGCGCGTACTGCGCGTGGGACGCGTGCGCGCTTACGCAACACGCGCACGTTACGCGGAAGTGCCGGGGAGTGACTGTTATGCGCATGCGCGCAAGCGCGTGTCTTTTTTACGCGCACGCGTACTTTTTGCCGTAAGCGTACCGTAAGCGTACCGTAAGCGTACGGTAGGTCATGTGATCTTGAAACACAACTTTTGATTGGTTGAAACTACTTTCAGTTCTAGAACTCTCCTACACCACACCCATTCCCCTCATTTCTGCTTGTGATCCCTTGGGAGAAGGAGCTGGTTTGTCTTTGGGATACGATGGCAGAACAGCAGAGCTCTTCTGAGAGTGAGGCTAGCACCAGCAGCACTGTCTTGAGGCAGAGAGCGAGGAAAGTAAAGCCTTCTTACGTTTGGGAGTATTTTACTTTTCCAGAAGGCCAGCAAAAGGTGAATGCACCCTTAGTTACTTGCAAGCTGTGTAAGCGTGTACTTTCTAGAGGTAATCCTAACAGGAAGTATTCCTTTGGGAATCACACCATGAAGAGACACCTCCAGGAAGTACACAGAAGGACACATGGTCATCTTTTTGGAGGTAACTCTTCAGAAAGACGAGCCAGTACATCCACAGCAGCTCAGCCTGGACAATCATCTGCAGGGCAGACTCCTTCTTCTGCAGGTCAGGTGAGCCCTTCATCTGTGGGGGGAGAATCTCCTTTTGCTGGCCCTCTGGAAATTAACCCTCGGTTTGCGAGGGTTGAAGTACGGTGCGCCACTTGTCACGATCTAATTACTTATAGGGAGACCAGTGTTTCCCTGGTGAACAGTAAAATAGATCAGCACACTTGTCGTACCGTCTAATATTCCCAATCTTTCTTTCCTCTGTCCCTGCATGAACACAACGGTTCTTTTAAGAGCCAACCTTATCTTTCATCTTTTTTTTTCTTTTTTTTTAAAAACTTTTTTTTTTACCGTACGCGTACGGTAAGCGTACCTTTTTTTTATTTTTTTAAAAAAAACACTAAAAATCATTTATCTCATTACAAAGTCCTTGAGAGACTACAATTTTTATTTTTAACTTACCATACTCACTCAAAAAAATATTTATTCATTTGTTTTTTTTAAAAATAGTTTTTAAAATGGTTGTAGTTTCCGAAAATTTTCTATATCGATCTGAAAATAAAGAAAAAAGTATTAATATTTTTTATCCATTTTATAATACAATACACATATTTACATTTTTTACAAAAAAATATTTTTGCCTTATTTTTGCTGTTTTCAGAATATATTGCATTTCACTATTAATTGTGAAAGCAATTGCATTCATCATTTTACAGCGGGCAAAAAAAATTAACAATCACAAAGATTGTATTAAAAAAGCCCAGAATGTCTTCTCACTTAAACTTATCATTACAGAAATGCATATTATTCTAAAAAAATATCATCTAAAAACAATACTTTTTTCTTTAAAATACCGTCTGATATGTTTGTTTCAGAAGTATAATCACAATATTATATCTCAAATAACTCCAAAATACATCTGATTTTATTTCCTTTAGGCCAAATAGAATTTTTTTTTTTTTCCTGGAATAAATTTCCAAGGGAAAACCATTAAAATTCTAAAGTTTAATCTGTCCAGATCTCACCAATTCTCTGTAACATTTTGGTTCACGAAAATTTTTTGAATAATTTATTTAGTCCACAATAGAATTGCTTACTTTTCCACATGGCCAAATAGTAATTTTTTAAATCATTTTTGAAAAAATTTCCAATGGCAGTCCAATAGCATTCCATAATTTAAAATGTGCAGAAGTTACCGATTATCTCTAAATTATTGGTTTTTGAAAATTGCATTAAAATTTAAAAAAGTCCACATTACAATTGGTTATCTTTCCTTTAGGCCAAATGACTATTTTTAAAAATCTTTTTTCTACAAAATTGCAATGGTAATCCAGTAAAATGGTAAAATTATTTTGTCCAGATCTTGCCAAATCTCTCTAAAATTTAGGTTTCAGGAAGATTAGATAGGAATTTGCTAAATCAAAAGGCAAACGTTGTTTGAAAATCAATTTGGAATCATTACACAGTGTCCAGCCTTTTTCACATTTTAGATAAACTGTGTAATGTCCAGAAGTAACAGTAGGTCCATCATGGAAAATTATTGCAACAGTTACAAAAGTTTTTCCTGAAATTGATAATTGCTGTCCTGTAAACTTCTTTATTAAAGTATCCAATTTTGATCCATCAGCTCTACATCGTTGCATCATTAAAATTACATACTGTCCGTATTCCCTTAAAATTAATGTTGAAAACATGTCAGAATTACACTCACCACATTTCATGCTATGATTAGCATCTTTAACTAATTTTGCAAAAGTGACTGTTTTACTCTCTGGCAATGTCAAATAAATAAACCTTTCATTATCAACAATAGAGCCACATATATTATAACAATTATCACAACTATGTTCCCATTTATAAGAGAGACCAAAAAAAATGTCAATGGGAACTCCTTCTTCTTCCACTACCTGAAGAAAATACATCAAAAATTCGTGTGCATCTTGCTGTTCATTTTGAGAAAACTGTGTTCGTCCTGAACATACATCTAAAAGTTTTCTAATTTCAGTAGCACTTTCTATTTGAGTTTTATCTTTACTCAGCTTTTGAAAAAGGAGACTGAGCTCTGAACAGAATCTTTTTCCCTGATTTACTATTATCTGCTCTTGCAAACTTTCCAGATAAAATGCAACATTCAGCACTACTTTAGCGTAGCAGTTGACACCAGAGCTATTTTCAAAATGACATCCTACAACCTGTTCTTCATTTTCCTTATTCTTTTTGCTTGCAATTACATCACTCCTCTTTTTTTTCCTCTTCTCTACATCTTCATTACAGATATTCTCATTTCTCCTTTTACGAGAAACTTCACGTTTCTCCAACACAGGATACTGACCTAAATGAGGAGCATAGCTTCTTCTTAATCTATTATACTCCTTTACACAGTTTGTATCAGCACTAACTTTTGAGTCATCAAAGTCTATCATGAATAAACCTGATAATGTTTTGACTCGTGACAAAGCAACATATGCCATACCTTCTTTGAACACAGTTGAACCAATGTTCACAAATGCACAATCTACAGTCAATCCTTGAGACTTGTGGATAGTTACAGCATATGCTAGCGAAAACGGAAACTGCTTCCTACGTACATATAAGTCTTTCACAAGCATGAAACGAACTGAACAACGACAAATGTCTTTAACTTCCTCTATCTGATCAAATTTTATCTGTAAACATTCAATTCCTTCTTTTTTCTGATAATTAATAAAACCCACAACTCTTCCCATCGCTCCATTCACTAAGCCTTTCTCAACATCCAAATTTCTCCTTAAAAACACTCTACAGTTCATGCAAACATAAAGATTTTTTTCTAATCCTGCTGTTTTGGAGATGTTCTTCTCTAGTGAGTCCAATTTATTTTTCAGTTTGCCTGTTACTGTGACTGTAATTCTTCCATCCTCAATTTTGTCCACTGCTTCCAATTTCCTGATGTCTTCCTTTTCCAATTTCAAAAGCTCCTCATTAAATATTGAGCATTCACGTAGAGTTGGCATTAAGCAGATGACACTTTTGTTTTCTGCAATATTCTTGTATATTTTCTCTGCAACTATTTCTTCCTTTGGAAATAAATTATGTAGCAGCCGACTCTGTAATGCTTTTTTCCCAACATCTGTGAGTAGTCCAATCCTGATATCTTTCAGAATACTTCCATATTCTTCATCGTTTGCTTGCCTCATATTAGTTGTAAGTTCCTTGTACTCAAAGAAGGACCAAATATTTGTATTTCCAATGCTTCCCAATGACTTCTTTGTGTCTTCATGTGTCACAGTATTAAACACTGGTTGTCCTTTAACTGGAGTAAGTTGCAAAAGATCCCCAAAAACTATGACGTGTTTTCCACCAAATAACACGTCATAGTCTGTCTTCAAAATTTGCTGCATTCTTAAATGCACAAAGGCAAGCATTAAGTTTGATACCATGCTCACCTCATCAATAATGAGAACTTGCATCTTCTTCAATACTCGTGAAACTTCCAAGGATGCTTCTCCAGTTAGCTTGTTGAATTGTATTTTGTTCTCATGCTCCACTGGTAACATTAGCAAACGATGTAAGGTGATTCCTTTTATGTTATATGCTGCTAACCCAGTTGGAGCAGTAACCACACAAGACAAAGTAGAATCCGTTTTTTGCTTTAGGTAGCTTCTGATGACTTTAATTAGGAAACTTTTTCCAGTGCCAGCTTGTCCGCTTACATACATCCTGATTGG
Source organism: Triturus cristatus (assembly GCF_964204655.1). NCBI lineage: Eukaryota > Metazoa > Chordata > Amphibia > Caudata > Salamandridae > Triturus > Triturus cristatus. The sequence continues at coordinate 56,145,106 of NC_140587.1, forward strand.
ATGAAATGATGTGCATGAGCACTCTTTTTTGATATGTAGAAATCCGTGATCAATTTTGTTTTTGATCTCTTCATAAATTTGTTGCTGCTCTTGATTCAGTTGTCTTTCCAAATTTTCTAAGTCTATAAATTCTTCTTGAGCTTGATTCATAGCCGTTTCCACTTCATTCATGGCTATTGATGCTTCATTTTCAACGATTGGTTGTCCTAGGGGATCTTGACTGTGTGTTCCTGAACTTTGGCTGTCCTGAGAACTGTCTCTAGCTATTTCTGCTGCAATTGTAGTTTCCTGTTCAATTTCTTCATTTAACATTTGCAGATAAGTTGAGAATGTACTGCATTGTATGCTGTCTTTGCAAGCATTAAAAGAATCTTCATAGCTCTGGAATTCTCCCAGTAGTTCATCCTCTGTACGCCATGGTTTAAACAACTGTAAAAGAGCCAAGTAGTAAAATTCTTTCTTGTCGGTAGTGTCGCAACTCAGCTTCCGGTGATTTATCAAACTTCCTTTGGTTTGCTTCACCAAACATCCTTCTTCACCAACAACTTTATATTTTCCACTGTTGATGTCTTCTGCAGCTTTCCGTGAATAAATGTAGTTCTGTAACACTTCATAGAGACAGATGTTCTCCAGATGATGACTTCTCTTGGGATAATATGTGTCCAACATGTTTGTTTTCAATATGTCTGTACTTTCTGGGTCATTCTCAGCCAAATATTCAATTTCTCCAACAGATTTCAGTACCCGATTTCTCATTGCTGCAAGGCCTAAACTTGCCCAAATTATTCTTCTTGACTTCGAGTAGAGACTTGCAGAAGATAACCTATCTGAACATTCGTAGGATCCAATTTCTCGATGCGATAACATCTTCAAACTGAAACTGTACAGCTTCTTACTGACAGTCTTCTCGTGAGAAATCTCTTCCCACATTTCCTTCAATTCTGTTTTTTCTGATTTCGTAATGTAAGACGTTACATATCGAGCAACAGCAATGGAATTGTCAGCAACATACTGTATATCCATGTTAGCGTTCCACATGGATAAAATGACTGGGTTGTAGTCATTTATATTTTTTGATTCTTCTTTTCTTTTAAGGTTGTAGGTATTCTTAGGTGATTTTCTTGTGATAGTATGTCTCACAGCTGACATAAAACTGTTGACTCTTCCATTTGTAAGAACAGGTCTAGGAAATCCAAATCGACATTTAGTGTAGTATTTTTCTTTGCTCTTGTATTTCCGTCGACAGTATTTTCCACACCGATGACTTTGGAAACGTAGAACTTGCTCCTTTAACTTGTTCTCTTCTGTGCTTTTAGGTATAGCACATGTTGCATATTCTTCAATGTAAGATAACACTGCTTCATCAGTATCTGTTCCAAACTTTGGGGCATCCTTGATCCACAGCAGCATATGAATATGAGGAGCACCTCTTGCCTGGTACTCTTTTCTCCAAAAGAAATCCACTACTTCTCCAAGGGGTGGATTTTTTTTATTGCAGATGAAGGACATCATAGCCTCAAATCTATGATTGAAATATCTGCAAACATTAACCGGATCCAATGAGCACAGTTCTCCTGCTGTCTTGTATTCGATGTTTTTAATGTTTGAATTGGCCTCTCGTAGAAAATCCAGTAAATCATCCCAAGCGTACTCGGCACAGCTTAGGGTAAGGAACCATGTTGGTGTTCCTAAATTGCGTAACATGCATTTTAGTTCACCATGGCGTCGGTACCAATATTCATTTGTCCCACGCTGACAAGCCATCAGATTGATCAGTTGTGTTTCCAAATGATCATCTCGGTGCTGCACTTTCTCCATAAAATCCTTAGCAGACACATTTTGTAAATGTACTCCACTTTTTAAAATGTGATTTACTGCATAAGACAGTGCAGACAAGTCGCTTTCAAATAAAAGATGGAACAAATAAGGAATACTTTGTCGAAATCTGGGATCTTCAGCATATAGTCTTGTAGTTCGATACTCTGAAGCTGGAATCTGTTCTGGACGTTCATCGTATCGTCCTCCTTTTCCTTTAGGAAACAGCTGGGGAAAACATCGAGCTTCCAAGCTCTCCTCCCATACACTCACGGGATTTCCTTTTGCTTTCTTCATCTGAAAGAGATCAATATTGTCTCCCATAACTTCTTTCGAATGGAGAGGATGTATGCTAAAATGTTCATAAATTTCTTCTTCCTTTGACTTGTCCACTTTTTCAATTTGTCCAGTTGGTGTTTCTGTGTCTCCTTGTAAATCTTCTTCTTCTTCTTCTTCTTCTTCTTCTTCTATATAAATTGATTCATACCATTTGTTATTTTTTTTCAAATACAAATTTGCTCTTTGTACTTTCCGCACATCTACCAGCTCCTGCCAAATCTTCTTATTCTTTGTAGGTACACCATTAACCAGAATAATTAATGGTTCAGTTTCCAAAGTATCCGCATCAATAGTTTCCATATTTTTTTTCAAATCCAAGGGCAAATACACCACTCTACCTTTTAAACCTCTCAGTAAATCTGAAGGAGGTAATTTACCAGTTTTGGGCTCCATACGTACTATGGTCTGGAACGGATGAACACATTGAATGAGTATAGACTCATATGTATTTAATTCAGAAAGTTCAGCAGGAATAGCATCCAATTCTAAATTATTATGTACAGCTCTGGTCGGCATTCTATTTTCCTCTAACTTGTTGTAGCAGTATTTACAAATACGCTGATCTTCACCCAATTCAAAACAATTTTCAAGAAATATATATGTGGCAAAATCCATCCACTTATAATTATCTTCATTTTCACTCTTTCTGTAGAGATCAACATTCCTAGTTTGTTTTCTATAATGAGTTCTGCGGCAACAAATACAAGTAACATTTGGTCTTTCATTAGAGATTATTGCAAATTTTGTTATGTGATCATTAAATGTCTTACTTACACAAGGTTCTACATTCTCTTCCACTTCTGCCTCATTTACTGTGTCCTTCTCTGCACTGTTTTGTTCAGGACCAAAGTAACAAAACTGAATTTCATCAACAACCTTCTCTACATCTGATACCGTTCCTCGGAACAGAGCCCTATTCAATTCATTTAACTTTATTGCTGGACTTTTGGCAAAATACAACCGTCTCACAAACTTTCTCATTTCAGTATGATGAACAGCCAGCATCCTAAAATGATGGAAAACACTATTGCACACTTTTCTAGATAGACAAGCAAGAGAATGACCCTGCAAACCAGTATTCTCTCTCACTCTGCATGGATCCAGACTTTGAAGCACCTTAATCTTTTGTTTTACACTTTTTTTACTATATTCTCTTAGAAACTCTCGAAATCTGTCAATAGATTCCTGACGCACAGTGCAAATACTACTACAATTCCAAGTGTACACTGGGGCTTTAGGACGTCTCCCCATTGCCTCATCTGCCATCACTTGTACCTCATCTCTTGGAACCATTATCTCCTTCTCCATTATGCAACCATTTTTTACTTCGTATGAACGACCTCTGGTGTCAACTGCATGCAGCAAACTATTACTTTGAAAATAGCTCTCTTCATTAAAAAAAGGTTCACTACTTGAACTATGCATCCACTTTCCTAAAAACACTTTACAAAAGTTTGTTCTGTTCACTACTCTTTTGCTTTTGCTTTGTGATTTCAGTACATTAACCATTTTATCTAATGTACGCATCCTATTCAAAATTAAAATGAATAGTTTCCTTTTTAATTCTAATGCCTTTGCTGCAATGGCTTCAATTTCTTTTTGTCTCTTGTAATATTTTGCCTTTTGCTTATATTTCTTTATATCCTTTATCAAATTGGACATAACTCTTCTCTGAAACATTTTTCTACGTATCTCTTTAAATGCTGTTTTTCTGTTTATGTTAAACTTTTCAATTGCAGAAGGTATATTTGCATTAACTAAATTCTCAATTTTTTGCTGTTCTCTATTTTTTGTTACATTTTTCCGAGAACAGACATTTTGTACATTTTTCTTTGTTTTGAATATTTTGTTTAGAAATTGTTTTTTTTGCTTACCAGAAGATTTTTTCTTTTTCCCAACATCAGCATCTTCTACTAACTTTGGTCCTCCAGTTGTCTTCAAATATAGTTTTTTTTTTAGCGTTTTTTGAACTCGAGATTTTGTAGGCATCTTAAATTTTGTTCACTGTTCTTCAGCAATACCTGAAAAAAACTAAAAAAAAAATCCGTTATTGTATTTAAATATATTACTAAATTTCTTTTCACAATAGTCACAAAACGAAATTTCTTTGCCAATTTGAATGCACACAAACTGCTCTTTTTTTTGGGCAAGTGAAAATCTCTTTTACAAACTGTCACATTATGAAACCACTTTTCAGATTTTTTAAAAAGCCCATGTCCACAGTGCTACACTCCACCAAGGGCAACCAGCCTTAGTGATGCTGAATGTATTTGCATTACAGACTTAAACCTGAAAACCCCACTGGCTTGTACATACTGTGCATGACTATACACGGCAAGGACATGGGTGTGGGCTAAGCCTCTGCTTCTTCCCCCAAAAATTCGCTCCCCCTTTCCATCTAATGCAACTGTGAAATCACCAGAGCAAGACGCAATAAATCTCTGTCTATAATTCTTCTATGCACACAGAGTCATGTTTTCACATTAGTGCCAAAACGAAATTTCTTTGCCAATTTCAAAGCACACTTACTGCTCTTTTATTTTTTCAGGGGCAAGTGAAAATCTCTTTTTACAATTTGAAATCACTTTTACAGACTGACACATTATGAATCCACTATTTTTGCTTTATTTAATTGCACGTGTCCAAGCTGTTTTTTTTTCAGACCACCACCATGTGCATTCTCTGTGACTGCCTACACTCCACCAAGGGCAACCAGCCTTAGTGATGCTGAATGTATTTGCATTACAGACTTAAACCTGAAAACCCCACTGGCTTGTACATACTGTGCATGACTATACACGGCAAGGACATGGGTGTGTGCTAAGCCTCTGCTTCTTCCCCCAAAAATTCGCTCCCCCTTTCCATCTAATGCAACTGTGAAATCACCAGAGCAAGACGCAATAAATCTCTGTCTATAATTCTTCTATGCACACAGAGTCATGTTTTCACATTAGTGCCAAAACGAAATTTCTTTGCCAATTTCAAAGCACACTTACTGCTCTTTTATTTTTTCAGGGGCAAGTGAAAATCTCTTTTTACAATTTGAAATCACTTTTACAGACTGACACATTATGAAACCACTATTTTTGCTTTATTTAATTGCACGTGTCCAAGCTGTTTTTTTTTCAGACCACCACCATGTGCATTCTCTGTGACTGCCTACACTCCACCAAGGGCAACCAGCCTTAGTGATGCTGAATGTATTTGCATTACAGACTTAAACCTGAAAACCCCACTGGCTTGTACATACTGTGCATGACTATACACGGCAAGGACATGGGTGTGTGCTAAGCCTCTGCTTCTTCCCCCAAAAATTCGCTCCCCCTTTCCATCTAATGCAACTGTGAAATCACCAGAGCAAGACGCAATAAATCTCTGTCTATAATTCTTCTATGCACACAGAGTCATGTTTTCACATTAGTGCCAAAACAAAATTTCTTTGCCAATTTCAAAGCACACTTACTGCTCTTTTATTTTTCCAGGGGCAAGTGAAAATCTCTTTTTACAATTTGAAATCACTTTTACAGACTGACACGTTATGAAACCACTATTTTTGCTTTATTTAATTGCACGTGACCAAGCTGTTTTTTTTTCAGACCACCACCATGTGCATTCTCTGTGACTGCCTACACTCCACCAAGGGCAACCAGCCTTAGTGATGCTGAATGTATTTGCATTACAGACTTAAACCTGAAAACCCCACTGGCTTGTACATACTGTGCATGACTATACACGGCAAGGACATGGGTGTGGGCTAAGCCTCTGCTTCTTCCCCCAAAAATTCGCTCCCCCTTTCCATCTAATGCAACTGTGAAATCACCAGAGCAAGACGCAATAAATCTCTGTCTATAATTCTTCTATGCACACAGAGTCATGTTTTCACATTAGTGCCAAAACGAAATTTCTTTGCCAATTTCAAAGCACACTTACTGCTCTTTTATTTTTTCAGGGGCAAGTGAAAATCTCTTTTTACAATTTGAAATCACTTTTACAGACTGACACATTATGAAACCACTATTTTTGCTTTATTTAATTGCACGTGACCAAGCTGTTTTTTTTTCAGACCACCACCATGTGCATTCTCTGTGACTGCCTACACTCCACCAAGGGCAACCAGCCTTAGTGATGCTGAATGTATTTGCATTACAGACTTAAACCTGAAAACCCCACTGGCTTGTACATACTGTGCATGACTATACACGGCAAGGACATGGGTGTGGGCTAAGCCTCTGCTTCTTCCCCAAAAAATTCGCTCCCCCTTTCCATCTAATGCAACTGTGAAATCACCAGAGCAAGACGCAATAAATCTCTGTCTATAATTCTTCTATGCACACAGAGTCATGTTTTCACATTAGTGCCAAAACGAAATTTCTTTGCCAATTTCAAAGCACACTTACTGCTCTTTTATTTTTTCAGGGGCAAGTGAAAATCTCTTTTTACAATTTGAAATCACTTTTACAGACTGACACATTATGAAACCACTATTTTTGCTTTATTTAATTGCACGTGTCCAAGCTGTTTTTTTTTCAGACCACCACCATGTGCATTCTCTGTGACTGCCTACACTCCACCAAGGGCAACCAGCCTTAGTGATGCTGAATGTATTTGCATTACAGACTTAAACCTGAAAACCCCACTGGCTTGTACATACTGTGCATGACTATACACGGCAAGGACATGGGTGTGTGCTAAGCCTCTGCTTCTTCCCCCAAAAATTCGCTCCCCCTTTCCATCTAATGCAACTGTGAAATCACCAGAGCAAGACGCAATAAATCTCTGTCTATAATTCTTCTATGCACACAGAGTCATGTTTTCACATTAGTGCCAAAACGAAATTTCTTTGCCAATTTCAAAGCACACTTACTGCTCTTTTATTTTTTCAGGGGCAAGTGAAAATCTCTTTTTACAATTTGAAATCACTTTTACAGACTGACACATTATGAAACCACTATTTTTGCTTTATTTAATTGCACGTGTCCAAGCTGTTTTTTTTTCAGACCACCACCATGTGCATTCTCTGTGACTGCCTACACTCCACCAAGGGCAACCAGCCTTAGTGATGCTGAATGTATTTGCATTACAGACTTAAACCTGAAAACCCCACTGGCTTGTACATACTGTGCATGACTATACACGGCAAGGACATGGGTGTGGGCTAAGCCTCTGCTTCTTCCCCCAAAAATTCGCTCCCCCTTTCCATCTAATGCAACTGTGAAATCACCAGAGCAAGACGCAATAAATCTCTGTCTATAATTCTTCTATGCACACAGAGTCATGTTTTCACATTAGTGCCAAAACGAAATTTCTTTGCCAATTTCAAAGCACACTTACTGCTCTTTTATTTTTTCAGGGGCAAGTGAAAATCTCTTTTTACAATTTGAAATCACTTTTACAGACTGACACATTATGAAACCACTATTTTTGCTTTATTTAATTGCACGTGTCCAAGCTGTTTTTTTTTCAGACCACCACCATGTGCATTCTCTGTGACTGCCTACACTCCACCAAGGGCAACCAGCCTTAGTGATGCTGAATGTATTTGCATTACAGACTTAAACCTGAAAACCCCACTGGCTTGTACATACTGTGCATGACTATACACGGCAAGGACATGGGTGTGTGCTAAGCCTCTGCTTCTTCCCCCAAAAATTCGCTCCCCCTTTCCATCTAATGCAACTGTGAAATCACCAGAGCAAGACGCAATAAATCTCTGTCTATAATTCTTCTATGCACACAGAGTCATGTTTTCACATTAGTGCCAAAACGAAATTTCTTTGCCAATTTCAAAGCACACTTACTGCTCTTTTATTTTTTCAGGGGCAAATGTAAATCACTTTTACACACTGACACATTATGAAACCACCATGTGTAACTACAACAAAAACAATTCCCATTTCTATTATTCATTTCTTAAGTTACCACATACATACCCTCTCAAACTGTAAACTCACCTTTAAAATTAGTTAGTTCTGAAAGAAATGTGACACTCAAACAGCAGATTATCAGAGCCAGGATCTCTGTTCTCTACACCTCTCTCCTCTCAGCAGAACCAGATAATGGCAAACTTTCCCTCTATTTTTCCACACATATACATGTAAGTTTCAAATCTCAGTGCTTCCCCCTTTTTTTCAAATGTAATGACACATTTCTATTGGTTGAAAACCAACCCTTTTCCAAAAGTACCCTGCCCCCAACTTGACTTCTGCCTAGTACCCTTCCCCCAACTTGACTTCTGCCTGCTACCATAGCAACAGCTCATGGAACACTGCTGTGTGCAGTTAGGTCAGAAGTTCGACACACAATGTTTCAATTCCACAGAGCAAGAGTGCTTGACTTTTCAAACCTAACAGCAAATCCATAGTACTGTTCTTTGGTTACACATTTTTTTGTACCAATACAAAACATGCTTCTTTTAATTTTCACATACAGCCTAGTTTTTTTTCTAGAATGGTATGAAACAGCCAATCAGTTCTTTTTGTTTTGTAAAAAATATGTATGCCTCCATTTCCAAACTGTCTTTCTTTTCATATTGCCATTCTACTGAAAGACACCTCCTGAGTGCATCCAGTTCTCCTTTGAAGATGTTCACAGTGTGGATTGTAGGGCACAGCTATGTCTTCTGGAGTGAAAAGTTTGCAGAGAAAACAGATATGGTGAGAGACCTTGCTTTGCCAAATGTAGACATTAAATGGATTGGTCAGAGAGGGTTAAAGTGGCACCAATTGATGCCATTGGTGAAATCCTTCATTCAAATCCAACACCCTGACCTCATAATAGTGCACTGTGGTGGCAATGACCTAGGCACTTTGACTGGGGTAGGTCTGGAAATGCTTATGAAGGACACCTTTGCACAACTGTTTACACTTTTCCCTAAAACTGCCTTTGTGTTTTCCAACATATGCCAAAGGCAAAAATGGAACTGGTCCAATCATTTCTGTCCGCAGATTGACAAAGCAAGAAAGCACGTCAACAAATCTGTTTCTGCTTTCCTCCGTGACTATGGTATGGGTGCCATTTACCACAACAACTTGCGTTATGACATGCAAGACATTTATAGAGGAGATGGTGTGCACTTCAATGATGAAGGGAACAGAGTCTTCCTCTTGAACCTTAGACTCTGCATCGGTACTTACTTGTAGGTACCACTAAAAAAATGACTTCATAAACACAACAGCTCTTTTTAGAGCTCCCTAATTTCTAAACTCTTAAATCTGCTTTTCATTTATTTATTT